>NW_027466471.1:4302500-4697500 GCF_050575085.1 Anarhichas minor
ATCAGATTGATATATACCATGCATCCCTAATAAGCACTGTTTCAGACCAGGGATGAGGTTGACTTACAGCTTGAGCCTCCTCATCATCAAACTTGAGCAACTGAAGGCTGCAGTCTTCCTCCAACGGTCTGTCCAGGTCCCACACATTGTTGTTCACCTTAGCAATCACCGTGTTGTCAGCGAGGCCTTGACTGGACGAAAAAACAGGATGATATTCCACATCAAATGAATGTGCAGATGCACAAAGACGTCAGCGATAGTTTGGCATCATAATGGCAAGACCAATTTGAACAGATAAAAGGGTCAAAAACATCTTTTGTAACATCCCCTATAACTAAAATATTATAACATGGCATTAGATTAGGTCTGACATAAATAAATATCACAAGAACCATAAGACCTTCCAATGCTAACTATCTAATTGCTGCTACACAAACTCGTGTGCATGGCTACATGATAATAGCGAGTCAAACCGGAGCTTTCAATTTGAATTATTTTCAGAAATGATTAAGAGAAACCTGAGATAGTAAATGCTCTGTATTTGAATTAAGTTAAGAGTATTTACTAACAAGATTTAAAAAATCCCACAATACAATTACGGTAGACTGAATAAATGATATACCGATACAATCGCGGCGTTTTGCCACTATGTACGGTCACCACCAGACCTATGATAGATGGAGCTTGACTGGTCTTACAAGGTACCCTAGGAGGTAAGGGAAGTAAAGCAGCATCCACTCTTATAATGATGGTGATAGAGCTGCTTGAATTCCCCTGCGTTTACTGTGCAGTCAGACATTTAATCTCCATTAACACAGTCTTGGCACTGATTGTATATTGGACCATGTTAGTGGGGAGATAATTCTCAGACTATCCAAAAGTTTCCACAGCATTTCTTATGTCTTTGTGGACGGTCTGAGGTTGGCGGGTGTCATTTCAAATGACTGTTTTCATAATGTGGGCATTGTGAAGCCTTTCGAGACTGTAGCGATGATTACAGGCTGCACAAATAAACTTGACAGCTAATCTTTTGGAATTAAATTCATGTAACACCCTTGAGGTTTTCTTTAATTTTTCTGTGCTACATGAAAGCGAGGAGGGGGGGGCAACAGCTACAGCGATCCCATAATCGCACTGACCTGATTCCACTGGCCACCTGGTATGGTGTGGTATTCCAGGACTCGCCGTCCACCACCTTTCCGTCGGGCAGAGTCACCTTGATGGCTCGGCTGTTCTTCGCAGCCCTCTCCGCCATCAGCGCATCGTGCTCCGCTTTCAGCTGAGTGTACAGAGTGAGGCGCTCATCGATGTACTGGGGTGCTGGCGTCAGCTAGACGAAAAAAAAAAAAAAAAGAAGGTGTGAGTAAATGGAGAACAGTGGAAAATGCTGTCACTTTGTATACATTTCATTGGGTACTAATATGCGTAACTCTTAAAGCTCGGGTTGGTAATCTTGAGAAACTAGCAAGAGTAATTATCCATATCGAAAAACCCAGCCCAGTTTTGCTAACTCTTTTCCAATGAAAATAGCTAATAGCACAAGTTGTTAAAACTATCAAGAAAGTCAACAAGTGGGCAACACCGACAGCCCGTCACGCCTCCCTCCAAAGCCACGCCCCCACAATCATCATTATGAATATAAACAAGGAACATGGCTTCTCACAGCTGTTAAGCTAGCATGCTAGCGGAAGAGTACGGTGAAGGACAATGAGTGCACGGACAGAATGCACAAGCATGTAGATAGGTAGACGGGCAGGCAGCCCGTCCAATCATTTCATTCAGGTCGAATGAAATGATTAAACAGCACATCAAACTATGATCCACAAGGCATTTTAGGCTGTTGAGATGACTTTTTGTGAAATTAAGTATTTTCTTTGTCTACCCACCATCTTTTTATCTGTTCAGCTTGCCTCATCTTCAACTTTGTGAAATTATATAATGATACCTCACATTTACAGTTTGTTTTAGATTGCTGAAATATTTCCCGTTCAGAAACTCAAACTTGTATCCGTGCTTGAACCATCTCGTGCTTGATGACATTGTTTGCACAGGTTTCCAGGTGCAATGCTTTAAAAGGTCAGTGTTCTACCACATTAAATGTTTTGACTATACTAGTATCTGATCAAAAAGCTAGCTCAACAACCATGAAGCCAATGGGTGGCTACTTTTATATATGAGCATGCAATGATATCTATGATTAGGCCTACAGTTCTTGTAAACAATCCATTAGCATCTACACACTTCTGATGCTTAATTTAAGTTAGCAACTCACCTCAGATCTGCTCCCAGACTCCCCCACAGCACTTTTAGCCTTCTTCTTTCCTCCATCTTTAGCACTTTCACTTCCCCCCTGTCCAAAAATGATGGAAAATGTTAAAAGAACATTTATCAAGTAGAAAGTTGATGACAGACATGTTTAGACACAGTTTCATAGTTATCACAAACTACACAGTTTACAAAAAGACGGGAGAGATGCACAACTACACTATGCTTGATATAACAATAGTAGCATAAACTGCTAACATTAGACACAAACACATTATATATAACACTATAAGAAAACGTGTGATTGTAAACAGCCCTTCCTTTTTGGTAGTTACATAGCCTACAATACAGAGCAGTTAGATCATGTTCAAGGCCTCACACAAAAAGTGCTGGAGGAAAATCCAGCATACAAGTGATCCAATTAAAAAAGTATAAGTATAAGGTCGACACAAAATTGTAACACATAATAGGGTTATTATTAGAAATGTGTGGGAGTAACTTACAGACCAGTTTTTAAGAGAAGAGAGCTTAGTCAATCAGATTAGTTCATTGGGTGGGTCCCGATTAAAAAAGGGAAAATAAGTGATTAACGCAAGTTAAGTATTGGCCTAGCATGGGTGTAAACCTATAAAGCAGTCACACATTAAATGCTCAGAATGATGAGTAGGGTTTGGCGTAAGGCATTCTTCAGAACTATACTTGCGACAGTTAAGTTACATCAGCCAAACCAAACTCGCCAACCAACCTCGCTCAATTGCAATGTGGCAGATAAAACAGATTAAAACAAAAAATGAAACTGAGCTTCCTTTTGGGTGAAGCCAAAATAACGTTATCTAGCTAGCTGCGTCGTTAGCACCAGGTTAGCACCGCATTGCTTGTGGTTAAATGACAGCATGACACTGACTACAGGCTAGGCTAGCTATTAGCTCGCTGATATGACTTAAATGTAGTCGGTTACAAAACGCAAGCATTACCTTTTTTTTCGCGTCCACCTTCAATTCGCTCATTTTCTCCACGACAGCCTGGTCAGCCATAACAAGCGAAAAGTTAACTCACTTTAAGAGATACCTTCTACTAATCTCGGCAGTGCTGTAAGCAGGCAGAGTTGCCGGGTAAGGGCTGATGACGTTCCCGGATATTGCGATTCTGATGCAACATTGCAGTAGGCGGGGCTTTGTCTGACAGAGTACAACATCAACCGGTTTCCTAATTAAATTACCTCATAAACTTGTTTTATGAAGTCAATTAATTAAACCAGCGTTCATTAGTCTTTGGAAATCAAAAATATGCCATGAAAATTGTGAAGGGTACTCAGTGTTTATAATAAGGGCAAGAAATACTGGGGTCATGAGTTCCACTCTGAAGAATCATCAACACTATCTGCCAATAATAAATTGAAATAAATAATATTCTGTAAAACATTTTCAATAACTGGTATTTGGATTTTCATGTTGAGTTAACAGTTAATTTTTCTGTCAACTTTCTTTGAGGGTCTAGATTACTTTCCAATCTACTCTCCACACATTCTTTTTATTTCTTTATTTGTTATTTGTTTGTTTGTTTATTTATTTACGTTAGTATAATAGTATATAGTGTAATATATATGAGGACCAGGAGACCTTTTTGCAAGCAAACACTTTCTTCAGTTGTCTTTTCCCAAATTGTCTGTGCAATTTTGACAGATTTTCTGTGTGAAGGAAAGAGGAACAAGCTGGGGATTTTTATCCTTCGATATCTGGACGCTCTTTCATTTCTTGGTCACTGGTGTACTCTGAAATGGAGGAGTGGAGCCCGTTTTTATTAGGCCAAAAGAAAACACTTCATGTCGCTGTTTTGAAATATGAAGCGAGCCTTACGTTTATTTATTTAATCCAAACTGCTGTGGTTCAAGCAAATAACAAGCAGGTGATTTCACTGATTTAAGATGACTTTCTGGTCGAGGGTGTGCTCAAAAATACAAGGTCACTATATGTTTCTGAATTAAATCCCCCAAAGTATTTTAGATGTGATGCCCAGCAGGGACTAGACAGAGGTATGGAGACATTGTTCAATCCGCGCTGAGTGAAATCCTCTCTTCCACATGGTCTGAAGTAAGATTTCCTTCAGTTCGGCAGAGGATTTCTTCCATGCACCACCCAACTGCCTTTGAGGCTCACGGCTACATTTTTAGTCAGCAGGTTTAAGAGTTATAATCTAACAGGACTTCTTTTAAATAGCATATATGATCATTTATCGAGTGGAAAGAGAAGAAAGGGAATATTTGCAGAATAAAATGGAGGGCTTGACGCCCACTGTACCGCCACGGGCAGTTTGTTTCAGTTGAATGTTGTGTTGCTAGTAGCAACGACTCCTGGCACTGCTCCGTGTAACCCCCAGTACAGGAAGAGCGCAGGATTTAAAGTTAATCTTACATCATGGCCAAACCATGTGATGCCATGGGGCCCAAAAATACTTTCCCCATAGATTTACATTGGGAAAGAGACGTCTGTAATTCAGTGGATAATTTTTTTAGGTAGAGCAACTTCCCAGTGCGAACACCTAAAAAGCCTATGAGTTGTAAAATGCTCTAATAGCCGAATGCAGAGTTATTTATAATGTGAATGAGCCCGAGAAGGAGGCTGGACCCAGGGCTAGGAGGGGGGCTTAAAGGAAGCGCTAGTGCACTTGTTCTATGGGCCCATTGATGTGGAAGATTCCCGGAAGATCCCAAAAAGTTTATCTCAACGTTTTTTTGGTCCGTGTACCACTGAGCAACTTTCATAGGATTGAACGGGGGCCCGCCTCGGAAATGTTTCCAGTTCTCTTTATGCATCCATGGTAACAGACATTGTTACATTCACCATTTTGCCTGTGATCTGTGACCAAGCAAACATTCACAAGCAGCATTTATTTAGTCCCCAAATAACATTGTTGAAACATTAGCGGTCGGCACCATCCACCACAGTTTACTGATAACCAAGCTAATGTGATACAACTGTACTACGCTACTCTTTTGGAATATATGCAGTTGTGGAATATAATAAGTAGGAAACTGAACAATTTTGAAGTAGGCTATTGTACTATTTTCATTTTATTCTACTTCTTAAATCAATTAATACATTATGATGTATAATTATAGCTTCAGCAACCCAGCAACATATAGCCTAAATGAGCTCCACCTTTACCAGCTGCAACATTAAAGTGATGTAGCTGACGCATTAATGCATAAGTAATTATAATCCAGTAATGGCGCTATATGTCATTCTTAATCATGGGTAGCCTATACTTCTAGTACTTTAAGTAGCCTGGGCTACATATTGATGCTACTACTTTTTTGTTCCTTCAAATTGTAATGCAGGGGTGAAAGTAGACCGGTACGGTCCACCACTCCGTACCACTAAAAGATTCAGTGCACGATTGCATTTCAACAAGTAAACACATCCGTTAGTTTGCTCAAACAACAGATAGTTACCTTCGCCAAGGAGGTCCTGTTTTCAGCTCGGTTTGTCTGCTTGCATGAACATGCGAGATAGAGTATTTGTGCTGCATTCATCTTGTGTCGGAATCAAGTGATCAAGTTGGAACTCGAAATCAGTTAACTCTCCAGCCGTTCTACTTTTCCAGCCTGATCTCTTTCCCACAAGGCATTTTTGTATGAGACGCAACAAGCTTTCAAGTGACTACAGTGTAAACCCATCCTTTGTTATTATTAGATGCTCAGTGGAAATGCTCCGGGAGTGTGATGACATAGTATGAAGACTGAAAAAAAGACACAGTGGATGTGTTTCACAAACACAGGACTTTCAATCAGGAGGCCGGTGTTCATGTCCTAACGTTACGTTAATGATGTTTGTGATGTGTTTTCCGTACTGATGTTAGGTTGTTTGTGTTTTATGTAGTTATTTTAAGCCCAACCATGATGTTTTTCCTAAACCTAACTAAGTGTTTTTGTTGCCTAAACCAAAGCAAGCGTTTTTGTTTGAATTCACATTAACCACGTGTTTCCTGCGACCCAGTGCTTTAGAAAGTGGCGCCAAAGGGTTCTGACCGAGCCTCGGTGGTATGTGACGTGTGTTGAGTTTTCATATAAACTGCCTCTGAATTGTTCCATCGTCAGTGTGTTGGCATCCAGCACAGACCTGCAGGTTTTTAATCCGTGCTTGCTGCCTTTCCAAAACTGCTCAGTTAGGCTTCTGCTGGCGGACGTCAACTTCTGCTGCAGCTGACTGTCTGATATCGAGTGCTGTGGGGTTTTGGCAGCGGAAGTCGTTTCTTCCAAAAATGTTGTTCCGTTTTATTTCAACATGTCAAACAAACGACTTTTCTAACTCGGGTTGCTGGTTTGCTCTACAACTACTGTTAATTTGGTTGTAATTTTCTTCTAATTCAAAACAAAAGCAGTTGTTGTAATTTTGAAAATTTGGTTGACATTGCCAAATTTTCTGTGGCACATACAGCTTTTAGAAAAAGAATTTGCTGATAACATGATGTCAAGTGTTTTCTATTTCTTTCTACACAAAATAGGGGTTAAAAAAACTTGAATGCGTGTGTTCAGGGCAGGATTGTGACGCATGAAGATGGGGGTGAGACGAGAAAAATATGAAGCGATGAAGATCGAAGAACTTCAATCTAGCCTACCTTCACCCCTGCTTGTAACAGAATATTTCTACACTGTAATATTGCAACTTTCACCTACTTGTTCCACCGCCGTGTGTTACTGTGATCACTGTTATTCCTGTGTTGTAGCTACTTTATGTTCTTCTTTTACTGGTGACTTCTTTTACAATAGTCCAGTAAAGACTGGACTATTGTTGTCCCATACTGTTTTCGCTGTTTCCAGTAAAACTACAAAGGTCAACAGCTTCAACCTCCTAATTAGTGATGAACAGAAAGAGGCACATTTTGAAATCTCTTCACTTGCTTAGCTGATGGTGTTGAACGCTCAAATGGTCATCTACATGACATGGTGTGAAGACTTTAGTTGTCTCATAAAGGATATGTATAATGAATAAAATATGAAATTGTGCTGTATTGGTTTTGTTGATTTTGGATTGGAAATTAAAGTGTGGTTTGGGGCCTAAACATTTCAGTGAGTTGTTCTGTTGTTGCCAATGGTCCATTTAATACCACAGTCTGTGCTACAATTTTGCTACAATATTATTTATTTTTTTGTTAAGGATGAGAAAAGATCAGTTTTGGGAGAATGTCACGAATGCGGAATAAAAGATGATAAAGAAATTTGGTTTCCTGTTTGCCCCTATTTCTTTTTTTATTCTAATGCATCTTTTCTTTTTTAAACAGATAATATGTGAATCTTAACTGCTTTGAATTTATGTTTTTTTTAAACTGTACTAATTAATTATACTTACTGTGTTGTTGTTCACATGTCCAACACATTCATTATAGAGTACCGGTATGTTTTCTAATCTTTAATCAGACAAACCAACTAATTGACACACATAATTCACACTCACAATGCATGCATAATGAAAATAAGAAAGAGCAGATTAGCGTTGTTGCTGATTAGAACAACATTGCCAATGTTCACCGGGAGGGAGCATCTGAGGTTATGTTTGTGCCGTGTTTTTTGCCGTCTTCCTTTTGCTCGAAGGCGCCAGACTTCAGACAACGTGTGCATTTCAATTACAGTCGAACAGTGGGTTTTAAACTTCTGACACTCTCCGAGGGAATAAGGAAGAAGCTGCAGCATACTGCGCTATCCTGCTGTGCTTGAGCTTCTTGAGAGAGAAGAGGGGAATTCTTGAATAATTAACCTTTGAGGACTTGAAAAGTCAGGCGCCATGTTCTATTTTTTGGGCTCATACTCCCGGGTTGTTGGTGTGTAAGGTTAGGACGTGCAATAGAACTGCAGCATTATATTTAAGAATTTATTTTACATGCTTAAATGTGGATTATACATGTATTACATAAGGTAGTAATTTATTAAATGTATGTATACAATGTTTATAATTTCAGGGCGCAAAGCAAATAGATTTTGACAAAGTCACTGATTAAATAATGAGCACTAGCAATTGGTAAAATACGACTCCTCGGTTTTCTTTCCATAAATAAAGCAGTGCACAAAAGGTGTGAGGAAAAAAGCGAAAAGGGGCTGCTTGTTATTTATAGCGAGGAGGTGAAAAAAGAAATGTGGCAAAAGGCGAAGCCCTTATAAAAGTGGATTTATTCGGGCAGCCCTTGATGTTGTGAGGATGGAGAAGTATGCGTCATGTCTATTTGAATACCTCACATCGCTTTAACCATTAGGTGTCAGTAGAGAAACCTGCCTGAGTCTCCAACACTTATTTTTTCCGCCTGCATTGGGCACTCCCCCACAGCTCAGTGGGCCGACACTGTCACCTCCCTCACTGAAGTTCTGATATCGCCCCGCGTTTGTCCACAGGCATCTCGAGGGAGAGCAGCGCCTCTTTTTTTTCTCTCTGCTCTGCATTCAAAGGAAATTGCAGAGGCGAATACATGATGGGATTTGTTCCAAACGCATCATAAATATTTGATCCCTCTGTGGTAAATTCTTTCTTTCTCTCGATGCAGGGTGTGTGGAACATCAGTCTCCGCTATGTCTGTGTCCCATGAAACGCTTCTCTGAAACAATATTGGGGAATACCATCTTGATTAGAGAATTTATAAATAGTATGGCTTAGGGTGGGCCCAATTTAAAACAGCCTCACTAAGGCCAACATCCCCGAAACAAAGCCTTAAATCTGTGATGTGACAAAAGGATGCAAAATCTGGAGAATGAATTAAGACATACTGTCTCGACAAGGCTGACTATGAGAGCAGGAGCTCAGAGCCTATAATAGATCTTAACGTCGTCAACACCTCACAACTGAGCCTGAGATGTAATGACACAGGGTCTGTGAGGGAGAGTGTTCTCACAGGTCTGAAAAGGCCTGCTGGTTTTCTGCTTCAAGGTCACGGTCCAGTATGAGTAAGCTCACTGGCCTTCAGCAGCCCACCGTACAAGAAGAGGATGACGCCGGGTCAGAGACGAGGGCGGTGAGAACCACCATCTGCTGCAAAATCCTTTATGAGGTGGTCCCATCATCCCCAGGCTCTTCCAGAGAGCTGTCTATTTATGCCCATCAGCAGTCCTAACACCACACCTACACACACAGTCTTTGGACTCAACACAGTATGTGAGTGTGAAATCTGATATTAATTATATATATTGTCGTTCTCTTTATTGTTGCCAAAAGCGTTTGCTCATGATGTATGCATTATCACAATGCACATTTGAACCTTTATAAATATGACTTTTTAGGCTGCACATTTTGTCAAAGCTTTTTAATTATTTATTTCCTTTGTCTCAATCAACTTTGTACTAATTGCACAGCGCCGTTTTGTCCCTTTAGGGACTTTAGAGGCAGCTTCAAGTCAGATTCTCTATGTGTTTCTTATTTGCCTTGAATTTCTCAAAAGACCAAATTAGTCTGTAGAATTATTAGTCAGACAAATCACATATTCTATTTGTAGTGTTTTCAGGTAGGACTAAAGACTTAGACCTGGCTTATGTTTATAGTGATCAGTTACCATCAGTAAGCCCTCTGAGGCAAATTTGTGATTTGTGATTTTGGGCTATACAAAATAAATTGAATTGAGTTGAATTACCAAACTTGTAAGGTATACTCAGTAGAATATGGATCTCCATCAGGTGTGTCTGCACAGACCACCGCTGTATTGTGTGATAGTTAAATGAATACAACCCACAATTGGCCAACCCCCCGTCTAGACACCAATGGGCTGGAAGGCAACGTAGGCGGGCAATCGGCTCGATGTTGTCGTTTAAGACACAACATACAATCGTGCTAAAAACAAAATTAAACTAGCAGGCTGAGTGGTGGCGATGCACAGAAGTGTGTGCACTGGTAGTCCCGTTAGCTGTTAGCCACTAACCAAACACGCCGTCCAAAACAATATACATGTGCAAACTGTTTTACCCCGCACTGTGTCTCTGGCTGCAGAGTAGCACAAGGGGATCGGAATTTGCACTCAGCTGTGGGGCCCTGTAAAGAATCGTGAGTGAGGAGTCAGCAGGCAGTGGCATGCATAAAACAGGCAATGAAAAGTGTTTTGACAAAGTGTGAGTGATCGCAATCACGAGAGGACCATGAGCATGCAGACATAACCGGGCACCCAAAAATACAATGCAGTTTGGTGCAGCAGAATGCGAGATTAGCCGTGGACAGACACATAGATGCACACTCACAAACGAACCCACGCACACGCGCACACACACACACACACACACACACACACACACACACACACACACACACACACACACACACACACACACACACACACACACACACACACACACACACACACACACACACACACACACACACACACACACACACACACACACACACACACGATCGATCCTATGATCCTCTCTGCGGAGATAATAATAATCCATCGAAAAAGTTACTTGATCATATCATGGTCCTGTTCTTGTGTCTTGTTAGTTAAGTAATCTGAGATGTGACAGTTGGCAGCAAAGCAGTATTGCATACATACATTCAAATATACAGAATTAGCAAAGGACATCGTGAAAAGTGTAATGATAATTTAGTGACTCCGTGTATCCAAAGTAGGGATAACTGTAGCAGCCAACTGTTTAACATATTGTTGGAATTCTACATTATTTCGATTCATTATTAACATCAATTCATCATTTATATTTCCTTTTTTTAATTGGTTGTTATAGAACAATTACTTAATCTATATTCAAAATAGCCAAACAATAGAGCATTGTTCTCAACAAACACATTGTAATGTCTGTGACTATCCCACTTTCCTCAAGAATAATCCACCTCACTCAACGTACTGTATGAATACAAATAACGCACTCGGAAATGGCTCTTCTGATCTACATCAACCCATTGTTTCCCACTCCATCTCTACGACACACGCACGCGCGCAAATCACACGCACACGCGAGCAGGTCTGTTTCTGGGTCGTTTGCCTTCCTCCGCCGAGCTTCCTGCAGAGTTTCTGGTTCAGACAGAGGTGCTCCCTTTGAGTCAAAAGAATCAAACGCTGATGCGCACATGAAACGGCATTGACAGCAGTCAAATGAAGTGCAATAAACAAGGAAGGGGGGGGGGGGGGGGCAATGCAAAAAAATATGTTGTTCAGAAATGAGCTCCACTTGTTTTTAGTCAAGGTGAATCACTCACATAAAAATGTTTCCCCGCTTAACAGTGACGTGGCACCGAGTTCCGGAGCATATATCTGTCGATGTATGAAAATTTAAATCACATCACACCCTGAGGAACATTTATTGTCTGGATCAGGATTACGGAATTATTGTCGTCCCCGCTGTTCTGCGTTTTAGCTGTGTCTACATTGTGTTTCATGTGCTGTACCACAAAGGGCCCCTTCTGAAGTCTGAAGGTTCTTCCCTCAGCTAGGCGTGATGGCAGATCAGCTGGTCGATGTTAGTTAGTTTGAGAAACAGCGACATGGAGGGGTTGGGGTGCAGTGGGGCGATGGAAGGATTAGGCTTGATTCCGGTCCCTTATCATTCTGTTCAGTCTGCTGTGCTCAGCAGCAGTAAGAAAATTGAAACTAACAGGATCTGCTGTAGCTACAACCCTTCACAGTAATGTGTGAGTCAAACCGGGCCTGGCTGCCATTAGAGGATTACACTTTATGTCCTCTGCTACTCGCCAAAATAATCCTGATGTGCTTAAAACACCCCCCAACCTGAAAAAATAAATAAAAATCACATTACACATTTGTTAATGTGAGGACACCTCACCTGAAAGAAGCCAAGAATCTCCATTGTGATGTTTTTTACAGGATAATGCATATGTAATATTGGGTTGATACTGACTCAAATGGCTGGATCGGGTATCGGTGAAAATGGGGCTGATTTATTCAATCCAGGACTATTTTTATATACAGAATACCTTCTGGATGGAATTTATAGTTTTTATAATTTATGATTTTTTTCTGCATTTAAAAAGTTTATATTGAATTGTAATACCTAAGTATTTTTATTATTTATTTATCATTTATGAATAACATTATTTTATTTTATTTTATTTGATATCATATGTCACTTTTTTTCATTATGTTATTCTATTACAGTGAGGCAGACAGCTTATTAATTAAACACTGGTATTAGATCGATACTCGGTATGGGCCGATACTGAAGCCCAGGTATCACTATCGGTATTGGGCCTGAAAAAGTCGGATCTCCACATTACCCACAAAAATGCTCCGTTGGTACTGTAATAGTGTCTTTAACGTTCATTTTGACATTCATAACTGCACACGCACAAGCTCAGACTAACCGACCTGTCCATTCATACAACCATCACAGGTCAGGGGCTGCTTTGTATGTAGTGCCTTTTAATATAAGAGCTGACAGAATCAGAGATACTTCCCTCTTAGTCTACTGAATATGTTGTCACCTCGGCTGCACAATTCAGATCAAAATCGATCCCCGAACAAAAGGTACTACATTTCACCACCGGGAAAGGAAATTAAACTCATTTTGAAGTCCAAACATACATTAAGTAAGCTTTATTCACTCCAGTAGCAGGATAAGCCCCTTGAGATGAAACAGCCCATTAGAAGCATAAAAAAACTGAGAAAGAAAAAAGTGAATCGACTTCGACTTCGGCACGACCTTCTCTGAGTCACTCCCACATCTTTGGCGAGTGCTGAAGATGAAAGCCTCACTGATCCACACAGGTAAACTGCATTAATCTCACAAGTTTCTCGTTTCATTTTACAAATTGAAAAGCATCCAACAAGATCCAGAAATACAGGCATAACATGGAATATTTCATTTTCTATTTTACAAGAATGTTTATTATTTAAAGATGCTTGATGATGTTAGTGAAGAGGCTTATGAAATCACCACGCTCCCAATGCCCACATCCAATCAGCGCATTTATTCAAGGGCATTTACATTTATCGTGTGCCAAAAAGGTTAATCACTCTGGCTGACCTGCCTGCATCAAGGAATGGGGCTTTTTTTTTTGGGATCATCTCTCTCATGTCTGATAGAATCTGCAATTTGTACGGTGTCAATCACCTGCCCCCCTGAAATTCCACGGCTCATATTTTACAATGGGTAAACCCCCCCCTTTTTTTATTCCTTCTTCAAAAATAAACCTGGATACAAATCAAGTCTTAGAGGTATTGGTTTAAAGCCAATATTCCATCTATATTTTAGAGCAACACATACAAAAACAGTCGTGTATATACTAGCTACAGCAAACGATTGTATTTTGGCAGCAGATTGAGGTTAAAAATTCAATTTTAATCCCATTATATCTTAATGCGCCATTTGACAACGCACAATTTGAATAGGCTGCTTTAGATTTGTGGGCTGACATCAAAGGAAAACACTAAACTGCCTCAGCTCAAACCACAACATTCCCACTAGCTGTAGGAAACTCCTTTTTCAACATGCAGTACCTTGTGGAGTTCCTCAGGGTTCAGTGTTAGACCCAGTACTGTTCCTTTACTCGCCCCCCTTGGCCCTACAAAATGAACTGCAAAAAGCTTATACTCCCACTTCTATTGTTGCGGCTGTCACAGAGATATGAAAGCAATTTAATGTTAGTTTTTGAGTGATGTGATGATGTTCTCGCCTTCTTTGCTACACTGATCCACAGCTATCCATACCTGTTAACTGTGGAAGATTTAAAACGCTTAAATCAAAACAAATCAAACAGAGAAATAATGAAAAATACAATGTACAAAAATATATATTCAGTTATATAATAATTGAATATATATAAAATAAAAGTCCAAACTGTTTTTACTTTATGGATCATTAACAACACACGGAATGAAGTACAGCGCTGCGTCCTTACCTTTAAGAACAATGTTTCTTTTTTTAGATTTCATTATTTGGGGGGAAAAGTAATTGCAGATGTCCTAAATAATGCCTTTATGCTTCACTGCTGTAGCTCTCTATTTTACAACCAAGTCACACATCTCTCACATTTCCACCTTGCTCTGAATGCAGCGCCTCAGATCCTTATTGGTAAAAGCAGTCAAAAATCACACCATTTCAATTCAGGCATCTCCTCACGGATTAACCGTTCAGAATTGATTTTTTAATTTTCACTGATGACTTTTAAAGCACCGATAAATCTAGTCCTGGAGCACATGGTAAACATTTTAAATCTGTAAGCCTCTAGTTGAACCCTTCATTTGTCCTCAGTAACCGCAGCACATGATGGCTTTAAGTCAGTTAAGCTTAAAATTAAAGATTATTGAGTTTTTTCATTTGGGAAAAATCAGCAGAAACTTGTTTTCATTAAAGACTTTTTTTCTGTTTCTTTTATTATTATGTTACTAATAATACAACTACTACTACGACTACTACTACTACTTAAAAATGTATCCACTATCTACTAATTGGATAGCCTAAATCACTAGTTATTGTGCAGATTCAGACCAAGAATACAAAATAAAATTGAAAAATAAAGTATATACCATTATATGTTAAGATAAGTTAAAACTTTTTTGATCAGCTACCCAGCAGTATATAAAGTAATCACAATTAAATCGACCATCAACATTAAAAGGATGTCAAAATTGATGCAACAATAGTTAAAATCTCATAATAGATTATATTGTGGAATGGGCCAATCTGCATGAGTACTTTTACCTTTGGCACTCAACGTATATTGTGATGCTTATAATTTTGTAATTTTGAGTAAAAATTGAAGAACAGGACTTAAAGTTGTAACAGTATATTTGCTTTTTTTTTTACTTAAAATAAACAGCAACAAAATGAGCTAAAGAAAGATTGAAACAAATATCTAGAATAAAGCATAGTAGGGTAACATAAAAAAGATTAAAAAAAGATAATGCAAGCCTCAGATCCACAGAGAAGTTTAATATTTAACATTGTTATATAATAATTCTATGATATCCCCTTACTTATTATGACTTATTATTTGAAAGGTAGATTTTGTGAGATGGCTGGGTGTTAACCTATTCATGCCCAATCATACACACACACACACAAAGCAGGTCAAGGAAGGCGCTGCAGAACATATGATAACACATCACCAGCACCTGCTGTAGAATTCAGGTAATGGAGTGGGAACACGAAGCAGAAGCCAGTGAACCAGATAGCACATGAATAAAGCAGCGGGGAGATGGATGGAGCATGGGGGCCCCAGTCCTCCCTTTCCCTCTCGTTTTCGTATTCGGAGAGGGTTGGGAGGCATCCTTGACTTTAATCAGGCTCACCTAAGCATACCTCAGCGCATGCTGTGTCACGATGATGGATGGCCTGGAGAAATGGCGAGCTCTCTGCAATGCCTTGTTTGGCAAGGCAGACGCTGCTGCCGCTAGGAAAAAAAAGTATGGTGGTGAACCCGAGCGACTGACGGCGACGACGGAGGCGTTGCACTTTTCAATCGTTTCACCCTGTTAATGACTTCAATGCTCCAACCTGGCGCCGACACTGCCGAGGAGTGCAGGCTCTTGTGGCACGTGGCACTTCCGACACTTTTTGCGATGCACTCCACAGCGGTAACGTGTGTGTGTGTCGTTCCGTTTCGCCTCTGGACTGACATCGTGTAGGACTGATAGAAAGATGTCTTTTCACTCGATCCTGAACGATACAAATTTTGTTCTTTGAGAAGTGCCAAAAGCTCAGTTTAATCTATTCACACGCTGTTTTTAATGGCGTCGCCTTCGAGGGCCAAGGCTACACAGAGCAGCTCTTGTAATTGTAATAAATAATGTATGATTAATATGGCTGATTAAACAGTCTGGGAATCCTCTCCCTGTGGGCAACACTACTTCTAGCAGAATAACAAAGATTACCTCAGAGCTTTTCCGCTCTTGTCACACCATTGTCTGATAAGGAGTTCGACAGCCGCTCCAGATCAAAGACCGTCTTTGTGCGACGCAGCTCTGCAAGTTCAGCTTGAGTCGGTTTGAAAGTCTTGGTGCAGTAGGATTACAGAGGTGTGCAGTTTGGTGATTCTTAACAGAAAGTTTTCGGATTAACTTTGGGTTGGGAAGGTGTTGTACATTGCATTTATTCCGTAGCTGCTTCTGTCCAAATTGGCTTAAAATTGGCCACACACCATTTTCTTTACAGGGCACCCTGGTCTACTGGTTAAAACCATAGACTGTATAGGAAGTGGACGTAGTCGTCGTGACATGACCCATTGGTTTATGGACTGCCGATCTAGAGCCTTGAGTTTGTCGATTTGGCCATCGCCATCTTGACTTTTTGCAACCAGTGAAAGGAAGTGACCATATTTGTACTGCGAAGGAATGACGTAGAGATGATGGCTGATTAAACAGTCTGGGAATCCTCTCCCTGTGGACAACACTAATTCTAGCAGAATAACAAAGATTACCTCAGAGCTTTTCCGCTCTTGTCACACCATTGTCTGATAAGGAGTTCGGCAGCCGCTCCAGACCAAAGACCGTCTTTGTGCGACTCAGCTCTGCAAGTTCAGCTTGAGTCTGTTTGAAAGTCTCGGTGCAGTAGGATTACAGAGGTGTGCAGTTTGGTGATTCTTAACAGAAAGTTTTCGGATTAACTTTGGGTTGGGAAGGTGTTGTACATTGCATTTATTCCGTAGCTGCTTCTGTCCAAATTGGCTTAAAATTGGCCACACACCATTTTCTTTACAGGGCACCCTGGTCTACTGGTTAAAACCATAGACTGTATAGGAAGTGGACTTAGTCGTCGTGACATGACCCATTGGTTTGTGGACTGCCGATCTAGAGCCTTGAGTTTGTCGATTTGGCCATCGCCATCTTTACTTTTTGCAACCAGTGAAAGGAAGTGACCATATTTGTACTGCGAATGAATGATGTAGAGACGCTGTATACGTCTCTGGTAGCAACCTGTCAATCACAAGGTAGCCCCACCCTAAAGCATACCCTGCTTTATGGTCTATTTGACTCTAAATGGACCATAATTTAGTAAATGAACATCATGCTGTGTTGAAGAATACTTGAAACTAGAGATTGAGACCATAAACTCATATTTACAATGTTTACTGAGGTAATAAATCAAGTGAGAAGTAGAGTCATTTTCTCATAGACTTCTATACAATCAGACTTATTTTTGCAACTAGAGGAGTCGCCCCCTGATGGCCATTAAAGAGAATGCAAGTTTAAGACACTTCTGCAGTGGCTTTCACTCTTCAGAACCGGAGGTTGCCGCCTGGTTAATAAGCAAACCTTGAATAAGATTAAAATAGAGTAATATATCTCCGGTTCAACTGCATCTATTTTTTTTGTCTATTTTTCTTTCTCAAACTGTCCACCAAGAGTTCGACAATGTTATAGGCGAGCGATTCTCAATAGGTGGAATACTTCGTACACCAAATTTTGGAACAATTGGGATTGGATTTAGGCAAAAAAGAATTGTAACCAAAAATGGAGAGTTCTCCATGTCTGAATCCTTTTATCCACTTTGCAAGTACTCACCTCCATTGGCAGTGCAGAAATGGTGCTAGAAATCCATTTTATTCTATCAATGTTAAAATCACCGGTTGGGAAATTGCATTTAGCCACTCTACAACCCCCCCTGCCTCCAAACCAACCCTTGAGTCTCACCTTCTCCTCTACCCTCTACTTCGGCCTTCTCCTGGAGCCAGTGACACATCATCATTACTTGCCTAAATAGAAAATTTGGCCCTCCATTTCTCATTTCTTTCTTTTTTTAGGACCTGTGGAGTGCACTGCCCTAAGGGCCACGACATTCTCCCTGCAATATCAGACACAAAGCAATGAAAAATTACATTTCCTTCCGGTTCTACCTGATGGAGACAACACTAAAAACTTTCTACCTATAAATTCTCTGTAACTGTTGAGTTTCCGCTGATTTGAGACAAAGTCAGAGTCTTTGTCCCCGATGTATGAAGAGAAAATGCTATTACAAACTCAAACGCGCTTTTGAGGAACAAGCTCTGTCCTTGCACTTTGGCTAATAGACCTGATGGGACCTCCCGCCACAAGCGGTCCAGCGAGAGTAAGACTGGCGTATTTCTAATTTAACTGCCAATATCTTTGGCAGATACTGACCTTTGGCGAACAGAGGTCCTTAAACACTATTACAGTGTTTGGGGGGGGGGGGGAGAGGGTAGAAGTCATTTAGCTTAATGCCTGACAGAATCCAATGAAACGTAAGGTTACAGGCTGTCCATTCAAGTCTACAGCAGGGCATTGGAGGAGCACTTGTTAAGTGCTGTGCAATATCTTGTTGGGACTTCAGAAAACTCAAACTGATGTGGCAGCTTGAAATGGGGGAAGAGCTGTTTGATTTACTGTAATAGAGCCTTGAATTCCCAATAAGCTCAGAAAGAAACTCATTAGTTTTAAACATCTATACGTTACGCTAAATTTATTAAGATTGTGTTGAACCCCGCCCAAGATTCACCGCTGGAAACGAGGCTGTGATTGTCTGAGGCAGTCAGGTAGTTTAAAGTTACTATGAGGAACTTTGAACTATAAGGATATTCAGGATGAACAAACTTATAAGCCCTCCTTAGCGGCTCCTTTTCCCTTTTTTCCCCCTTATGGCCAGGTCTGTATGAGCTACATAAGTAAACGAGACCATCAGCCAGATTGGTGTTGCCACCGGGTCGGATTCCGCCTTAAATCAGACGAAATAATGGAGGTTCACCACAAACTCCTTCAGCTCAGACTCCAGTGGGGCCTCCGGCAGCGACCAGCGGCGGACAGACCCACATCTGCCGCCTTCGACCTGCAGTCGGAGCTGCCGGTGGAGATATGCAGGCCCAGAAGCAGCGGATCCTCCTCTGGCCAAGAGCAGAGATTCACCCCGCTGCTCCACCCCAGGCCTTATAGGCAACGCTATAGCGAAACACTACAGTTTTTGTCCACAGTGACCGCCAAAATCAACACGAAATGAAAATTCCTCGTAATAGATTTAAAAGAAAATCGTGGTGATGTGACGTCCTGGCTAGCCTCTGTTCCCCTAGCTACTTCGTCATTTCAACAAATGTCAATCCAAGGTTATAAGAATAAGACCTGTGTTAAAAAACAACTGTAATTGTCCTTTAATATTCAACATGAAGTGCATAAAGCAAAATGACCTTTTGCCTATTTTCTCTATAACGTTGAGATGTACACTTGTGTATACTGCACTGCAATGGCATATAGATGCTGTTATTCATCTGCAATTGTTTGCCGCAGACTAGTTGACTAGGAGTCTCAAAACAAAACAAAAACACTGAAGTGGAATATGTGCATGCTGTCTACCAATAAAAAAGGGCTTAGGAGGCATAATGGAATTCATAATCACTTTGAGACTGAGGGAGTGAGCGAGTAAATTAATGCAAAAATCCTGCAGACATTTTGGCATTTCATAACAATACAAAATGACAAGTGAAACAGACAGAGGAAAATTAAGAATGGCTGTGATGGCATTTAGCTAATACAAGTGGCATGACTGTGGTAAACCTTTCCATACGGTAAATTATTCATTGTCTTGTTTGTTTGCAGGGGCTTGTTTCCCAACATGCACCGGGCAGGACTTAATAACAGGGCTGACACAGATTGACAGTCACTCACACTCACATTTATGGACAAAATAACGTTTCCAATCCAGAACGACCCGCATGTGTTTGGACAACATCCAAAAGATACGCGCACAAATGTGGTAAAATATGCAAATACTGTAACAACTGAGCCACTATGTTACCTACATGCAGCCACTCAAAACTTGGAGATGTGTCTGTAAATTTCTTTTTTTAACAACACATCTAGCAGTCAAAGTGATGTTTAAAATCCCCCTAACAGTAAGCCGTCTCCAAAGGAGGACGGCAACGAGGTTCACGGCCCGGCTTGCTTCATGACTTTGGAGGATGATTACTTTTCGTGGTAATTTGCTGTTTATATGAATAGAATAGCCTATAAATAGTGCAGCCTTGCAGAGTGACAATGTGATTATGGCTTTGGCAACTCAAGATAAGCAAATCGTGTTGCTCTAAGTAAAAGCCTTCCTGGGATTCGCTTTCCTTGACCTAGAAAGTCCCATCACTCCCACTCATGCACACACTTCTTTCCCCTCGAGATGGTTTATTAAAGAGTCAGTTATGCTCCGCGGAAGCAGGTCCTATACTGTCCACAAGTAACCTAACTTCTTTTTTCTACACTATATAAACCTATTGTATCCCCTCAAGACTTTCACGAGAGCTATAATTATCAGAAATGTTGTATATTACCGGGACTGCTCAGTTCAGGCTGTGAGGTGATTAGTGTGTTTTAGACTGAATTTGTAAATGCTCTCCTGTGATTGTTAGAGAGGATTAACTGTCCATTTGTTTGATGGACAGATAGTTCTTAAATAAGTAATAAAACAAGATAAAGGCTTGATATTGGTTGCCCCTGCATACAAATATGGTTTTGAGTGATGCTGGGAGCATGGTTCCAGGGATAGCAGTGTTCGTATAGCGCAGAGTATTCGTGCAGCGCCACCAGCAGGTCCAATACTTTGGTTTGTGACCAAGGCAACACTATTTAAGTAGTAGGTGCGCTCGGTAGAGTGCAGATCTCCGCCAGGTGTGTCTGCAACGACCACTGCTGTAATGTGTGATTGAATGAATACAACCCACAACTGGTTAACCCTGATGTATGCAGCTGATCGGCTCGAAGTTGTCGTATAAAACATTTCATACAATGCTGAGGAAATTGTTTTTATTCACCAAGCTGCCTCCCCACGTAGCAGCGGCTTAGTCGCGCCGATGTACTCAGCAATGTGTGTGCTGGTAATTCAGTTAGCTGTAAGCGGTTAGCCAAACACACCGTCTAAAAAACAGTTAAAGTGAGCGCACTCAGCTGTGTTATCAGTAGCAGCTGGGGGCTGGTTAGGAGTAGTTAGTGAGGAGTAAGCAGGCAATGGCAGTATAAAACAGGCAGTAAAAGGTGTTTTGAGAAAGTGTGAGTCACAGCAACCAGTAGAGGTCCTTGAGCATGCAACCATAACTGGGTACCCAAATATATAATGCAGTTTGCTGCAGCAGAATGCGAAATTAGCCGTGGATGGACAAAGAGCTGCACAGTCAAGGATGCATTGCATGCACGCACGCACATATGAGACCGATCGCATGATCCTCCTAGTTGAGATTATAAAGATAAAGGAAAAAGCATATACTTAAGTAATGCTAATGACTCGTGATAATTTAAAGCATGAATTAAAGCAGGATGTATCTGAATTCCTGTTGCTCACCAATAACAAATGATCAAATCACTATGAATTCATGTGATTCGTTCAATCTTAATATATCATAAATTACAGAGTGTTATTTCACAGTTACTTCACGCATTAATTGATATGCAACCAAATTAGCTGGATTCCAGTTACATAAAAGTTCATTTCAGACCCGTTCATGTTCTCAGCCTCTCTGAAAGCAGAACAGTACATTTCTCCGAGAAATATGAAGCCATCGTTCTTTCCTTTTCATATTGTCAAACTGGTCTTCAGATGCTAACATTTACATGTCACTGCACAGACATTACGTAGGCGTTAGTTCATTAGTTATGCATTACATACATGAATGATGAATGATAAGTCCAGTATTATCTCACTGTCTAACATAAATAAGTAATTTCTGCAGCTGATATCTGACTCCAGACCCATAAAGCAGATTAATTGTTATGCTTCAAAATGGACTGCAGACTCTCACGATTGGACAATCTGCCGTATGAAATGGAAATGTATGTAATTATGCTGCATTATGAAAACTCTGTGTTCGTTTCCTGTCTGCCTTTTAATTTGTCAAGCCTAAAGTTATTATGCCTGTGAAAAATGCTGGTTCAGTCGCTGACTTCGGGAGCAACAATTTTAAAGAGCGCTTCCCGAAGAGGATGATTGGCTTCTACCGATTTGTTTATGACAGGCTGCAGAGCCACAATGGCTTGATTTGACTCAATCACCCTTACGTAATGGCGTTCCCAGTGAAGCATGCAATGCCTCTCTTTTCATACCAGCAATATATGCTCTCTTCTGAAGTGAAAATCCACTGTGGCTCAGAGAGTGATTCGTGTCCGATGTACACAAGATAAAAATGCTGCAAAAATAACACTGCGGGAGCTGCTTTTTTTGACTGGCCACATCAATGCAATGCTTCTCGGCACAAGCACACAGGCTTTGACATTATTGATCACGCTTGCTAGTTGTAGATGTGTAGTGCTGTGAAACTGCTTCTCATTTTAGGATTTGTCCATTATCTGTATAGTTGCTTGTTCTGTGCAGGGGCTGCAGAAAGACTATCTGAGCAGACTATCTGAGCTCAGTGCAAAATAAATGACGACATGGAGCGTTACATGAGCGAGGCTGACCGGCTTTTACAATCAACCCGGCACCTTAGGCGAGGAACACATTAAAAATCTGCTCAAACAGCGTTTGATACATTCAATCAGTAAAAGTCATCCCCCATGAGCTGACTTTAACTCCTATTTTGTAAATATATCATGTAGCATGTTCCCATCATATTTTCATTTTCCAAAGCATTTGCAAGATAATTAAGAACAACCTCGATATATACTCACATTATACTATATACTCAATATATATATTAAGATATGTATCACTTTGTAGGTCCTGTATTATGGACAATGTTGATATATTGATAGCAGTGACATACAGTTACACATACAAACAATAGATACAATATATAAATATACTATTTAATTGATGAATCAATACATAATTTTAACTATTAACATAAAAAACAAGACAACTGCAACTTACTTTCATTACCCTTTAATCTGTCGATTAATGTTTTTATTACTTGATCAATCTTTTGGTCAATAAAATGTCAAAATATGCATATGTATCCTTAGAAAAAGTTATACCCCATTTTTTGTACGTTTTGCTACAAATGCCAGCTAGACATGTCAATTTCCACTCGTTACATGCATACAGTCTTTTCAAAATAAACTTGGGCACAACTCAGTTAGGCAACAAAACTACTGAGTTAGGGTTAGGAAAAGATTGTGAAATAATAGTTAGGTTTAGGAGGATTGCGAAATAATTAGCTAGGTTACGGGAAAATAAAAAATAAATAATAATTAGTTAGATTAAGGCAACAAAACTACTTGGTTAGATTTAGGAAAAGATGGTCGTTTGGGTTAAAATAAGCGCCGAAGTGCCGTAACTACATTACACAAGTTACGTGACAAATAAATAAACATTGACTTATATCAATATAGATATCTACAAATTACGTAGAACTACTTTTTGGTAGGTATAGCTACCAATATTGGATGAGACCAGCCTGAAAGAAAAAAGATAAAAATACGAAGATGTCTTTAAATGTTTAAATGATGTTTTTTCCTTTCCAACAATCCATAACCCTAATTCATTCAATTTAAGACAGAAAATAACACAGAAAAGCAACACATTTTCATCATGATGGAAAAGTATTTGTGGTGCAACAAATTTGAAAACTTTTACTGCTGGTACTAAAATAGTTTGCATTTCTGTCTGAGAGGCACTTCCAGTGATTGCATCTACCTGATGAGAGCGGAGCTACCAGTCTGTCGCCCTGTTGAATTTACATCTGTGACTATCTCCCCATCACGGCACCTAAATGAACATCCACAGATGGCAACTGTGTTCCAGAGCTGTTTAATGTGCTGTTTTTATGGCCTTGTCTATAAGCCTCCCCCTCAACAGTGCTTAGTTTTCTCACTAGACTGGAATATGGAAATCTTGCCTGTTAGATAGTGTTTTTTCTAAAACGCTGAGCTTGTTTGCAAAAGCCTGTTAGACATTTGAGGTCTTCGAACATTTGAACTCCTAAAAATCCTTTACACCATCACCATTGACACTAATTGGAGCATGCTTTCTGCTGTTTGCTTTTGAGTCACAAAATGATTTCCTTCATCTTGGCGGCATTGAAATCAACTTTATTTTCACTTCATCACCCTGTGAGTCACACAAGCTCCTCTCTGTGAAAAGGGACTCATTATTCCCCTCGATCTGTTTTTTTTTTTTGCTGCTTGCTAATTTAATGCCGCGGCCCCCTATCATATTTTGCAATGCAGTCATGAGTGAAATGTGAATGTAGGCGTGAACTAAAGGATGCGTTCATTACCTCCTGCAGAATAAGTGGAATTATCTATTCTCGCTGCCTTTTCTATCCCCACTAAAAAGACTGAAATCCACAATGTCGGCATGCGGTGATGTACTGGTTGGTTGTTAAATGAACCTGCTGGTAGGTTATAGATATTATTGGAGGGATCTGTGTATGATCTTTTTAGATAGTTTCACTTTGCGAGTGGGAGGAAGACGCTCTGAAGAAGTCGGCTTGAACAAAATGCTGACGTGTGCACAAAGTAAATCAAAGTGAAACACTGAAATGTTACCTACACCTGACTCTCTCCTTCTATTCATCTACACGGTATATATTTTTGGTCGAAGTGCCCCGTACTGAAAAAAACGTTTTTCAACAGATCTCGTCGAAGCACATTTTTATCAACCCTCAAGTAAAATATATTTATAAACCTACAGTTTCTATTCATTGCTGCGGCGACGGTTGAACACGCTGCAGAAACGTTTAAAAAAACCTTGATCAAACAGGACATTTATCATTTTGTCTTGACAAGAAGAAGATAAGATTAGTCTTTAATAATTCTGATAGAATTACTTATGCTTTTATATCACTTCCAGTACAGTTTTTCTGTCCTAACTGACTGGTACAGTGATGAGTGCTGCTGCCTCGTCACCAAAAAATCTATTTTTAATGTCTCCCTATTGAACATATTAATTCCTGCTTAAGTCTCTTAAGCAGGTGTTTAAGTCCTCACTCGCTTTAGGACATATCCATGCTGTGACGTTCCTAAAAACTGAGGTAAAATATTAATAATAAGATCAATCTGTAGGGCTATATACTGTATTATAGTCATAAGACTGAAGGAAAACCTTTACGTAAAATTGTGTACATTTTTGTCAGAATTGTTCCTTTTTCCTGCCATAGCAGGCCGATGTTCAATTTCTATATCGACAGTCAACGTTGGTTTCTTTCAACCATGACCGTGATCTAACCAAGTAGAGGTGTGAACAAATATTCATACGCTTGAGTATCGAGATATGATGTTTTTCTGACACTGTATTGATTCTCAAAAAGGCTTCATGGATTTTTAATTAATAGTTTACATGCAATGATTCATGTCAGGCAGTAGCCGTGTTTCCAGTAAATTGTCAAGCGACTTTTGGGAGAACTTTAGAAATGTCGCAAAAAAGTAATGCTAATTAGGCGAATTTGCGAAACTAACAGAATCGTTTTGTCAGAAGTTGGCGCTTTAAGCTTTGCATGCTAACCGGAAACATAACACGTTGGCTCGGCCGTCTTACCTATCTATGATAGAAAAATGGAGAGTGGAATTAGTTTTCATTTTGCAAGTTTTAATGGTTCTTTCATGTCAGCTAATATCCATGTTTCATGTTGTCAGGAGACGAAGACGAGCATTCATACGCTATGGCAGGAAGACGGGGAAAGCAGAAACAGATGATCAGTCATGTAAGTTAAATGAAGGTGTTTCCATAATCCATTTAGCACATGGACTCTTTCTCGAAAAAAAAGGCAACAATTATTTAAGCGAGCATTAACAAGTTGTTCCAATGCGATACTTCAAAATGCACATAAACATTATGTAAACACAGCTAGTGGTTCATATTGTGTTTAAAGCCCCAAATGCAGGTGGACCATTAACGAGTGGCTCCCTCTCAACTCACCGACATTATTGTACCACCAAACTCAACGCGTGCAACCATAATAACTCAGTCAATTCAGTATTTCAGTTGCAAAGCAATTTGCTCACTGTAAGTGTTGCATGGAATGAAAGCCTCCATAATACGGTGATACAATGGAGCCCCTTTACACCATACCCTGTGAAGACGACAAATGCAGATCCAACTGTTCTGATTGCATACAAAATACTTTTACTCCGATTTTATGCATATTTTGGTGTGTTCTTTACACAATGACAGTTTCCTTACAGTTAGATTTAGCCTATCGTATCACCTGATTCTTCCCAATACACCCTACAGCCCTATAACCTAGTTGTTATTGTAACCATGGTGACAAAGGTTCCCGTACTTTAATATGATCATAATTTTAACCCAAAATATGATTTTTCCATTTTGTGTTCGTGCCTAAACCCAAACCATTTTTCAACATCGACTTTTCAAAAGTGAATTTTTTTTTCCACAGTTTTGAAGACACTGACAAATCTCCTTACGATAGAGACTTCAGATCATAAAATTGCTTTTTTTGCCATTCTGGAGCGGAGTTACAAAAGGAGGACTTGTTGGGATTCCTGGATAGTGTTTTACATCTTCAGAACAGAAATAGGTCGCTCTATGAAGGGCAGGTCACTCTTGAGCTGCTCAGACTTGTTCATATGAAGCGGGAGTCTCTGTAAGTACTTAGTATTGAGGGTTGAGAACCTTTGGCTCACAGTAAATGTACTCCAAAAGAGAGGAGTTCTGAGTATTCACATGAGCAAATGACAGGTTTGGAACAAAAACAGAAGCGGAGCGTGCAGGCTGGCTTCCCAGACCTGTAAAAATGTTCACACAACGTCTGCCACCTGCCTCTTATAAATAGTGTCATGTGAGTGGCTGCATCATCTCGATGAGCTTGTTAATGAACTTGTTTTGTTTTCAATTTTTTTATGTCTTTGCCACCCACTTAACCTTTTTTTCTGGCTGCCTTCCCGAGATCATTTCCACTTGCTCATCATCACCAGATGTCTCCCCCTCAGCAAATGTCTCTGCCACAAAACATCCTGAACATCACTGTGTGCCAATTCCAGGTGAACAAGGAGATCAAGACCTGCATGGGTTGATAATGTGGAATCCACCCAATTTCTTTTGTATATTGCGATTTGAATGCCAAAAAGCTCCATATTGCAGCATAAGCAAATGTTGCTACTGGCTCAGCATTGGCAAATTTCCACTTTTCTCAACTTTCAACTGTTTATCTGCTCCGGGATTTCCGGGATAACATTACATCCCTAACTGTCAAAAAATAAGAGGAAATTTGTCTTACAAAACACTATATTTCCAGTGTAACAACGACACACCATCTTCTCCATGAAAAAAACCCAACAAGCTGTTGAAAGCTGGCCAGACTCGATCCAGTGACTTTCCCAACTTGCCGGGCTCCATGTCCCCCACCTCAATACTCCAAGCCCCTAATTGGGAAGACTGTGGGCTTATAGCAAGCATGAGCCAATCAGGATGTCTCCCTCTCCACGGGAGTGGAACTGCATGCTGGCTGTGGAGCTTGTTAAGGTATAGTTATTTGTAGCATCATGGGAGCAGCAGCACACAGGCACACACCAGACACACAGTAAAGTTACTCCAATCACCACCTGTCTTTCCACCATTACAAAAAGCACCAAGTAGAAATGTGATGTGTTAGATTTGAGGAAAGTACATAACATAATAGTCAAACATCCTGCAGTTAATAACACTGCCTCCCAAACCTTTCAAATCAATGGTATTTGGCCAAGTAGAACCAATTCTCAGGCTGACAGAATGACAATGAGACGCAAACGAAGGAAAGAAAGTACATCTAACGGCACAATTAATCAAATTGTGCCTTCAGATGCCAATCAAATTGGCATGAGCCGTCTTCTGTTGTTATTTTACCACCACCATCAGTTTGTGTTGCTGGTGGCTTAAGATACACCCTGAACTGGGAAAACAAACCAGCAAGACTGGCTTTGTGGCTGTGCTAGCAACTCTGATGGGCTACACAACAGTGCTATGAGTTCAAAACTAACATCAGCATCCGAACATGCTCACAACGACGCTCATTAATAATAAGCAGGTATAATGTTCACCATCTTATTTTAGCTTTTGTTAGCATGCTCACATTTAATAATTACATAAACTGTACATAAGAGGTGGACCTTCTCACCATGACCCATCAGCTTGTGCACTGCCATTTTGAAGCCTCCAGTTCTGCATTTTGGCCGTTGCCATGTTGGTTTTTGAAACCAGGAATGACAAGAGATTGTGAAGCACAACTGAGTGCTGAACAAGTCATTTTTAGGTTACTAAAGTAGTTACAATTGACTTTCACGAACTGAAAACACACTGTGAAAGAGTCCACTTCCTAAAGCATACCCTGCTTTATGGTCTATTTTACGCTAAATTGGACCATCATTTACTAAATGAACATTGTGCTGTCACGAAGAAGATTTCAAACTAGCGATTTAGACCATAAACTCATGTTTACAATGTTTACTGAGGTAAAAAATAAAGTGAGTAGGGTAATCTTCTCATAGACTTTTATATAACCAGAGGAGTCGCCCCCTGATGGCCATTAGAATGAATGCAGGTTCAAGGCACTTCCGCATTGGCTTCACTTTTTCGAACCATAAGTTGCCGCCTGGCAAATTATGACTAAATTAAAAGTATAGCTGAGACTGATGGAATTAGCATCATGTCATTAGTTTTGCAGGTTTTTAGTCATAAAACAAAGTATTTGACAAAAAAAAGACTTGATAATGGCCAAAGATAAAATTCAGAAGACCACCAAAGTGATTACTTCATCCTGGGGGGGAACATGAATGACTGTACCAAATTTCATGACAATTCATCAAAACGTCAGTCACATGTATTTTGGAACTGAAGTCAGATAGAGATTATTTTGAACTGAAGCTGCTGATTTTACACAACATTCAGTATCTTTTAAATATGACACACAATATGTATCAATTGTTATTTCAGAGAACTGTATTCTGGTCAGGGTGGAAAAGCCTCGGAAGCAACATTTCACATGAAGTAGGCTACTCATTGTTTAACGTGCTCCTGAAACCTGGCACCTCATAGCCTTCACAATAGCATCAATATTAGGTGTCAAATCCTGAGCAGTTGCCAATTTCATAATGTCATTTAAGTGTTGTGTGTGTGCCTGGAACGCAGCTTTGTGTTATTGATGCTCATTACATTGTTCTCAAAGGTAAATGGTACCAAACATGAACAACTATTTTGTGGCTAGGGCTGTCAAGTTCGGCCACCCCTGGTAAGAACTACTGATAAAAAAATAGTGTCCAAGCCCAAGAGGCTAATTTCTCTTTTAAATCGGAATCACGTTGCAAAATGATCTGAGGTTGGATGTCAACGGGCAGATCAGAAGCCTCGACTGTGAATGGCCTGCGAAAAACTGTGAATTCTGTCTCAAGTTCAGCAAAGACCTGAAACCGTTGCTGAAACTCCCGTAGAAATCTTGTCTTAGATGGGGAAAATGAGCAGGGTTACCATTTCACAGCTGTGTCTCCCTCATCTGGAAAGCGCATATGCTTTTATAATACTTGTGTGACAACTTTGTTTTGGGCTTGCATCATTTTGCTCAGTGAATTGTCCAGTTTCTTCTCGTAAATCAAAGAAACGAATCAGCGCGACCTCTTGGCTTAACCACATTGTTTTGATCTGGTATGACAGGCAATGGGTAATATTTTTTTCCAATTAGAAGGCTGTCAAACTGACAAAGATTCAGACCTCTGGCACCGGTCATATCACACCTCACTGTCCAAAAGAAAGCTGTGGATGACAAGCACCAGAAAAAAAAACTGTCATATTAACTTTAATGTAAGGTGCTTGTTTTTATGACTCCTGTAACCGTCACAGCATCCACCAGGCAAAAATAATACAACAATGGTGGCTACACAATAACTTCACTGGATTTGAATATAGAAGAATAGATAGGCAGATGGGAAAATTAAACCGCTCTAAAAGATAATAATAATACATGATATGATCAAAGTTTTCTTACAAAAATGACACACTTTTACATGAAGGGGTTAATATTATCTGCACACTTCACAGACTATGTGAGATGCACACTGATTACTAATGAACGACAACCTCAGCAGGTACAAAGTTTGTCAAAATGAATCATATAATTTAAAGTGATTTTCATAATTTCATAACACTCAGCAGCTGGCACGAGCCCACATGTGGTGCTTATACGTTTGACTATTTAGCATAGTGCATAAGTCCCTGAAGGCAACAGGGGGACCAGATGTCTCATGATAAATAACTACCACAGACGAGGGGAAAAGTGCTTTTAGCTGTCCTGCAATTATAAAGTGAGAGAACCTTTGGGAAAGTTATACGGTCTAACAGCAACATGCTTTTAAAAATAGAAATGAAATCAGTGGGGTACATTTTTATCTTACTGTAAAAGAGCAACACAGGTGGGCGCTGCTTTGCACATTTGGGCATTAAAGTTCATTCTTTGAAAGAAGCTCAGAGATCCACTCAGTTTTGTAGCTTTAGAGCACCTCATTATCTTTGTACTTCTGGTCTAGATATATAAGAATTATATTATTTCAATTACTATAGAGATTTTATTTTCTATTTTACGTCTTTTCCAAAAATGTTATCAGAAGATTTCAAATAAATCTTCTAATGTTTAGTAGTAATAGTCTTGCAAAGTTCACCTGTAATTCTCCACGGCATGGAGGATTCTGTCAAGTCTAAAGGCGACATTTGCAAAATATTTTAGTCACCGCATTAAGAGCAGGTGCTGGGTCATGCAAACGTCCAAATGAAAAGACTTGGGACACATTCATTGGCATATTGCCTGTGTTTGCCGAGTACATTTACGTAAAGGTGCAAGATTCGAGATTGGGACAATTCGATTGCCTCTCAACGGCTCTCAACATGTGAGCTTGCGGCTTGATGCAAATTACGGCGAAAGTGAACCTCCGCCGTGGAACTGAAAACCTGCAGGGTTAACCCTGAAGTTACCTCCTAACCCCAAATCCTGCTGCTTCGTAGTACAGACCCCAGGACAGCTAAACGAGCTGAAGCTCGACATAAAGCTCCATACTGATGGGAAGCTATAGATTCAAGGGATAATTCTCTCTAAGTTCATCACTATGAGCGACCCCTTTCACATTATTGCACTCTTAATCATTAACTTGCTTGAAACTGTGACAAACTTTAAAACACACTGAAAGATTTGGCATCAAACACTCACAACAGAGTGTTGACATTGAGGAGTGATAATTAAAGCCCCCTTCCCTCTGACCAGTAGCAGTCAAATCTGAGAGTGAACGAAGGACAAGGGCCCTTTTATTTTGAAGCTGCAACATTATTGCATCTTGAACTGTGAGCATCATTAGCACTCTACAAAACCCAGAGGCTTTCAACACTTTCAAAAGCCAGCCATCATTTAGTCCTTTATGACAGATGTCTGTGTGGGGATACACACGGTATATACCCACAACAAACTTTATTGAATCTCCAAGCTCCAATATTCGGCCGGTTCCTCTCTACACAGCATCTGAAATGTAGCATGACCTTTTTGGTCCCATCAGACTGCCAGGCTGTCTGCTTGATGTGTTTGGGTCCAATATGTGCTGACAGGAATCAGAGGAGTAGAGTGCAGCCAAATCAGATGAGTGAAGCTATACTTGTTCAGATTGGCCCTGTTTTGACAGTTTTCTCAACCTTCCATACCTCTCTATTTGGTATTTATTGAAAACCTGCCTTAGCTTGAATTCAATGTGACTGTCAGTACACTCTTGGAAATGAAGGTGCTAACTAGAACCATATAGGGTTCTTCAGCTTGTCGTCATAGGAGAACCCTTTTTGTTCCACCAACTCTTTCAGGAGGGTTCTACCTAGAACCATCTGTGAAAGGTATCATCCAGAACCCCCTATGAGAGGTTCTACAGACAACACTTTTATTGTATAATGGTTCTACCCAAAATACTTAATGGAGGTTCTATTCAGAACCTTCCCACCATCTCAGGATGCTAACAGCAACCCAGTCAAGGGGTACTACGGAGAACTCTTTATTCTTTTATCCAGAACCTGTCCTTGGAGTTCTACCGAACCTGTCCTTGGAGTTCTACCGTGAACGTTTTTATATTCCAAGGGTTTCATCTAAAACCCATCCATGGGATTCTACCGAGAACCCTTTTATATTGCAAAGTATTCCAAGGGGTTTAATCTAGAACCCCACTAAAGGGTTTTACTGATTAACCTTCTATATTCGAAGGCATTCATCTTGAATTAAAAGGTCAGGGCTGATTTGGTGCAGCGCCACCCACATGAGTCATGGTTCACAATCACAGTTTTTGGGGTTTGTGGGCTGAATTTAAAAGATTCAGACTAGTCGGATACTGTTCTTTGAGTTGCCAGCAATAATGTTTTGATAACACATTTCATTTCTATCTGAGGATAACAGGACAAAAGTGCTCATGAGACAAGGAATTTGGATAATCAGCATTCCTGCTTCCTTTTTTATGAGTAAACGAAATGGATGAGTGCGCAGACTCGGATGTGTATTCAATTTATCTAATTTCAGTTTTTAGTACTTGAGGCTGATAGCTCACAGGCTAATTACAAGTCCTGTGTACCAACCTAATCATGGATTATATTGAGAGAAAACTAATAAATACAGGTCACAAAAAGAATTTGTGCTTTCTAGTTTTCTGCAACACTTTCTCATAACATAGTGTAATTTCCTCTGCAACCTAACGTAATGATGTTTGTAATAATTGTGACCTGGTCTTATATGTGGAGTCAGTCTGCTCCCAGTTCTAATAAACGGAAATCCCCATTACATCTGAATTATTAATATCAGTGTTGACGGCTGCGCAGGTCAGGATATGAAAACACTGACAACCCAAACCTCTGCTGCCCCTCGACAGCAGAGCGAGCTGCTGGAAGCAGGAAACGCTGGCTACCCATATATGGTGAGCCCCCACCTTTCTGCTCTCATACTCAGCAGAGTACTTCTGCCGCCACAGGCTAGAGGCAGTCGCCTCCTACTTCCGCTTTCAGCGGAGGACAGGATATAAGCAGTGACATTTCGCTCTGTCTTCGGTTCAACTTTTGCTCTCTTGCATAAGCTTTGGACTCCACACTGCAATAGGTTTTCCTATTGCAGTGTGTTTCACCCCTCTATACACTTCTCTAGAGGTTTACCTCCGGTAGGAAGTATCTTAATTTCAACATAATACTGTGAAGGAATTCCTTTGCTAGGTATTCTAACACGACTCTCTAGAGGTATTTTAAGTAGAAGGCGACTGCCTCTAGCCCGTGGCCGTGGCCCGTGGAAGTACTCTGCTGAGTATGAGAGCAGAAAGGTGGGGGCTCACCATATATGGGTTGTCAGTGTTTCCTGCCTCTAGCCCGTGGCCGTGGAAGTACTCTGCTGAGTATGAGAGCAGAAAGGTGGGGGCTCACCATATATGGGTTGTCAGTGTTTCCTGCCTCTAGCCCGTGGAAGTACTCTGCTGAGTATGAGAGCAGAAAAGGTGGGGGCTCACCATATATGGGTAGCCAGCGTTTCCTGCTTCCAGCAGCTCGCTCTGCTGTCGAGGGGCAGCAGAGGTTTGGGTTGTCAGTGTTTTCATATCCTGACCTGCGCAGCCGTCAACACCCTCTCATGAAAACGATGACCCGTCAGCATAGGGAGGTGGAGTAGGACATGTCTCGATCACCACCAGGGGTGCAAACTGGTGAGACAACAGACACCATTGACGACCGTCCTTCTCCTCGAAGAGCTGACCGGTCACGTGCAGTAAGTGAGCTGGGGCATGGAAATCTTCAGGGGGCCAACGACCCTCCACACAGTAAGATTCGTCAACCCTTTCTTGTAGATTGGGATAAGTCAAAGCAAGATGCACATAAGGCACATGAGGGGCCCGTCCTCGGACCGCCTGGATGTGCAACACATTCCCTACCGTTGCACAGAAATGGGGGTGTACTTTATATACATTATTCTCACAATTACTAGAGAAAAACTTCATTTTTTGACCATACAAAGTATATTCGTCGGGGCGTAGCTCCAGTATGTCGAATTGCGACATATCCATTGTGAGTGGATCCACAACAGAAGGCAGGGTGCAAGGGTCAGATATCACGGCTGCTGAGACCTCCTCCCTCCAGGTGACAATACTTCCCGTAATCCCATCTTGTTGTATGGCAAAAGGCACGTAAGAGCCCTGCTCATTTTTCCGTGGAAAGGTCCAGCCTTCCTCTGTTTCAGCCAAGGCCATGGTGGAATTATTGGCAGTCATGATGATCGTTTGTTTGATTATCAGACTAACAGGCAAGCTATGCTCGCCTTCGTTATACAGTTTTTTAAAGGGCTGAGTCTCGCATGTAGGGGTTTTTAGCATGGTCTTTTACCACATCCTGTTATTGAGCCCACCTGCTCATGACCTGCGCAGCAACAGGATGTGTATATGATCACACCTCACTACTAGCTGTTCGTTTTTTATTTCCGAGGATCTTGTACTTCAACTCGGGGCCAACCTCGGGGTTGCAGGTTCTAAAGCCCGCATTTAGAGCCCGACAGCAGTCCTTAGGGGGACCTTGATGGTTGAATCTCCCTACCACTGCTCTCGTACAGTGGGTTTTCATGCATGATTCACAGAAAGTGAGTTTCGCTTCCCCTTCAAGCTCTGCCCCTCCTTAAATTTAGTCATACATTGATGAACATATTGTTCTCTAACACAATGACCTCTACTGGTACTCTGGACGTATGACACACCGTGCTCACTGGTTGATAATAATACTCAGACACATATACATCATCGTACGGTCCAACAGGTTACAGGGATACAGGATAATACAAAAATACACGATATAAAACATAATACACCTTTTTGCCCAGCGTAAGATTAATACCAGGGTATTCTCATATATATGGTTGACAAGCTAAAGGGTTAATGCAGAATGCAAACATCAGCAGGTGTTGCATCCTGTGTGAAACTATGTGTAAGGCTGTGAAAACATCACGCCACCCTGTTCTGTCACCCGGAAAGTCCCTTGCATACCCAACCACATGGTTACCTGGAAAGCCCCTACAAGCACCTACATGGTTAACAGGTTTATTCCTGTTAATTATAGGCCGATCCATCCGGGGTCCACTCCATTTTAATTTGAAAACTTGGAGCCCACATTGAACACAGCTTCCTGGAGCATATGGCTCCCAAGTAAGCAATGAGTCTGGGACCCATTTTCTTCCCACATGGGGAGTCCTTTTAGAGTCCACGGACAACAAGTACATAAACCGGTCAAGGACTCCTGTCATCCTGCTTTTTGTTTCAGTCTTAGTTGACTAAGGTGTATCGTTTTACTGTTACTCAATGTCACTAGGCTGTTTGGTTACCAAACCACAGTCGTTTTTGAATTGGGCATACTTGCCTTTTTGTAAGATCTGTTTTAAGCGAGCTTTATTTTCAACTAAAGTGTCGCTTAATATACGATCTATTTGTTCTGTGTTATTTCTTTCTTTCATAAAGTTTACTTTATGTGTCTCGAGGTTTATTGATAGTCTACTGTCAGCATTCTGCCATTCTTTGGTGCCTAAAAGATTTGTGTTTCCTTCCACACATGTTTTACCATTTTCAGGCCTTTTGGTAGATAGGAGCATGATCCATCTGCTAGTTGCACTTCCATTACTCCTGTTACATGGTCTAGTTGTGAACATACAGTGGTATTAGCTCCAGAGTCTACTGTGAATTGTTCACCTTCCCAATCTGCCTTTAACCATTCTCCTTCTTGATAGGAAATCCTATTCAAGTCTCGGAGGAGGTTGTTGTTCATGGGTTCTTTTCCTTCCACTCGTTCCTTTCAATGTAGGCAAGGTCTGATTCGTTTGGATTTCTCCTCCGATTGGACCGTTCCATAAAGCAGCAGTGCATGACACATCCATTCCCCTCGGACAGATCTATGTCCTCTTGTATTGCTTTGGTGTCTATTACTGGCACGTCTATATGTATTGTTATAGATTTTGGAAATTGTTTTACTAGCGCTTTTCGCCTCCATGATCTAACATGCAATTGGCGGGATTGAGGATGCACACTGGCTGCCGACCCGTGTACGGGAGGGTACCAATGTCTCCTAAAATTACATGTATGTGATCGTAGTTTACTTCTTCATCATCTGTGAATTCCTCTACTGATCCGTAATTAGACTCTGACATGGTTTTCCTTCAGCTGCAGACTGTTTTCTATGAAATCCTCTCGTTCCCTACGTTTAGATTTAGCGTACGTGTAAACCTAAAGCAGCCTACGATTTTGTCAGTGAAACCTTCTGTCACTTTCACGTTTTATTTTTACTCGCTAAGTCGATCCTCCTAAAACAGATTTATGACTCAATTTCCTTTTATCGAGGGTCCTGGGGATCTAACCCTGGTCTCGCCGGTGCATAAAAGTATTTTTGTGACAACTGTAATGTATTTGGGGTTTTCAGTGTAGTTTCAGGGTTTTTGGTTTCGTGGGTTTTACTACCACAGGACTTTAATACTTTTTCTCGGATCACTTAATCTTCTAATATCCTCCCTTAAACCCGAGGGTCCCCAATATTGGGGACCTAGAGGGGGTACCCCAGGGGTACCCCTGTGTACAATTCACTTTTGTGAAAGGAATACAAAAGTAAAAAAAAAAATAATAATACCTGTGTAAAAATTAGATTCTGGGCGAAACAACCATGGGAGCCATTTTACACACTGCAAAACACAATTATACATGAACTAAGATCATATCTAGAAGAGTACTACAAGTTTTACCACAAAACCACGTTTTTCTGGACAAAAAACTGCGTACTATATACTTTGTTTTGGTCTGGCATGAGAACGCGCGGAGCGATCTTGGCGGATGACCACATGTAGCAGGGCCGTGATTCGACCCCGCGACGAATAGCGTCGTCGGAATTACTCTCTTTCAAACCGTTCAAACGTTATATATCTATAAGCCAACATCTGTCACATGTCACCAGCAAAATAATTGGGTAAAAAAACTTACATTTTGATGGTTTTGAAGATGAAAAACGGATTTATTCCATTGGATTTTCGAGCAGCGGCTTCCTGCATCTCTCCCCTCGCCTCTGCAAGTGAAATCAAGGCGCTGCGAGGAGGAATGAGAAAATGCCAGGGTATTCTGCAAGGTGGACCAAACCAAGTAGATAGGGGGGTTGGGCCAGCATTTTGCGATTTCTAGTCAGTAAACAGACCCAGATACGATCAAACACCCCCGCATGGCTCCCGTTGGACTATCCCGCATCTAAAACTGTTTCACACCTGTAAATCGGCCGATCACAGGCCTCTCCAGGGTCACATAGACACACAGTATGAGGCATTTATTTTTATGATTGACAGATATGACACATCATAACTGCTCAACATTATTGAAAATGGTGTCAAACTGCTTTATTATGATGTATTGAACACTCTTAGTGATAAATCAAGTGAATATATAGTTAATATGTAGTTATATAGTATATAAAATGAGTATACAGCAATGCAACAGCTGGTTCCGAAAATCAAAACTTTGATTTTTATGACCATGTATGCTGGCCTGCTTCACTCAATCAAAGTAAAATATGTTGTGGGGACATGTAACACGTGTTGTTCTATGACTTTAGCATGGTTTTAGGCCAACCAAGGCATTATTTTAAAAACACATGTTCAATACAAGTGCTTTTTTTCAGGCGAACTTGGAACTTTTTCCATTTGAGCTGTGCCATAAGTCACATCAGTTATTAACCAGTAACACATACACAATATTTACACAATTCAACACATCTCACAAGTGTTACCAGTATTCTAGCATAAAAATTATTAAAATAGACCTTGTAGTTAGAGCTTGGACTCTCTATGGGTATGTGTATGCAATTTTCGAGCAGAGGGCTAAAAATAGGGCTAGGGCTTAAGAGGTTTTAAAGCCCCACGTTGGGCGCCATGTAGCGGGATGCGACCTGTCTATGCTGTTTTACCAGCCACTAGCTCCCTGGGTCGGCTTAATGATCATACAGTCTAGTGTTTGAAAGTATATTTTTTACTTACATTCTATACTGCCTGGGGAAGCTCCAGCTTCAAGATTACTTTACGACAGATAGATTTCTGCATAAAACGTAACCCTGAATAACCCGCGTTAGAATCCTATGTATCTCCGTTATGTGCTACGTTATGTGAAGCAGTGGGATGACAGGTTAAGCTTTATGAAGTCCTTTCACTATGGGATAAGATATGTCGAATCATTTAATGGGGCTTATCTCGTTACCATAGTTATTGTATACAAGACCGGTGGATCTACCATACGCAAATAGCAACCTGGTTGTGATCATTTACTTGTTATGTCTTTTAGTCTTTTAGTCCCTGCAGAGTCACTCTCTGCAGGGACGTCAGTGAGTAGGGCCACCCGGAGCGTTCTGCGCCTTGTTATGCCGTGGACCAAGCACTTAAAAGTACTTTTAAAACAGGACTCCCCTCTTATTTGGATTTCCAACCTCGTATTACAGAGGTTGTTGGTTTTATTTTATGAAAGTAAGATACAGGTTACGGTACAAAGATTAATAAATCACATTACAATCGGCGAAACCGGCGATACAATGTTGTTTGAAATAAATGGATAGTTTAGACTCCTACCGGAGGAAAAATACCTCTAGAGAATCGTTTTGTGTGAAAACAGAGATTAGATTATTATAGTTTACACATAGACTCCTACCGGAGGAAAAATACCTCTAGAGAATAGTTTTGTGTGAAAACAGTTATAGTTTACACATAGACTCCTACCTTAAGAAAAATGAAGCCGACCCAGGGAGCTAGTGGCTGGTAAAACAGCATAGACAGGTCGCATCCCGCTACATCAGCAGATGTAATTTGGGAAACAATTTCAGCTGAAAAAGTCTGACAGTACAGAAAATCATTGTTCCCTTCGTATTAGTCACAAAGTAGTGCAACTTCAACACAACTAGGTGGTTGCCAAAGTATCTGTTTATGAATAGCAAATTTTGACCTGTTGATGACACTCGATGACGAGTCAGAGGATCGCAAACTGAATGCAATTCATCCTGAGGAGGCACATGGATCTCTGTACCCTATAGTTGTCGAAACATTTGACTCAAAACTACAAACGTCAACCTCATGGTGGCTTTTCAGGAAACATCAGTAGGATTCATCCTCTGGGTACCATGAATATCTGAACCAAATTGAATGGCAATCCATCCAATAGCTATTGAGATATTTTAGTCTGAAACAAAGTGGTGGACCAACCGGCCGACAGACCAGCATCGGTATCCTGACAGCCATGTTGCCATCATGGCTAAAGACTAAGTAAATCAAAAAAGGTAGCTGCCAGGCCAAAATTATATTTTTTTTAAATCACTGTAACTGTACATAACAAACTACAATGTAATACTTCAGCAATAAGGAGTCCTGAGAGACAACAGTATAGGATTTGGCCTAAGGAGTTCTAGGTGACCACACCTGCAGGTAGTGGCTGAACGTGTAAACTGATCACAATTAGGTATAACTAGATAGGACAGTGTCCGGTTAAAGAATGTTCTGCTAAATGAAAATCAGTACTAGCGTGCATCTGCCCATTGGCAAATGATATTCCAGGTTTGAAACTCAACAGACCTTCTCCTCCTCCTGTTAACTGCTACGTTTGTTGCTGGGCTTGTTCCCCAGTAGCCAACAGTATTTAACCTGCAGCCCCGAGTTCAGTAGCTGAGATAAAACTCGAGACTCTCCACTTTCCCCTCAGTCTCCAAACTGTTTGCTGCTGCAGCTAAAGAAGAGCATCTCTGCCTCCTCCAACAGACAGAGCTGCAACAGCTGTAACAACTTCATTGGTTATGCTCTCTTTCCTTACTTCTAATCTCCCCCATGGACATCCGCTAATCTCTCATTTATATTAAAATCACAATTTTATGCAGAATATCTCACTCGTGAGGCAAATGAAGCAAGTTAGTGTCTCAAGCTCAGTTTAAGTGAGTGACAGCAGGGTGGAGATGAACGAAAAGCCAATGTTTTGATGAAACATTATGTAATAATGTAATAAAATCGGCCCATCCCGGATGAAATAAATTAACTCAACCTAAACTAACATATCATCATTACGGACCACTGTTTGCACCCTAGAGTGCATCTGGTCCTATGAAATGGCCACATATCTCCTGGTTGCTATGCAATTGTGCAGAACAAACATTGGACTCGATGACTCTCGCCGGATGGATGCCCAAACCATTACAGATCGACCAACATGTCTAATGGCGAGCAACAGACGGTGTAGGTTAAATGCATCCTTTTGGCTTTCTTCAAATTCAGACCCTTCTGGATGAAAAGAGGCTTAAAGATGACTCATCATCAATAAGCCCTTCAGCGTTTCTGCTCCCTAAACCACATTATGTATCTCTGTCTCTTGACCTTGGAGCACATACTGCTTTTCTGTTATATGATTCTCGCTCTGCAAAAAATGTTTTGTTACAGAAAGTGAACGACCAAAACATACATTCTGTCATTGTGATACTTACAGATGGAATTATCCAAAATCCGACGGAAGAATCACATTGGCATTTTGTCGGGGGAACGAGAGTGATGCAAACTTCTGGGGTTGGCCTACCAAAAGAAAAATGTCAGGTATGATCATTTACTGAGCATTTACTCACCAAACGTGAATGAGGCAGCGGTGCGCTCTCTCTGATCAGGGCAGAGGCTGGCTTTTTGCAGTTGTTTTCAATTAAAGTAAATTGTTCTGCACGCTGCTTTTGCGTTCCTGAGCACCCCGCGTTCCTGCGCTCCATGCGCCTCGTGTTTTTGCAGGAGCGATGTCATCATCATTTATTGTGATGACTTTTGCTGTATACCCGGAGCTATGTGACTTTACCAACCATAGTTACCGTGATCTGAAAACAAAACAGCAGGCCTGGAGAAACATTTGTGCAGTACTTGTAACTGTACTACTAACTTTTAGGTAGTCTACCCTTCTTGATTTGTGTTCAGCTAACTAATTTGGTACAATAACAAATTTATTTTAAGTCAATGCGGTGGGCCTGGCTTTGCTTTTCATTTTGATTTTAAATTCACCTTATATCAACTCTTGTAAAGCCACAAATTAGTATTCAAATGAATATGACTTGTCTGTCTGGCAGCTTTGCAATTATGCTCTAGTTGATTTAAGTTCTTTTTTTCCCACATGGTATGTGCAGCATTTTGTCTACTCTCTCGCTTTACTTCAGAACATCAGCAGTATCTGTTGTAGTGAAGCTTGTGCTCATCCATCATTATGGAACTTGTTTTTGACAGCACACATCTGTTTCCCACCTTTTCGCAGGGTTAATTAAAAAAGGTGGTGAATTAAAAAAGATGTAAAAGAAAGATATAGTTTATAGGCACTTGTATCACTGACAGCTGGCACACCTGTAAGGTGAGCCTTATTATTTATGAATATGCTAAAACCTGTAACTGTAATAGGCAATTTGACATTTTATGAATGTGTTAAGAATCACACTTAAATATACCCATTTGAAGAATTTCGTGAATACAAGTGCCTGATTTGGATTACTGCAGACTCGTATCCCCATAAATCCTGAATAAACTCCATACACAATGTTTAGTGTTTTGAAAGACTTTACAAAAAAAACAAAAACATTTCTGGTTAAGGTTATAATTGATGAAATAACAGTTATATAGCAACAATGTGGTTCTGTATCCAACACTTTAATCCAGACTGAAATATCTCAACAAATATTGCCATGAAATTTTCTACAGAAATTCATGTTTCCCAGACGACGAATATACTGAATTTGGTGATCCGTCTTTCCCTCCAGCACCACCGTAAGATCAAAGTTTTTCCATTGTCCAGATCTTTGGTTTAGGATGAAATATCTACATTGCAATGAATTGCTGTAAATTTAAGGTGGATTTACAACGGTATCTTACAGTATATCAAAATAACTGTAACATACAGTTAAATATTCGTACTTCGCATGTAAATTAAGAGTTAATGCCGTCAGTTAACCATAGCGGCATATAACTAATTTATCAGCATAATACAGTATTTTCTGTAAAGTTGTGGAAATACGCCTCTTTGCAAGTCCAGTGAGTCCCTATCCACCTACATCGTACTGTTGATTGTAGGCTAATGTTTCAGCTATGATGATAGGACATTTTTATTATTCAAACTGCTTATAGCCCGATAATCATTTTTTTGAATAACAAGACGTGATCGGCTTTTCCTGAACGTGACTTTGGACGGCACAGCTACAGTAGTTATCCTTCTAAGCACAGCCATGTGGAGATCAAGGTAAAGGTAAAGTTATGCTTATCAATGGTAGTTAACAGTGTCCAGTATTGTTTTGTCTTCATGATTGTTGAACTTTTGATCTGTTTCATTACATCAGGTTGCTAAAATTGGTGAAGCAAACTCTGTAATTTTAGGCAGCTTGAGCTTAAGTAGCTGTAATAACGTTAGCTTGCTAACAGCATAGCCAGCCAAGTTAACGTTAGTAAAGTTAATCGCCAATTAACATCAGCTTCCTAACTGTGTTTTTTTGTGCTATTACAGAGCCGACGCTAGAACTGCAAACCAGAAGGAACGGGTCGGTGTTCAAAGGGGAGTGGAGACCTGGAGTTGCCAAAGTATGTTTCTAAGACATGAAGAAGTGAGGCAGTCAATCCTCTCTCACTGTTCGCTCACTCTTTCTCCTTTTCTTCTCTCTCTCCTTAACACTGTCATGTAGTTCACATTTACATGTGTACAATGTGTGTGTAATTATACATTTTTCTTCTAAATATGCAGTAACTCTTCCGTTGGGATACAAATGTTCCTAATGAGTAATGTAGGAAATTTGGGTTTAGAACTATGTTTTAAGAAATTATAATAGAAGTGTTTAATGATTCATAATTAAGAAATCATAATTAGAAGTGTTTTGGAATATATAATTAGAAGATTCATAATTGTAGGAGTGTTTTAGAATTTGTAGTTAGAAGTGATTTGTAGTTAGAAGTGTATCTTAGTAGCACCTTTATATCTATGCTTGTGAAACTTGTGAAGCTTTTGCCAAAAGTTGCAAATCCTTATCTTTATATAAAATGTTTACCATAGAAGTGTTAAGCCATAAAAGACAGTCATTGAATGTATTAAACTGTGAAGAATAGCCAAGGGAAAGTCAGACTTCTAGACAGACATTTGCAGGTTGTACCCGCGCGAGGGTTTTCGGAAGCCTGATGCCAGGAGGAGGCAACCGAAATTAGCCAATAGCAATTAAGATGGACAAAAGGGAGGGGATTTCAAACTGTAAGAGGAAGTGCTGGAAAGGAATTCACTCTCTTTCTTCTCGGCTCTGAGCCTGGAAACATCTGTGTTTCCAGGCTGAGTCGCGAGTGAATAGCTTTTCCGCGCAGATCATATATTATATATTCTGTTAGTAGTGTACTTCATTCTGTAATTGTATTAGCTTCAGTAGGATTAAATACTTTTTAATTGTAAACCAGTTTATGGTAGATTTATTAAGTAGCGACTCTACTGTAGGACAACAGTGGAGCGTGCTCTCCGGCCTTCTCTCTGTGGGGAAGATTTCAGCCTCCACAGTAAGTACGTTCAGTCAGGAAGCCTATACTTGTGTATGCTTTGTTTATTTCTCATACATCTGCCATTCACTCCTCAGGCATGCTCACTCATTATTTCTTTGCTGTCATTGTTCGAGGCTGTCATTCATGACATCAGCTGTTTAGATCAGCTTGTCTCTCCTATCCAATAGTACAACAAAACAATGACATCATTAGCCTATCATCTTACTGCTGTCTCTCTTAAATATGATTGTCTTCACAGATCCATCAGCTTCATCAACTCATCATTCTATCAGTCTCATCAGCCACCACCACCACCAGTGTCTGGACTCCACGGGGGGCGGGGGTTTATATTGCTGCTGCTCAGGGCAGACGCCCCTCCATTACAAATCTCCCTGTAGAGTCCAAGCACCAAAGACTCTGTCAAGACTTTATCATCACATATCATCTGTTAATAATAAACAATTATCTTTTCTTTATCTGACTTGTCTCTCCTGATTGAAATAGTATTTGTCTTACAAAGTCAGCTGTATAAATGATTGACGACAAGTAATACATTTTAGCAATATTGTATTGTATATGGATTGTTGTGTTTTCTACTTTTCTTTGTTGTTGTGGGGAATTAAATGCAAAAGGAGCAGATTTTATTACCCTTTGTAAATAAACGGTAACATGCTGGTTTATATTGTCAATTACCATAAAACCAAGTTATTCTATGATCACATACTGTAATTCAATATACGGTAAGATACTGTTGAAATAAATTACAGTAGCTGCACCGTCAAATAACAGTCAATTACTGACGTCTCTGCTGCCAGTATTTTAGCATTATTTTTTGCACTCCAATCAGCCTGTTATCATGATAACATGCTAACATTAATTCTGCTGAGCATGTTACTATTGTTCTGAGAACGATAGCATGCAGATGTTAGCATGCCAGAGCTGCTAGCATTGCTTTAGACGTGTCAGAGTAATAATCCTGTTAGATATGTTAGCCAAGAACCCATGAATACAAAGAAGGTACTTTCTTTGGTTCCATGTGGGGTGGAAGTACAGGGATATCCACTGTTTGAAATTTCAATATCTAAGACTTTGTCATTTTGGTGTAATTTGTCTCATTAGGTGCAGTCACAGGCCTTTTATTCCCACCAAGGGGTTCATGCTCCACTTGGAATATCGAGTCTCTTATCACACACATTTTCATTACTCTGCTTTTCGTCGGAGTGGCAGGACAGTGACGGAGAAACTCCCTGAAATATATAGAACTTCACAAAGTTTTGTGTTAATTTAACCAGTGTTTCATTTTGCATTTCAATGGCACTTTATTTCTTATTTCAGTATCAACTGAATCCTTTTAGAACACTGTTCCTTAAATTATCTGCCGGAACTACAAAAGTGAAGAGAGCCAATTTGTATATCTTCTTGATGAGAAGTGGAGAGCTACAAAGACTCTGTCCAATATATAGGTTGTGTAGGTTCTACCTTATTAAGTTTAATACATAATCTTAAATGTAAGAAAAGGATAGAAATTTGAGTATGATTCAGCACAATTTAGATAAAAGCACAAAGCAAGTCCACGCTCTATTGATCATATTGCTCCTGTTTTTTATTTAGAAACATCACTTAACTGTGGACAGAAGGAGACAGAAAATAAATGTATAACGAAAGTACTTTAAACACTAAATATACCAAATACCAAAAAAAATACCAAATGACCTTATTCCATCACATTTTTAAAAGCTCAACAAAAACACCTGGAGTAAAGAATTGATGCTACAGCAGTGGCAGCTCTGGTAAAAATGAGGATTTATTACAGTTTTCTTTCTCCTCTGTCTTGCCCTGTAAATTAATGTCTTGCTTGCAAAGAATTGAATGGAAAAATATTGAATAGGTCACTGGAGCGAGGGTGTAGGTGTGTGTGTGTGTGTGTGTGTGTTTATTTTGTATCACTAGACACCTTAAAGGACTTAAATACACATTCTTGCCGAGAATTAGATGAGAAGATATACAGGCGTTCAACGTTCACGTCCGTCTGCCAGGAGATGCTTAGCTTAGCATAAAGACTGAAAACACAGGGGAAACAGCTAGCCTGACTGAGCCTGAGCCTGTCCAAAAATGTAATAATCCACCCACCAGCATCTTTAAAGCATCTAATTAGGCCATTATCTTTTAGTTGAATCTGTACAATTAGCAATGTATAAGAACAGAATGCTGTCAAGACATTGTTTCCCTGTTTTCAGTCTTTGAAAAATTGTACCTGCTCACATCAACTCACCTGCATTATTATTCTGAACATGATGTATTTTTTGCTAAGTTAACAGTTTCCTGATAGAAACACATTCATGGTCCCCAGAAGATGAATTGCAATGACTTTGATCCCCTAACCTTTCATCTAGCGCCATCGTCTAGTAAAAATTACCTTTATGACCAAATACCTGCAAAACTAATTACATTCCCATCAGCCTCAGCTTGTGATTAGAGCTAATTAGCAAATGTTAGCATGCTTGCATGTCAAACTAAGATGGTGAACATGGCAATAAAGTTATTAATAATTATTCTTATGTACAGCCCCACAGAGCTGCTAGCATAGCTCGTAAACTCGTGTTTACTAGTGTGATGTCAACTCTAATTCTTTTCTTTCTTTTCTCTTATTTCATTGAAAAAAAAGTATTTAGTAGAGATTCTAATCATTATGGCTTTTATTGTCATCCATATAAGAGTTTGAAGCCTTAACTGAGTTTATTTTAATCTGACCCATCATAAACATCAGAGTCATGAATTTGATGTTTCTTTTTGAGTTTGAAGTGTTAAATCAACACTGACGAGCTGCTGATGGAATAAGACATAAAGCAAAGAGTCAAATACCTCCCTCTTATATAAGAGAGAGGCTACATATCGACAGTACGCTCTGAAGCTGCGCTCACACTGCTGCTCTATGGGAGAATTATTTATCTCTCTATTCCTGGGAGGACACTGTTGACAGCGTCTCATCTCACTGTCTGAGTACCGCCGGCTTCCATTAGGACAGGGATTGCAATGTGATGTCTTTGTGGGAGGTTCACCGGTTGCACTATGTTTAAAAGCTTTGAAAGCAGAAGTGATACCGAGGCAAGAAAGAAAAACATTTATTGTTTATGAATGTGGTGTCACACAGGTCCTGTCAGAAAAGAAACAGGGAGGTGAGGTCTTGGTTTTGAGGTCTCTGTGATAATCCTGCCCTCCCCTCTTCATCTTTCACAACAGGCAGCTGGACTTTGGAATTGTTCACCGTCGAGAACAACCTGCACATTCGTGTAAAAGCGATACATTGCGATTGCAAAAGACAGTCTAACATTCCACATGACGACTAGGCTTTACATTTGTGATGCCCACTGTAGTTTATATTGTTATAAAAATGTACAGAATAACATTTTTTGTGTCTCAGTGCAAAAGATATATTCGAAAAGAATTTCAGAAAAAGCCGTGCCCTTGATAAATGTCCCCCTCCCACCCACGTCTCCCCCCTGATCTGTGGCCCCCAACAGTATAATAACTGGCCCGTTCACAGGGCCACCAATAAATAACCAACAGAAGCAGTTTTACAGTCACCGTCAGATAGCAGCAGTGTTTCAGCTTTGACTTTAAATACATATTCACAAACAACAGTGTGCCACTGTACACCCACAATTCTTCAGAACAACTTTAACTATAGATAATAATAATTACAGTTGTATTGATAGTAATTACCATGACGATACCAACCCCCCTCCCCCCCAGAAAAAAGAAAAGAAAATCCAATGTGTCACATCTGCATTAAAGTATTTACATTGCTTTTTCAAGTTCTCTGGCTTAATTTCCCGTGTGTGAATTTCCCAAGTAAAAGAAGGCAATGAAGTGTCTCTAAGGTAAAAGGCTGGGTGTATGGGGAGTTTATCAGCTGGTGCAGATGCTGTTGATGGAGATGATGGCGGGGTCCACCAGGCCCAGCTCCTCGTGCTCGTTGACGCACAACTGATAGCCGCAGCCCCGCCGGCGCTTCAGCGGGGTCACCTTGGCGTCGGGCTTGGCGCGGGGCGGCAAGAGGAAGCCCACGCTCCCCGCGATCAGCATGTGCCAGATGCTGTGGATGTAGAAGTAGTTCTCCTCCGTCTCCACGAAGGCGTAGAGGGCCACGGCTGACGTGGCAATCATGGTGCCCGGGAAGAGGAAGAACACCCAGCGCTTCCAGGTGGGCGGGTAGCAACGCCGCCGGCGGATGGTGCGCACCGTCTGACGGACATATAAAAAAACGTTTTTCAACATCACCATTCAGACCATTTTTTTATTAGGTTTATTAAAGCAAATTTTTGTCTAAATGTATTTATTAGTTCATGCAGTGTTGAATACTTTGTTTTGTTTTTTGTTACATTAACATAACTATACTTGGGAGCTGGAAAATGTTGTGACATCCTTGGACAGAAAGTGCGAAATAAGTAAAATAGTCCGTGGGACATATCATTAAGATGTAGGTAGACCTGCACTAAAATGATTAAATTAACTTCTCTTCCGCATTTACAGCAGACTGATATTTACGGAAAAAAGACAAGATCTCTGCCAGCTGTGATTGGTGGTTCCTCGACACATGGTTTGCGGTGCGCCTTCAGCCTATAAATAGGCGCTTGGGAATATTGCTTTTGATCGTGCCCTTCTGCGAGTCTACATTGACAACAATGGATTTTAGGACGCAGAAGAAAGAAAGGGGCATTTGGCGGCCCCTGAAAGAGGAGTGGAGTTAAGAGTTTATTGGAAGAAGAGGAATTTCCATTTAAGAACTGCTCAATGACAATAATCCGAAATACCGGGTACCACTTACTAACCCAATTTATTACCATATGTGCCTATTTTCAACCACACAGAACCAGAGAAAAGGAAATACATTTCACTCAGGTAACAGAGTAATCAAACCGCTAAACCAGAGAAACAATGAACAGTTGGCTTGACACTACTTTGAAGAGGAATTTAATGTCATATGCTCCATTAGAAGATCCCTTGTGGCAGTACTGTGCTTAAAGGTATCACCAAACGCTTTCTCCTAAATAGAGAAAAACCTCCCGACAGCAGTTTAAGTTGTTGAAATCTGGGAGATAACTTCAGTTTATGAAACAGAAAAACTAAATGTCCAGTGTTCTTTCCTAATGAGTTTCAAATTAATACACTCCTTTCCAATAAACTTTCTAAGAAAATCAGTTGCGCGTCAATTTCTTTCCAGAAAACTATTAGGAAACCAAGGGACCCATTCAATTCTACAGTTAATTTCTTTTCCAGTTGATCTCAAAGGCCCCCGTGTTTAATGTTCTTCTTTCCTTAATTTAATGAACACATTTCATGTATAAGCGGGATATTGAAGTGGGAGATCACACGGGGAGCAGTCATTCAAAAATGGAGACCAATGGGATTTGGGTGAGGCAGCGGCAGGCCGGTTCGCTTTGATTGGAGGGAAAGAGAGAGAGAGAGAGAGAGAGAGAGAGAGAGAGAGAGAGAGAGAGAGAGAGAGAGTGAGAGAGAGAGAGACGGGATTCTTCATAAATCCCTGTTGGTTTTTATTGACTGAAATTTGCATTCATGCCTCCCACCGCAGCATAAAGTCCATCACAATGATCATAATCAGCCGATAGATGTTTTTAAATTAGTCACCAGTGATTGGACAGTCACCGCTTTGGCTGTTTTTTTGTTATCTACGCTCGCGTTCTGTTCTACCAGTAACATGTACAAGATGTTTCTTTTTGTTTAACACAGAGCAATGAGCTCATTCGTCGCCGAGCGTGTGGCGCAGAGCGACTCGGACATTTCGTTTCTTCCTAAACAGCGTTCAGAGAGTGCTTCGTTATTGAATTTGGTTTCTATTTTCATCGGTTCATAAACACCGATTGCTTTTATTCGATTTATTTTTTTTTTCCTCCAAATCATTTCCATAAAGAATCCCGACACTGTCGAGGGAAATGTGAGCCGTTCACGAGAGATACAAATAATTAGATGCATTCTGTCGGTAAAATGGCTCTGATTGAGTTATTATGCCAAATGCATTTTAGGTTAAATACTAATAATCTATGTGAAGCCAAGTGAGGAAAAACATGAAATGTGTTGTTTGCTGCTCCAGTCATTTTGGAACTGCACGTTTGTTTTTTCCCCAGTTAAGACAAACAATTGCAGCCCTGGATGATCTTTTCAGGCATAAAACCTTGTTTAGTTTGGAGGGCCGGAGATATTCGGCATTGACAGAATTGAACTTCTCCCTACGCCCCCGTGCCCTTTACTTGACTGATCTAATTCGGTTGTGTCTCGGAACGTTCAGAACGTTGGGGCTTTGCAGGAACATGACACGTTGAAATGAAAGGGGGCTCTTGTAGAAAAATGTGCAGCGCTCAAACTCGGAGGCGCAGCAGCACAGAGTGCTGAAACGCAGACGTACGCTATTGAGCAGCTGATGAATTATGAAGTGTCGAGCGATCAAAGTGCGAACGCAGGTTTGAAGAAAAAAACAAAACTGCCACATTAGCATAAGATCCAAGTGACCTTTTATGGAGACGTCGCTGCGCTAGTTAGTGTGGAGTTCATCGCCATAGAGGGATTATTTGGCTCTGTCTCAGTCGTTTTTGCATCGCACAAAATCTGTGTACCATTCTGTAGATATTGTCACAGTATACCAGACCGTGATATTTTATATTTGTCAAATAACATATGTCAACAAGCCATCTGTAATTGAATTACAGATGTGCCAGAGCCGAAGGAAAGCCAGCCAAAGTGGAAGCCAATGGCTTCATGTAAATCTCCTAATCCACATTTGATTGATACAGTAGTAGTGTGCGTGAATTCTGAAATGCTGTTGTTAATCTCAAGAAAAGGTTCTCCTCTATGGTAAAATATACTGTCTCCTAGTTTTGGTGCTAAAACTGCTAAACTGGGTTTAACATGGTGGAAATAAACAGTGCTTCGTCTTCCACTGCTTCCGTAGGATCCTCCAGCTCAGAGACCCGGTAACTCTCACGGCTAACTCCCACACTTTATTCAAAGCGAAGCTTTCTCCAAGGAAACCACAAACCTTGTTTTCAAACTCATGTCAGAGGTTTGGTGTTAAAGGCTTTTATTTTTACTTTTTTCAAGAAACCTTGCCTGAAAGACTATTATTTTTTATCTTCTCAGTTCAGGGACCACATTATGACTCGGAGAAGAGTCAGTGGAAGTACAAGCTGACTTATAATGGAACTACAACCCATGACTAATACCCACAGGCTGCAAAACTTTTAAAGCCCCTTCCATGCTAATGTAAAGGAGCTTCATTGGTCAGAAAGCCACAGTTTTTTTAAGCCATGCACATGTTCCATCCCCATGTTCCAGCCCTGAGCTTAAACAATGGATTAAATCCTGTTACACGTACTAGCATGAGGAACAATAGAGGGACAGTGCTGACACATTTCATCTGCATGTTTAAACAAGCTTGTCTATTAACGTCAAACACACATTATGTATTAAAATGACTCCCCCCCCCCCGGTAGAGCACTTGCTCACATTGTATTATATTTTTTGGGTACAAACACATCTTTACCTCGAAAATACAGAGATGTGCATATGAACCATAGATTAATTATACAGTTTAACGTTAACCATCCCAGTGTGAAATAAAGTTTTAGACATTTTACTGACATCGTTATCCGCCAATATTCAGTAAAAATATGAGATCAGGACATCATTTATGCTTTTCTAGTCAGCAATCTCTGTGATGTTACATTGTAAACAACTAATCCGTGTTTAAATTGAAAGGGGGAGAGCTAGTAACGTTAGCAGCACCGCTAAGGGACAACGAACGAAGGTTCCGTTCAATTACATTATGATGCGTTCAGGCTCTGTTCAGTGAAAATGGGCGAATGTAAATTATAACGTTAGCATAATGTGTTCACCTGTAATCTGTAAAATGTAGTGTTGGTGAGAAACTTGAATAAATCCAGTTGTTTGAAGGAGATGTTTTCATAACAACATAAATAGATATTAGATGTGAATTATGACCTGTTTATAAGCAGATTATAATACATCAATAAAACTACTAATGACAAAATTTGTTTTAATCAAAGAAAATACAATCTTTTTTTTCCTTATCATTTGAATTGTGTGTTTTTATGAAGAAAAAAAATATATAACTGACTATAACAAAGTAAAAGGATACATTTAAAATGTTTGATGCTTTACAGACTTCAGAGCGTGGCAAAAAATGTAGCCTTGTAAAACAACTTCTATAATCAAACAACAAAGGGATCTGTTTCTGCCAATATGGATCATCAATGATCATCAATAAGTATCAGCGGCAAAAAAACGTGATCAATGATCTTTAAATGTTATAGTAGCAACCATGAATTGACTGGTCGACTAATTGCGCACATCTCTAGCGACTATGGTGCAAGTAAACTCATTATGGAATAAACCCATTTTAGCTTTAGGCTACTGGTCTACTGTGCAGTGAATACATGAGCTGCTCTTACCCATGCCACGGCCATGATGCCCAGAGCAAACAGACTGGGTCCCAGCAGGTTCCACAGACCGTGACGGTCTAGCTGCAGAGCCATGGACAGAGACATCGCCCCCAGCAGATACAGCACCTTGACAGAAAACACACGGATCAATAACAGCCCTCCATAAAACACTGTTGACACTTTTTACTTCCCCAGTAAAAAGGAAGACGTTTATGTGGTCTGGAAACAGCACATCGCTGCTTTTGGAGAGAAAAACTACTTTACAATTCGAATTTTCTCCTCACATGTGAGAAAAATGGTGACAAAAGCTTTGCAGTCTTCGAGTAATGATTGACGTTTACCAAAACACTGGGAGATGGTTTTCATTCAGTGTTTGTGGAACTACATTTTCATTCTTTCTGCACCTGTGTCCTGCTTTTTTTTTTTCTTGCTTTTTTTGGAAATGAGCATTCTACTTTTCCTAACACAGCTGGCGCATTCATGGAGGTCTCGTGTAGAACTGTGTTACTGCAGAAAAAAAGAAAGAAAGTTTGAATGTACCACAAACAGGCAGGAAACAGAAGGAGTGGGTGGGTGCAAGTCAGTTCAGTTAGGTGAGAAAACTGAGTAGTGCAGTAAAGAAGAATTGAAATAACTTGTCTTTAATCATTACATTACATTCATTTAGCAGACGCTTTTATCCAAAGCGACTTACAATTCAGATTCTATCACATTCATACACCGTAGGAACAGCTACGGGAGCAATTTTGGGGTCAAGTGTCTTGCTCAAGGACACATCAACATGCGACTAGTGGAGCCGGGGATCGAACCGCCGATCCTCTGATTGAAGGACGGCCCTGCTCTCCACTTAGTCACAGTCGCCACAATCATTTGGTACAAGTCCCTATCGTAATGCACAACGAACTCTCGTGTCGAAAGTGGTAACAGTTTGTTCTTAGTTTAGCAAGAAAGCTCATTTTGAAACCTATATTCAATTAACAACTGAGACTGGAGATATTCTGTATTTTTCTTATTATCAACCAATCCCACTGAATATATCGTATTCCTCTCCCCCATAGAGCTTCATTGTTGCGCCAAAGATAATAAAAACATATCAATGAGCCACACTGTTGAACTGGGTGACACGTTCCTTCATTATCCTAAACACCTGTTTATTTTGACTCAATCCCACATACACAATATGCACCAGAGCACTGTGTATTATTTTGCCACTGAAAATAGTCCTCAACAAATGCACTATTTACTCCTGTTTGAGTAATACAAAGCTACAGTGCAGTATTTAAGGAGATTAGCATTTTTTTTTCAAAATGAAACAATGTATTTGTTAAATATTTACATCTACTGTACGAATGGAATTGGGACATTTAAGTTAGAAAGCATTGAGAGATGGGAGGAAAGATGCCAACCATATCCTGTAATGTCAACTGTCACTACAAGAGCTGGCTTTTAGCAGTAGCGTGCAAATCTGTGATAACAAAAAAAAGGTAAAAGCCTGTAATTATTGTAAACATGTTATCAGTTTAATTCATCAGTGCTGGAATACTGTACATAAGTGCTTGCAGAATATTACACCGACTTAGCATCCTCTATATGCGTGAGAGCCCATGCTATAAATAATGCCAGTTTAGCTTCTTTCTTTTTTTTTTCCAAGCTCACAATTTGACATAAAGCCACAGGATATAAAAGAAATAAAGTAAGAGTTGAAAAAATCAATAAGCTGTGCTACACATGCGTTGGGAGAACTTAAGCCTCTCCAGGATGCCTGAGGTCTGCGTTATTCTGTCTGGAAGGAAACGTGAGGAGAAATTGGGGGGATTTTTGAGCGGGCAATGGATGACCCATGCTGCAGGAGAACACCACTAATTGGCACAGACCAAGGAGGAGAGCAGCAGCGTGGTGCAGCCCGAGGACTCGGTGCACCAACAGTAATCAGTCATACTGCACCGCTGGATCGCACAGGGGCCCCCAAACATGCATGTATACATGTATAGACCCTTTACAACAGACGTCATGATTAAGTCACGGTGTTAGCTGGAGGCCAAACAAAGGAAAGACTGGAGGCAAACACAAATCTGAGAATAGTGGGCTAAAGTTACACACTTAAAATGGGTGCCAGAATCGATATCGCATACATTTGAGATGATCCAAAGCTCTGGTGAGCTACAATATCGGTGAAGCGTTCAGGGATAGAAAGAAACTGCTGCTAATAGTTTAGCTTAGCCGTCCGCTAACCTCCTCAGCCGTCACGGTTGCTGCACTGCAGCAGGCTAAATTATAAGAGAGATTGAGAAAAGGGTTGCTAATAGGCTAAACTATTAGAGGGATGAAGAGATGGCCAGCTATTGAGCTTTTTTTCTGCAACCAGTGTAGCAATGAAAGCATGGTTGTATTAGCAAGCTAACTCAGGGACGGCTGGCGGCTTAGCTAGCTTCCTAACTTCACCATGATTTAATGCAATACTGGTGACAGCAAATGATCCGAACAAAGTTGTCATTTATCTGGGTATAGCAAAGTGCTTTCCTCCACTTTGATAACTTTGTGTGGATGATGCATTAAGTTAAATTTGACTAACTTAGCGGCTGGCTAGTTAGCTTGCTACTTTGCTGATTCCACCATGCTTTCGTGCCTACGTTACACTGGTTACAGAAAATGAGCCCAACAGTGGACTGGTGGCTGCTAGGAGACTACTTTATAGAGAAGAGAGGTTGGGAGCTCCTTAGACCAGCTAGCTAACTAGCTAGCTCTGGAGATGGACAGGCTAGTTAGCTAACTTGCCAGCTGTCCTCTCCAGAACTCCCATCTGCTCTCCTCCCGGCGAAGAAGCCTGCCAGCGGTGTAGGGGCCGGTTGATTAACGTTAATTTTCTGGGAGTGATAGTACATATTGAGAGAAACTCATATTTCCTCCTGCCTTTATAAAACAGCAACAAGCCAACCAAACTTGTTAGCCAGTGTTAACAAGTGTTATTATGCTGCCTCCAGATACGCTCCGCCAACAAGTAAAAGGTCATCCTGTTTACTAACAGAAAAAGGGTCAACTGGATGCAATAGAGAAACCTTGTGTTTCTGCATTATTAAATGTGCTTATTTGAAAGAGAAAACAAAAAGCAAACAATGTCCGTTTCATATCCATCACATTTTATAGATCAACGTCCTGGTTCAACTTTTACACAGCACTTGGCGTAGCTGTGCGTGCACAGTTCTTTTCTTTGCATCATTTCGGATGTGCTCACTTTTGTTTTTTACCTCCATTTAAAGTGTCTCGTCTGAGCGCTCATGTCAGATCTTGTAAGCAACTTTGCTGAGAACAAAGTTATCATAATCGCTCAGTAAAAGAGGGCCAAAACTACAAGTTGTAATAAAAACGCAATTATCCTCTAAATTCATTTATCTGGCGCAATGACCTTCAGCAAGTTGAGATAAACAAATCCCCTCATTTGCGAGGACTTTTTGACCTTTTGGGGGACCAAAATTCACACACACACACTATCTCGGCCCTTGGGTCCTTCACCCTCTACTGCTGCTGCGGTCATGGACTTAAACAAACAAACAAACAAACACACATACACAAACACACACCGTCTCTCTCTAGTACACAAACACACAAAGCTCCACTTGCCAGTCCTGACATGTGCGATTTGATTAGTGGCTGCGTTCTGCAGCGCTCAGCAAAAAAATGAAAACTCTAGAGGACAGCAGATGTTCGTATACACTCCCTCCCTCCCACTACTCCGCCCCCCTCTCTCTCTCTGTGTCATTTATGGACACACACACACACACACACACACACACACACACACACACACACACACACACACACACACACACACACACACACACACACACACACACACACACACACACACACACACACACACACACACACACTTTCCCTGAGACTGCTCCCTCTTGGTGTGCAGCCAGGGAGTGACCCAGGGAGAAGGTGCACCTGTTAGTGTTTACTGCTATCCACCGCAATATGTCAACAACCGCGGAATTCAGAGCACATTGATCTTGTGATTATTAACTAAAGATTGAGGCATATGCGGTACCCATTGAAATATCTCAATGAAAGCTTCAACCCGCTCGCTCGCGAAACTTCAACCCGCTCGCTCGCGAGTCTTTTACCTGCTCGCTCGCGAGCAGTTTTTCTTTTTGACAGTAAGTGGGCGGACCCAGTCGCCATTGTATCTCTACATCTAATTGGTTACAATCCTCGTCTTGGGATATACCGGATATCACTCTGACACAGATAGGGGGAGATTTTCAGATTGCAGGACAGGGGAAAATAATGTACATTTTACTGCACGGGTACTTTTACTTTCTGCACTTAAAGTACATTTTGCTGATAATAACATTGACTAAGGTTTTGAATTCAGGTATTTTACTCGTAGTGGATTATTGTTTCATCAGTATGGTTAGTACGTTTACTGCAGTGAAGGATCTGAATACTTTTTCATCCACTAATTACTTGTCAGTGATTTAACAGTTAATATACAAACAGTGGTCCCTAATCTTGGCTCCAGATCTTTGAGCAGGTCCAAATTGTTGCTCATATTACATACAACTATATTATATCTCCTCTGTAAACACAACAGTTTGATTAAATATGATCACATCATGTTTTAATCAATTAAGATCAAAGAGTTTCTTTGAGCGGTTTGTCACAAGAGGTTTGAGTATCAAACACACATTGTCTGTAATAGAATGATGGAGTGAATTTAAACCAATCTGAGCAACTTGACTTTAACACATTTTTAATTATTGTATTTAACAACGCTATTAACATAATTTGTATTTCATCAGCCTCTACAGTCTGAAAAGTTTACAAAACCTGTCAGACAAATGTAGAACATCCTGAGATTTAGTGGAGTAGTGTTTAGTGGCGGATTGAAAACCACCTCTATCAGAACTAGCGTCTGTGTCAGAGTGATATCCGGTCTAGCCCAAGACGAGGATTGTAACCAATTAGATGTAGAGATACAATGGCGACTGGGTCCGCCCACTTACTGTCAAAAAGAAAAACTGCTCGCGAGCGAGCAGGTAAAAGACTCTCGAGCAAGCGGGTTAAAGTTTCGCTTAAGCTTCACGAGTGACTTTTGCTCGCGCGAGACGACATTTTGCTCGCGGAGTGATGTAAAAGCGCTCGTCAAAGTAAAATACGTGCGCGGCTGTTTGATTTTCGCGCACGCATGGATCTCATTTGCGCTCACGGATTTTGACAGTGATTTGCCTTCATACTTTTCTTCCTTTCAGCTACATCACTTGACTCTTCTTCAAGAATAATTAGGGAGAGCTTGGCTGCCCACCTGTTTGATGATGGACTTTAGCCTGGCCATCGCAATGACAGTGACCCACACCGACATGAGCGAGCCGAGGAAGTCACAGAACTGCAGGACGTCGTACTCCATGATGCAGAAGACCACGATGCCCGGCTGGTCGCATGCGTGGTAGAACTGTCAGAGGAGAGGGAGGAGGCAGCGGGTGGTTGAAGCAGCGAGCAGATGTGACAGGGACAAAAAACATAAGTACAATTACTATATATTTTTTGTAGTGAGTTTGTTCTTACTTGACAACAACTAACGTGCATGCTATTGTTTGACGAGCTGTGGTCGTCAGCTTATCCCGCCGACTCTCAGACAAAGTGATAGATCTTTCTGGTTTGGTCTAAATTTAGCCCCAAATCGGTCTTATGTTTCAGTCACCACTGCATAAAAAACTAACTCTTTCTTTGTCTTTGATCAATTCTTACATTTCTGAAATTGTTGCTTTTTAACCAAGCAGTAGTAAAAAAAAAAAAAATACAGACTATTTATTTTTAACCGACTACACAAATCTTAGATGTCTGGAGTCATCTTGTCAGTGTCTTTACAGGGCTGTGTTTTTTTTTCATGCAGGGCTCAAGTTGTTCTGAAAGTCGCCTAACAAACGAGTACATATCCTTTACTTGTTAAACATTAGCAAAGCCAATTGATTTGTTTTTTATATTTAAAATTGCCCAATGTTTGCACCCATGTTTGCTGCTTTTCGTCTTCTACTTAGATAACTCAAGTGAAGTTTAGCTGCAGATGAAGGGGTAATTGTTCAGGTTTTATTTTTCATTTTTACATAGGATAGAACATGCACCGCTTTTGTTTTTACGTGGCAGTCACTCACAGTGGAGAAAAACATGGTGAAGATATAGACCGAGGCCTCCAGCAGGTAGTGGCTTCGGACGGCGATGGCCACGGGCGGGACGAACATCAGGTTGCTGAGGCACAGCAGCAGAGTGGAGAGGAGCTGGAAACTGTAGGAGTAGGCCTCCGAGTTGTCCGTGCATCCCCAGCCATCCCAGCCTAACACACACACACACACACACACACACACACACACACACACACACATAATCAGTACTGTACTGTGTGATGATTTAAGAAAGTAAAGATCTAAGAGCATTTTGCAAGCTTTAAAGGTATACAAAAAATAGAGTTGAAGCGTTTCCGACTTCCTTTAACTCTAAATAAACTTTTAGGAAGGTCTTCTTAAATCTTTCGGCTGAATGGATGAGAAGGAATTCTTCTGTGGATGAATCAGTTCGTTTCAAAAGCTCATTCCCTTTCAGAATTTAACAGTACCACTTAAAATGCGTCAAATATTTATCTCGCAACGAGATAAACGCTTCATCGGACCTTCCGCACAAACAGACATTCCTCTCAAACAACAATCAAAAGCAGATATGTGTGAAGTTGCTTATCCCGTAAATAATGGAGCCTCCTGGTGTGAACTCCCTCCTATGTTAAAACGCCCCCCGCTTTGCCACTCGAATTGGATCCTTATCAAGTGGTGGATTGGATGAGACAGCGCAAATTAAATATTCGTGAGCGCTGTTGAACCGGGATGGGGGGGGGGTTTGCATCGCAAGACGGGCCAAGGGCAAGTGCTGCAAAGCGTCTGCCAGGAAGCAGTCACACATATGAGGTATGACAATGGATTTAACTGAAGAGAAAGCAGCTCTGATAAAAGAAGATCAAAGGCAGGATTAAAAAAAAAAAAAAGGCCTCAGAGGACATGCTTTGTTTAGTTTCATAAGCTCATCTTTTATTGAAAAGCTGCTGGTAATTAAGAGCGCGTTTCGTTGGCTTATGTGAGAAGATTAATAACGGGCCGCCGTGTGACTCGTTGGGGACAGGGGCACACACAGCGTAATCGCTGCATTGCCAGTTGGACTCTGGAAAAGAGAACCGTGCCATCCCACCTCACTCTCTCATTTCCTCCTCACTCTGCATGACGCATTTTCCAACAAATTAGAAATTCTTTGCACCGGTGATGACCCAGTTTCCTCTCAGGAAGTTGTATCTTATCTTGTATTAAAAAAAAAATTTTAAAAAGCTTTTGACTGCTGAAAATCACTTCAAATAATTAATCCATGGTCATGCTTTTTTTTGCTAATTATTAATTACTGATTCATAATTAAAGGCATTTGTTGAGTTTACACCACATTTGTACACTTATTTCTCCACTATCAAACGTCTTGCTTTGCTCTGTTGGTACATGGCTTCTATTGCTGGGTTTGGAGAATGTGAATGCAATGTGATAATAAAGCGGACATTAATTAAAATAGAATCAAAAGAAGACATAAATGGACCACCGAATCTGACAGATCGTATAAAAACTTGTTACCTGCTTTGCATTCACACGCAGCATAAAGGTAGTTGTTGGTGCGCAGAAGCTTGCACTGTCCATAGGTCCCACAGTCATTGATGCACGGAGTCAGGTACGCGCGCATGTACACCTCGGCAGTGACGTTGGCGCATGCCTCGAATCTGGAAAAAGTCACAGACAGTTCAGAACGTTAGATGGAGGTGAGCACGGGGACCATCAGAAGGGGAGTTTCGCCTGTATGAAGGGCAGCTGAGATATTCTGCACTCAAGCTAGACCATCACTGGCGTCCAGACGGATATATCTTAAGAAGTATTGGACGGATTGCCATGAAATGCTGTACAGACATTTATTTCCTCAACGATGAAACCTAATGACTTTTGCAATGCCCTGACTTTTCCGCTAGTGTCACCATGAGGTCCACATTTGTGGTTTTGTTTGATATTTTGACAACTATTAGAGGGATTGCCATTAACTATCCATGCAGGACCCCCTCAGGATCAGCTGTAACAATTCTCATGATCCCTTCGCTGTTTATCTAGCACCTTCATCAGCTCAAAATACTTCACGGCCTAATGCTGCCAAACTAATCAAATTGACATCAGCTTCACATGTACTATGCATTTCCTGCTTATTAGCAATTGTTGCTAATGTGCTAAATTAGGATGGTAAACACTATACTTGCTAAGCATCGACACTGTGAACATGTTAGTATGCTGACTTCATTTCACTCGGCACTGCCACATTATCGCTTCATAAAATCAATCAGTGTGACTGTAGACTGTGCCTTGTTGTTTTAATTGCTCCAGCACTATAGAGATCAAAAGGCCATTTAGGGTTGGCAGAATTGAGACAACTTTACTCTGTTAAGCGTGTGCAATCTCCAGAAGCAATTACACAAGTAATCATTCACAAAGTATGCCTGTGCTTTAGAGACCAACGAGGAATCTTGAGTTCTGCTATTATAGTCTGACATTCATTTATTATCTCAATTGAACCTTCGCTAAGTCCCGCCCTCAAACGCAAACGTTACGTTTCCAAGTAAAAACCTGTGGAGCTAACATTAGCAGAGTGCGTTAGCACATCTTTAACTAGCGTCAACACCATGCTAGCAACTGAAGCTACACTGAATGCATTCACATGCTGCTTTAGCTTTTTAATGATTGTAACACTGAATAAAGACCTATACCTGGCTTTACAGCAGTGGTGGGCCGTCAGGGCCAGCTAAGCCTTCTCTGCTGGCCTAAACAGAATCACAAAGTTATAGCTATTTTATAATTTAATAATTTTTCACAAATACACTACATGTATTATAATTTTTTTTCCCCATTAGCTTATTTTGTCATTGCACAGCTCCTGTCTTCCTCAGTTGCTCTGCTTCCAGCCTGCAGCGCTGCTTCCAGTGCAGCTTGCTTTAAGGAGAGCTCTTATCCAATCAGATTCAGCCCCTATTTCTCTACGTAAGGAGAGAGGCCCGAGGTTTTCCACCAGCCGCCACTGGTAAGAATTCAAAATGAAAGATATGGCAGAAATTATACAATTTTTAGGGTTTTGCTTGGTGTAGTTTATTTATTTTTTTACCTAGCTTTGTTTTTTAACACAATGGCTGACTCAGCCAGGAACAGGATTTGTATGAAAGGTGTTCCTGGCTGACTCAGCCAGGAACAGGATTTGTATGAAAGGTGTTCCTGGCTGACGGCGTTGCACATTTTATGGCTGGGAATGTGTTTCATTTTAACTGAGTATCTTGGTATTTGGAGCTATGCTATGCTAACCTGAGCACAGCAGGACACTACGGTGCTTTTGAAAACGTTTGGAGAGACTCGAGTGGATCTACAGATCAACGAACACCGCAAGGAACGAAACGGAGTTCGGTGTTTGGCCGGTCGGTCGCGCCGGCAGGTGTTCGGTCGCGCTGGCCGGTGTTCGGCCGGTCGGTCAGTCGCGCCAGCCGGTGTTCGGCCGGTCGGTCGCGCCGGCCGGTTTTTGGTCGCGAATCGGTCGGTCGCGGCCGATTCGTCCATGACTTCTTACTGGAACTGAAATGATCTACTGGGATTAAACCAGTGACTCTATAAATCAGGGGTCTCAAACTCATTTTCACTCTGGGCCACATCAGCATCACGGTCGCCCACAAAGGGCCAGTTGTAAATGTAAGACTGTGTAAATGTAACTACTCCTAACACATTGGTAAATAACTGTCTCTGCATTTGATTATTGTTTATTCAAGTGTAAAAATATTGTACATGCAGTTATATAAATGTAAAAATATATTTAAGCGCATTTCTGTTATTATCACTTAAATCCTTTTAATTTAGGGTTAAGAAACACACATTACTCTATCAAACCTTTAAAGAAAATATCAAAGACAAGTTATTACAATAACTTTGTTCAAAGCTTAAAATCCTTTCAAGGGTGCGTTTGCACAATCCCACTTGAAGTATTTCATGTGTTGTAAAGCCACGTTTAAAGTAGTCTTCAATGTACTCACAATACATTTCCATTTCAAGTGTACAGTAACCAGCCAAAGAGCTGCTTCTATGACTGTTGTGTTTAAGTATCTCATCATTTTGACTTTCTATCATAATTTTGACTTTCTATCTCAGAATTATAACTTTCTGTCTCATAACTTCGACTTTCTATCTCATAATTTCGACTACGGGGATATTTTTATTATCAAGTCTAACTTATTTGGCCCGCGGGCCTTGAGTTTGAGACCCCTGCTTTAAGTGAACATTATTCGGTAAGTGACAAACTGCGTTTGTTTTTTTTACATCTGCAGTAACTGTTCATTTGTCTATCGTGACGTTTTTATGAATAGTATCAATGGCTCGCGCTCTAGCGCTGCAGTGTTGCAGGATTGATTTGTCATGCTTGACATTTTATGTGACTGGTTCTTGTCATTGTGTTAATTACATTGATTCTGGTTATTTCGGACATTTGCTTCTCTGTTTGAATCAGTAGGGAACAGCTAACTGCTGTTGTTTCCCCGCTAAGCTAGTTAACTCCCTGAGCGCAGTCCACCGAAAACACATTTCCCACAATTTAAGCTTCTGCATTTTCCAAATTGCACTAGTATTATTCAAACGTATTGATCGGTTAGTAAGCCTCGTACCAAACAGTTTAATACGAATACGTGTATTATTACACCAATAGGAACAAATAACCGTAGCTCAGTAGGACAGCACAGAAGGCCCAGGTATAAAATGCATGGCCCGCCACTGCTTTACAGGAACAGTGTTGTTCCTTAATTTCACTGTCTTCTGTCTTGATCACCACGTGATGTGGTGGTTAACTGTTACACTGTGATCATTAAGCTTTAGCTTCTATCTTTATCTTTTTAACCTGTTTTCACTGGACATTTCTGTCTGCTTCTCTCTGACATTCCTTGTTTGTTTTACCAAACAAAGAGTGAGTTAGTGACAGTGTGGGCTCCATGGTAGCTCTGCTCTGACAGTTTAAAGGAGAACTGTCACAGAAATAATCTGTCACAGAAAAGGAAACTCCATAAACTATCAAATGTGTTTATTTGCTTTTTCTCGGAACCTATTTCTTAATTGGCACAGCTGCTCGCTTCTTAATCTTCAAGTTATATCACTCAACTTAATTGAAGAGCACCTATCATTTACACTACCTCTATTCTTCATTAACGAGACCCGATTCATTTAGCATGTGTACATTTTCTGGAAATCTAACGCACAGCTACGTGACTGTTTTCTACATTTAGATACCTCAGCAAAACTCTCATGTGAGGACGAGACCATGTCCCGTACCATCTGTTATTATTTGTTTTTCAAATTCAATTGGAAAGTCTCAAGTGGCCGGTGAAAAAAAATCGGCTTAATTTCATTCTGTTCACATTTTCGTGCCATTAAGGGTTCGGCAAAACAGCTCAATCTGCTAAATAGCTAATCCTTAAGAACTTGTGAAAAACATTGCGTTGGACAACTTAATGGAACAATTGCAGCCCCCCCTTCCCTTTGCGACATTTCTCATAATGACTTCAAACAACCCTCAGAGAGAGAGAGTGTGTACTTATTGCACTCATCTGTGGATTAAACTGCACATGATGTTGGAGAGAACAATAGAGATAACAAGAAATTTCCTAAAGAAATTTTGACAGTGTGGCTTCTACTGCCCGAAGACGTCGCAATATATAACTACACACGCCGATGTTACCGGTAGTATCGTTGAGCTTTGATTGATATATCGCTTCTCTCTTTTCTGCATTTTAGATTCATACTCTTGGATTGAATCTTGTATTCGTGATGGACAGTCCACAAATGGCTCCCGTCATTTCTGTACTGGACATAAACATCTTTGTTTGAGAAGCCTTTGGAAATTATGGGAGCTAACGCTCCCATAATTTCTGTATTTAAGATATAAACCTTTGGTTGAGAAGCCTTTGGAAATGATGGGAGCTGACGCTCCCGTCATTTCTGTACGAGCCTCATTCTGAGCTTCATGTTAAGATACAGTTACTCTATGGGGCTTTTATTTTTGAAAGGGTGGGACTGGGTGGGGGAGAGGAGCCATATTCATAATGTTTGACACACAAACACAGAGGTTATTAAATGACAGGCTTCATCACAAGCATTCCAGTTAGAATTCCCACTCTGGGGCTTTTATTTTGAAATGGGAGGAGGGGGGGGGGGGGGTTCTCTAAAAATATTTAAGACCTGAATGACTGTATGATATAGAGAGAGAGAGAGAGAGAGAGAGTGTGTGTGTAACTGGTTGCCATGGTGAGGAAGCACCTGGTGTTAGAGGCAGACTGATTACGAAACTTTACAGTAAACAGTGATTTTGAACAAAACCCCTTCCTCCTTTTAACAAAAAGTCGGAGTGCCAAAATATGGATACCGTGAGAAAGATAAGACTCTGCCGAACGCGCTGATGTGTTTTTTATGTTTGTGGTGTTAAAAATGTGAGCTCCAGAGCAATAGACAAAACTGGTACCGTCTACTTTCTTTGAGAAATTAGTGGTGAGATTTAACATGAAGTCTAATGGAGCAGTTGGTTGGAGTTCATGTCGCTCTGCGGCTCTTTGAGCCAAATGTGTAAGTCCGTTGGATTCCATAGACACTTTACTGCGACCAGCACAACATTTCCAAGCTTTTTGGCCAAAATGGTGTATAAAGAGTAAAAATTGTGGGAGCTGGAGCAATTTGTTTGGAAAAATTACAGAATATTTTCCTGCTCTGCTCCACTCTGACAGTTATGCTCTCACTCGAGCTCTTAACGAGCCTTGCAATACACACCCATTATAAAATCTGAAACAGACACAAAATTTTCCTGAAACTTAATCTGTGACTTCATGAAAACTGTGCTAGCTATCAAAATGTCCATTTGTCTCAATAAAGTGCAGTGTTTTGTCTACGTTTTAAACTTTGAATAATGTTTCTACGTTAATGTACGGCTAGTCAATATGGGTCCAAAGTTTAGTGTTTTTTTTGCTCTCTTCACACCGAAACCCCATTCAAGTCAATGGGGCGATTTTGCTCAGTTTTTTGGGATTTTCGGGAAAACCGCTGGGCGAATCTCTCCGAACAATAGATAGCACACTATTCCTGATCGGGCCGCACGTTTTAAGGTATTTTTCACGCCGCTGTTGGCAACGCTGTGTGAGGAGAACTTTTCGATAAAGATTAGTATTATTATTATTATTAAACCCGCAGGATTACAGTCAGTGTGCTTTGGCACAAACTGCCTTGTGCCACAAAGCCACACTGAACAAGATATTTTCCAGTAATGAAAAGTTAAGAGTCGTGCCCTTTATAAATCCCCCCTCATATTTTGCAGGGGCAATGTATTGTGTCAGGGTTCACATTATTTTCCGGGACTTTTCCACCACATTTTTAGTGATAATCTCACTGATATGACAGACAGAGATGGCCCCATACACTAATCTGTTCTATACCAATACCGCAAATAGCCTACAATTTTGCCTACTTACAAATCTAGACTGAACTCTACAAACCTAAATGTACAATTCAAACTTACAGTCGAGTTTGCTCAAATGTATCTACTGCCACTGACTCTTGATACCGTATCCCGTTTACTAGTAATATTAAGTGGAGTCTAACAAGGCCAATCTATTTAATTTCGATAGTTTTAAACATTATCCAGATGCTAAAGAGATGGCTTAAAGCAAACCAAACCTGTAATCACGAGTAATAATACTACCTCATCTCTGGCACTGACATTATATACTCTCATTGTTTTTGCAAATCTGCAACTTTTGTAATGTATTTATGTATTTTATTGTATTGTGCTGTACAATGTTGTACTATAGTTTTTGCTGTTTAATTTTACTGATAATATTCGTCCACTAAATTGGAATAACCTGCCCAGGGACTACAGGCGAGAATTAGCTCTCTAGCTAACTCTGACACATTTACATTGAGGTGGAAACTGAAATGTTGATTAATGTGCACTGTCTGTGGTAAATATGTAAAAAGAAATGACACCCACCGTATGCTACTGCAACTAAAGTTTAACATTTCATGTTATGGTCAATTTTACCATAACAATGCAGTATTGTGTTTGATGAGACAGTGCTAGCAAAGTAAAAAAGTACCGTTAGCCAGTATTTAGACGGTATTTTCGGCTCCCATTCATTGCTTTGACCCACGCTTCCCCATTCATTATCATACTTTATACTCTCTCAACATCGTCCAACACAGATTTGAAACCATTGCTCTTAGCCAGAGTTGAATCACCCACCCTCTGCAGGCAAAACAAGCTAGCAAGCACTTCAACTTTAGCAAATGGACCAAATATTGCTTACCTATTATTCAACCGTTTAAAACAAGTTGGGAAGAAAGCAACGTTATGTAATGTCATCCAACCTGCATGTGCTTACATGTGACAAGACTTGGCAGTGTGTTCACAACATTTCCACAAAATCAGCCTATTCAAAAACGTTAATATGATCTTGAACATGCCTTTCACGTGGCAATGTTATCTGTTTTGGGGAGCTCTGATAGATAGCTTGTAGTTCGTTCTCAGCAAAAGGGGAAATAATTTTCACGGGCAAAATGAGATTTTCCAGGACATTTGACTTTTGCCTCTGATTTGATGATTTCATTGACTGAAGAATTTGTTTTCCAGGGGTAGTGAGGGAAATCTGAAAAATCTGCTTTTTAAACCTCAAAATCGAACCCTCTTCCATGTCATATGCTAGGTGCGCACCATTGGCACATTTATGAAGCCAATCCCAAGATAATCTGCAGGGTGACAGATAGGAAAGTATGTGGTTGAATGAGGGAGGCAGCACCGTTCAAACAGTGAGTATGGTGTCTTCATTAGAGCTCTGAATTATTCATTTGGGTAAATAAACTAGTGATTGTTATACAGAGATGTTTTTTAAGAAATACTGAATGACCTATTTTGCAATTGTCTTCCTGTAATTGACAGCAAATATTGTCTCACAGAGGATGCTTTGGGGCACTGGGACCAAGCCGAAAAAACAGATTATGAGAATGTGAAAACTTTATGAGTAACCGTCACTCAAATTGTTTCAATCAATTTCAGCTTGTAAATAATGTTTTGGAGACTTCTGAGTTGACTTCTACAGTACAAACAATTTACATCATTGTTTCCATTTTATAGGTCTAACGGAAAAAGTTTAACATTTTGGGAAGTAAACTCATTCGCTTTCTTGCCAAGAGTTAAGGCCCTAGCACACCAGCCCGACGGGTGGCCCTAGTTTTTGCAGCCTGTCCTGCACTCTTGGCACTAGTCGGCTCTTGACCAGCAGACAACTGCCACCTGCTGGTATGGAGAGTAATGTCCTCTCGGGCAAGGAACTTCTGTGCCAGTTGGCAGTTTTTGCAGTGTGTTCATGTGTAACATTCGGTCAAGACACTTGCAACGTGAGGCAAGGCAACAGTCTGCCTTTGCCGCCGCTAGTTCTTTGATGTCAGTTTGGTGTGTCTGGGCCTTTACACGAGAAGATGGATACTATTCTCATGACTATGCTAAATAAGGAAGCTACCGCCAACAGCTTCCTTAGCATAAAGTCTGAAAACAGGGAGCTTCCGAATGCTGTTAGGCACATTCTTACCTTTGGACAGAGACTTGGCTAGCTATTTCCCTCTGTTTCAAATCTGTATGCTAAGCTAAGTTAGCTGGCTGCCGGTAGAAGCTTCATATTTAGTGTACAGTCATGATAGTTGCATTGAACTTCAAAATTGCCTCAAGAGGGTGAATAAGCAATTTTTAACGAAGTGTGAAACTTTTCCGTTAAAGACAAAAAAAATGTGGACAGCAATTTTATCTTCATGAACAATTCTAAATATAGTTGAGTGAAGATCTCCATTGAAGCGGAGTGTAAAGCCAATAGGATAGAAATACAGGAGCAGCATTGCCTGTCTTACCCATGTTCAGTGGCACATAGAGAGCGAAGACTGAGGTACCAGGTGCCTGTTTGCGGGTAAGGAATCCTCAATTTGGTGATATTAGCAGAGGCGTTCACAGCGAGGAAAAACCCGGCAACTGATTCTGCAACAGGAGAAAACCATCAGAGAGCTTAAAACAGCATTAACAAGAGTAGATTACATTTTCTGATGAAAATTTACTCGCTTTTTTCTGAATACTGGAACAATTGAAGTTGCATTCAAAAATAAAATACATAAAGAAGTTGAAACAGTGGTTCAATTGGAATTGCTGAATGTAGTTGAAGTGGGAAATTCTAGTGTGAGGTGAGGTAAGTTGAAATGAAAGTGCTGAAAAGAGTTAAAGATTCACTTGAAGTTCAATCACGGAAATGAGTTGAAATGTCAGCCATGTGTTGCTATATATAGTGAGCTTGAAGTGGATGTCCTAATATAAATCAGTGCTAGTTCAAGTGATTACACTGAAAGATGATGCCAATTGAAATGTTGTCTGACATTTAAGCAAAACAGGTGGAATAAATAGTGTAGAAATAGTCAAAGTTCTGGGGGTTGAGAGGTGCTGGAGAAGTATTTTTGTTTGCTCAAAGGTGAAGCCCTGGACAAGCCATAAGGCCCGTGCACACCAGGAACAATAACTATAACGGGAACTATAATGATAATGATGTGAGCATCCACACTGATGAACGATAACGTTCTGTAAACAGAGCGCCAAGCACGAGCTGCGTGCTCTAGCTGTCCACTTCATTAAATCACTGTCACCTAGTGTTCTTTGGCTTTTGTTTTCCTGGTCAGGAAACGGCAGATAGATTTGTAAAGCAGAAAAATAAAAGAGTGAACTAATGTGTGTACTCAGGAATACGAAGGTGTATTTGTTTCACACAAGAGGGGGGGATTAGAAAAAATGGTCACTGAACATATTTTCCATCAGCTATAAAGTGTTAAAATAAACAACATCTTCCGTGGTGCTGAAAGACAAACAGCATCACGGCTGTTCAGCTCATTTTCAACAGTTTTCTTATTTTTACTCTTCATATTCTTATAAGAAATAAAGTAATCCCAAAAACATTTTAATTTTTTGCCGGTGTCGTTAAAGTCGTGGTGTGGACGCCGTCCACTGGAGTTAGCTTGATTTTTAAAACAATGTATTTGTAGTTCTTGGTGTGGACGGTCCCTCTCATATGGAAAAAATGTAAATCACTTGTAACATTCTTACGGAACAAGAAAACTGTTCAATTAATTTGGGGGTCATTTTGATAAAGTTCAATTTGACATACCTGATTCACATTTCAGTGAGGAGTTTTCCCTCAAGAAGAGAGGCGTCCCGTGGTTCAGGCAGCCAAACACCGTGACATTAGCTCCTTTCAGCGTAGACTGCAGGGAGGAAGCACAAGCACACGTCATTCATCCATCCGGCCGTCAGCCATCTGCTGCCGTCACGCCGGCGAGCCGACACCGTTCGCGGTCACCTCAGGTCTCGTTTCAGCCGTGAGATGGCAAATTTTGAAACTAACACATCATGTGAAACTGCCCCCCCCTGTCTGCTCGAAGCACCTAAATGAAGATGCTGGCATCAATTATACATTAACGTGCTCAGGCATTAAGAACAAAAAAATCCCGGAGAATTATTCAAGTGTTGGGAGCCGCATTCACTTATACAGATTGGCTCATTCCGCAGAGAGGTGAAAGGAGACCACAGTCCAATTAGGTGAACGGGTGAAAGGAAGGGAGTACAAATAACAGCAATAAATTACTGCGTGTATTATTAAAGTGTCTGTGTGCACTCAGGCATCAAATTTGACGCTTTGTTAAGTTTCTAAGTTCTCTCTGAGTTATTCACATTACCTCTGTATTTGGGAATGAAGGGCGTTTAAAAATCCATTCTGAAAATAATAAATTACTGAACCTGAAAGTGCAAGGCAAAATATAGTCTTTTTCAGATACAAAAAAAAAAAAAAGAACAAGCTACAGCACATTATATTCATTTGCTTTGTGTCCAGAGGGAAATGCGCTTCGTGGTAAGGATAACTTTAGGCAATTACTTCTTGAATAAATAAGATCTCTATCACCGCCCCCCTCTAGCACAAAATGAGTAAAATATATATGCAGGGAGTTGGCAAAGTTGTTGATTAATGCAATGACTCAACAAACACTTTGCCAGGTGCTGAGATTTCAGGCTTCCTAAACTCGCCATCTGGCCCGTACTCTCTTGGTAGTAAGACTCAATCACGCCCACTGGCACTTCAAGATAGTCCCTCCCCACCTTTTCGTCCCGACTCTGCCATACAGTTTGTAGATGAAGGATTGAGCAGAGGCACACTCGAGGATGGATTACCAGCTGGGCAAGAACCAAGCCCAGGGGCTCTAGGAGGCCCCCCAAAGTCACACTCTTTATTTGAAGTGACTACTATTAACATTTTTGGTTGGTATAACGTGCTCGGTTAAAAGTAGACATGTTTTTAAGGTCATGCCAGCAGGATGGCAATGGCGGTTGGCCTGTCCACAACTATTTGACGAAAGACATTTGCAATACATATTCAAGGTCCCTAGGGGTAAAATTCGAATGACCCTGATGATCCCATAGAAATAGAATAAGAGTAGAACGGACATTTCCATTAGAATCAACATGGTCGGTCAGGGCGGCGGCCATTTTTATGTGTACCGCTGCTATTGTATACGTCATAGCGGGCTAGCTCCCATATAAACCAAACAGACTCACGGCAAGTCGCGGACTTGCTGAGGCTGCGGTGTATGAATCGGTATGAATGTTAGTTAGTTCTGATGGGCAGGTGGCACCTTGTATGGTATGAATGGGTGAATGACATGTAGCGTTAAAGCACTTTGCGTGGTCGGAAGACTAGAAAAGCGCTATACAAGTACAAGTCCATTTACCATTTACCATGCTTTAATGTGTGGTATATTTTCAGGTCTTGCACAATACAGCGAAGACCCCAAGTGTAGTTGTCTTAGATGAAAACCAGATGTGCAGGAGACCAGGGGCAGAAGGGTGGATGTGTAGAATGAGGAGGCCACATACATTCTCTTACGTTCCGCCCAGATGTTGCATGACATGTACCCTATATAAAGATGAAGCGAGCGCCCTAGAAGCAGGGACTTTCAGATTCGACTTGAGACCTCCGGACGATCTAGACGTCCGTAATGGCATGTGTTGCTTGTTTGTAATAAACTTTATTATACCAGCAAGAACAGTGTCCACGGAGCATCCTTCCTCATCACTTCAACAGAACTGTCGCATGAAAGATACGACAAATGCTACACTGGTTACAGAAAGTGAGTCAAACAGCAGACTGGTGAAAGCTGGTCTAATGGTCCACCCGCCTCTCCCCGGAGCTGCGTTCGTTCTCTTTTCCGGCAAGCTCCAACAACACTTTATGGCCCCGCTGATGTGCGTCACCTTAAAAACTAACAACAATCACCATTTTCTTTTGTACCAGTCAAATAACCACGGAAAACAGTGCAATGTCCGTTCTATTCCTATTTCTACAGGTGATCCTCTGACTTTTTCTCCAGCGCCACCACGAGGTTGACATTCGTGGTTCAGAATGATATATCAACCACTATTAAATGGATTGCAATGCAATTTACAACAGATATTCAAAGCCCCTAGAGGATAACTTATACTGACTTTGGCGATTCCTCCCACAGGTCAAAGTATATTCTGTGTTATATCTCAACAATTTGGCCCAGACTCATGGTGCCCAGACAGTGTACGCTTGATGACGTCAGTGATCCTGTGACTGTTCCTTTCGTGTCACAATGAGTTTAACATATTAGGTCTTTATTATCTAGTTCTTAATCATCTTAGTTGAAGCCAGACAACTGCTCCTTTTAAGGGGATGTGTCCACCAAAGCTTTTTTTTTTCCTGAGCCCAGCTATCTTTTAATTGTTTTTCTGGTCGCCGAGAATTTAAAAAAAAATTACGCTGCGCTCGTCATTGTCACTTTTTTAGCCAGCCGTCCACAGTGGAGGAGGGGCAGCACAAATAGCCTACCACAAAGACATTATCAGAGTTTTGATGTTTTATTATACATTTTTTGTGGTCTTCTTGTGTGTTACGCTATCTTTTTTTTACCACAGACTTTACGGTGTCCTCATGCCTGGAGCACAGAACCAAACAAATTCCCCCATGTGGGATGATAAATATCGGAGAGGTTTCCTCATCCTCAAAATCTCACAAGCCAGATTGATATAGATTAACGGCCAAAGCAAGTACTCTACCTTGTGCCGACCTTTTTTACTTCCGCGGATATTGCGTGTCATAGCAACTATCTCTAACCAAAGCTCTCAGCTGAAAAAAGAGGCCCCTTCGAGTTTATGTCCCCATACTTCAGCTTCATTCAATAAAACACCCTAGTTCAGTAGTTCCTTTAAACTCAACCTTCAGCATGAGAATCCCTAATATCCTATTGGTTTTAAATGACGCCACAATGTTACATGCCCACCACCACCTCGTTTCAACAGGATATGAAATTAAGGACGCAAGATACTCTCAAGATCATTTTGTGATACGTTTGATCCTTGTGGTTTTTTTACTCTACTCTGCCAGTCTGCGTGCGTGGAGCTGAAATTAGGAGATTTTACTGATAACTTCGAAGGCTCTTACAGCTCCATGTCATATATGATCAGGCCTCAAGCTGGATGCTGACCTCGGCACCCTGCATCTTTTCTGTCTGGTAAGCAGTGATAGGAAAATGATTTCAATCACTCGTCTGTTGTCGGGGCATTGCTGTTAATTTATGTTCTTGTTGTGCTTGTGTATGTGTGTGTGTGTGTTTTCTGTGTGTCCCATTTTTAAATTCATGCCTGGAATTAGAATTTGAACTTTGTTTGGGGTTTTTATTTACTGCTGTCACTTGTAAAGCACTTGGTAACATTGTTGTGAACAGTCACTACATTTATTACATTTGATATTGTGATTTATATGCCGCGATCCATTATGCAGCTGTTAGTTAGGATTGTGGAACGTGAGTTGCGGGGGCATAATTCAATCAGGAGTGCTGTCTTCAAGGTTACCGACTGAAGCAAACTTCTGCGGGAAAAACTTCACAGTAAACATCCCGTCAAAATAATTGCAACAACGGGACAGATTTCTGACTTCAACACTTCAACACAATCGAAAAAAAGAAAGCTTCTGATGAATGCCGGTTCATCTCTGTTGTTTACTCGTGTGATTTTTGCTTTGCTAAATTTCCCAGGAGTAATGCTGATGACATGTGCCAGAATGCAAGAACAGAGAAGAAGCTGGCATGTGCACTATATGCTGCACATCCCAGTGCCCAAACTAATTAAAATAAACTCCATGATGAGTTTTAATTTTGCTCTCTAAAATATGAAACTGTCTTCTGTTTTGACACATATTGGACCTTATGATTAGGTTTTGTAAGCATCTCCTCCTCTGAACATATTAATTCAGCTTAGCAACAGCAAACATGCTTTCTTTCAGTTTAAAATGTAAAATTGAAGATCATTAAACAAAGAAGTTCTCACACACAATTATTTTAAATGAATAAATAATTGAACATGATGATTTAACAAAAGGAAAAGATGAATAGATTAATGGGAATGGATAAAATATATTTCATTTATTATATTGTATTGATATATTTCTACATTAATTTATTCATAGTTTGATTTATTTCCACGTCTCCTGTGTGATAATGAGAAATGGTGTCACACAACTATGTCATGGTGTCTCCTGGCTCCTATTCGCTGACAAAGAAATGTGGATGTAAATAAATATTAAAATAATTAATAAATGTATGAATAAATAAATACAGAAAAATTATACTCTTTATTTATTTATTGCTGTTGCCTATTTATTTAATATCTTTTTGGGGACGTTTAAATTTCATCTATTTATTTTTAATTTATCATGCTTGTTTATTCATCATTTTATTTGAGCCCCCCCCCCTATCCTCAGATGAAAGTGTATTGTTGTTGTTGTGAAACAACAATTACATATAAAAATGGGACAAACATTGAACGCTCATTGCAGTGCTTATGATTTCTTTACCTGTATTATCCCCACACGAAGAAAACATTGAAAGATGGATCCAAAGTGATTAAACTGATCCCCCCCCATTCGAGGTAGCTTTGGAAATAAAAGGCCAGATGCATTCCATTTCTCCACTCTTTCCCAGGGAGGGATGCAAGGCAGACAAGCAGCACCAGCTATTGTCTCCTAAAGCCCTGCATATCTGCCAGAGTACCCCACTGGCAGCGGCTGACTGGATTCCATGCCTGTGACAAGCGAGTGACAGATCGTCGCAGAGGGTGTGTGTGTGTATGTGTGGGGGTGGGGGGGGATCTGTCCATAGAATAATATAGCATGACATTGTCTCTGAAGAATGCATCTCGTGCTCGTACGGCAAAAGCAGCCTGGTTTCATTACAGCATACCGTCTCAGTGACATCCGCTGAGTTAGGGTTATGGATTGGAGGGGTCAGGGTCTATGCAAGGACGTACAAGGCAGGAAAACAACCAGGATATCACTATTGCAACTAATTACCAACGCAGATGATGACTTTCGGATGAAGCACACATCAACATTAAGGAAAACGTGCAATTTAAACCCACGACGATCTCCCTGTGAGGTGACAGCAGCCACATCCACCAAGGAATCAATCAATAAGCCATCAGATTCATTACAGTCAATTATTTTTCATTTCCTTTAACCCTCAACCATTTGTGCTTTACTCTGACATTTTGGGAAATAAGGCTGCTTGCTTTCTCACCGGGGGTTAGATGAGAAGATCGATTATCAATTTCATCTCCGGGTGTTCGGTGGAGATGAAAGATGCGTTTAGCCTGGCTTATCATAAAGTCTGCAAGCAGGGAGAGACGGCACAGAGGCTGCACGATAACAACTCACATTTTTAACGTGTTGGACTGCAACGTACGATTATTTTCATTATGGATTAATCCGACATTATTTTCTCAATAAATCGATTAATGGTTGAGTCGTTAAAAAATGTCCATAGAAGTTTAATATAATATAAAAAGAAGAAAAGCAACAAATGTTCACATTTGAGGCGGTACATTTTTGTTCTAAGGACCAGTGTGTAGGATTTGCTGCCATATAGCAGTGAGGCTACAGAATGGATCAAACTGAAACTTCTGCCATGTGTGTAGCGTGTTGGACAACTACGGTGGCCTATGCAAAAACTCGAAAATGGGCTTATCTACAGTGAGTGTTTGGTTTGTCCAATCTGGGCTACTGTAGTAACATGGCGGCGTATCTAGATAAACGGCTCATTCTAACGTAATAAGAACACAGGGAATTCATATGTCCAGGTCATTAAAGACAGCATACTTATTCATATTGTATTCCATTTCTGCCAATAAATTCCTCTAAACACCATTCCTTTAAAAATGACTGTGAAATAAAATGATTACACAATTGTCGCTGATTGATTTTCTGTCTTGACTAATTGACCAATCCATTTGTCAGTGATCTGATTTTTCCAATTTCAATTTTACATGTTGTATATTGACACATGAAATGATGATGATGTGTTTTGAACAATTAGATTATGTATTCGATTTCATTTTTTTACTAATAGTCCATGGGCTCACTAAAGTGGAAGTGCTTTCCAATCTCTGGACAAAGATGTTTGTTGTCTGCGAACACAAGGTCTATTCAGTAGCTGGTTTGGAGCTTTTGATAGTATCAAACTTCTGTTTCCACAGTCAAGAATCAACTTTCAATCTCAATTTTTATGTAAAAATTGAAGAGTGTATTTAGAGCGCTCTAAAGAAAAAGGACTTTTACCATCTGCGATTCCATGACAAGTGGGCATCTCCATCAGCTGAGGAGCTCATACGATCAAAAGCAGCAGAAAAGCCTCTGAATGGACCTTGTGTTGAGGTTGTTTTGTTTGCTTTCGAGTTGTTAGCCGGGCTTATTTTCCCTCGTTTCCTCCTGCCTCCGCCCTTTGTGCCAAGCAACAGGTGCTGCGGGCTAAAAATATAAGGCAGACAGATGAAACTGATATCAAGCCAAAGACAGCAAAAAAGAAAAGCATATTTCCCAAAATGTCAGGATATTCCTTTGAACTGAACAATGACATTCGTTAGGGTTTTGTGCTTCATCCTCGAGTTGCTTCAACAGCATCTGGCTTGCTTTCTATTTGGAGTCAAATGTTCAAAAGTCCATCTGCCAGCTTGTGGCTCTCCAGTTTCCGACTCCCTTCAGACCTGCAGGTGTATAATGCCATTACTGTCTGAAGGGCAGCTTAACAGACACATCAAATCCTGCTTGGCTGATATTTGCATTTTGTTAGCTCTTAATTAGAGACGTATGTCACAAACACTGGCGCCTTTTTCACTGTGAACATGTTTAGCTCCCACGGCAGTCTATGACTGTACGAGCGTCCATATTTAGCATGCTAGCTCAGCCATACACATTGTCCAGTTATCCTGATTACTATCTGATCCTTTGCAATAGTATAGCATGCAGCAGGTGAAGGATGGCAACAGAGCCCCTGTGCAACCAAAATGTATTTTTTAAGAATCCTCTAGGTGTCTTATAACCATTTTTTTGACTGATATACCAGGATCACATAAGTTACATCAGCCCATATATGACTACAAATTTCTCCAGCTTTGTCAAGATAGCAAATAAAACGCTCAATCTTGCCCATTCCTTTAGTTTTAACAAAGCTAAAATTACAAACGTGTACCTAATTGATGTGTCTTACTGGTTAAAAAAAATCATAGTGTTTGTCAACTGAACATAAATGAAAATCATAGACTGGATATAAAAAGTGGACGTAGTCACAGTGACTTCACCCATTGGTGAGTGAACCACGGTTTTCAATCCTCGAGTTCGGCGTTTTGGCCTTCGCCATCTTGGTTTTGTTTTGCAACCACAAGTGACACGAGAGAGCTAAGTACAACTGAACGCTGAATAAGACATTTTTAGGTGACCAAAGATTTTACAATTAACTGAAATGAACTGAAAACACACTGTGACAGGGTTAATATTCTAAATCTAAAAACACGGACAACTCCCAGACCGGACAACAAGATAGCAAGATAGCAAGATCACAAGATAGCCCCGCCCTAAATCATACCCTGCTTTACGGCCTATTTGACTCTAAATGGATCATAATTTACTAAATGAACATCATGCTGTATTGAAGAATACTTGGAACTAGAGATTGAGACCATAAACCCATGTTTACAATGTTTACTGAGGGAATAAATCAAGAGAGAAGTAGGGTAATTTTCCCATTGACTTCTATTCAAGACTTCTTTTTGCAACCAGAGGAGTCGCCCCTGATGGCCATTAGAGAGAATACAAGTTTATGACACTTCCCTATTGGCTTCACTTTTCAGACCTGGAGGTTGCCGCCTGATAAAAATAATCTTGTTCTTGTATAGAAAAGAAAGTGAGCTAAATATTAACAGTATCAGTAAACATTGACTTTAGTTTGTGTAGTATTTATATGTCTATAAAAAACCTTAAAACTAGTTTGGGTCATAGCAAGATGTCTTTGAAATACTACAATTGGATCATGGATTACCCCTTTAAACAGTGGAAAGAACAGCGCCATCAGAGCGACTCACCATGTTGAGTTTGAGCTCCATGTTGAGGACTCCTCCACTGTCCAAAACGGGCATCAGGTTGATGGCGAACACGGCTGCCCTGTCCGGTGGGATGGATATGTTTGGACCGAAGAATACGTAGAAGTGCACGGAGAAGGTGTCCAGCTCATTGCGCAGAGTCGGGCGGATGGGCCAGCACTTGTTGGTGTCGGCCGCGGGGGCGAGGTAAACAACGCCGTCCTCCGAGGTGCGCAGGAGACTGGCGTTCTGCGACAGGCTGGGCAGGGAGGCCACCGACAGCGTCTCAGACAGGGAGAAGCCCATCGCCGTCCCGAAAGACTGAGGCATGTTCATGGAGGAGCCGGGCTGTGCTTGGTCCTCGGACAAATTGGACTTGGAGCAATCTAGCCGGAGGAGGAAGACATCACATTCACAAAGGAAATCAATCAAACTGGTTCCAGTATGATGGATTTTTCACTGGCTTCCTGCTTTTTAAAAAAATACACCTTGTTTTATACAAGAATCCCCATCAGGAAGTCCAACAACCAATCCCTGCCATGTCTCAAACAAACAGGCAATAACCAAGAACAGTTATTCTACTTGCGTTGTTATGCGCGCTAACTAAGCAACCGGGGCTTTTGCAAATGTTTGAAATGATCCCCTTCGGCTGGTTTCCACAATGTAAACAGCGAGGTATTTTCGGCGCCGTACACTGCTTTTTAATGAGACAAAGATTTGCAGTAATTGCAAACAGTATGCTCTCACTCAACACAAAGCAACCCTGCAAAAAATTATCATTGATGGCAACTGGCAAAGCACCATCGCATACCGCCGATCCCCAAGGGGAGAGGATTTCAAAGGCTTCTGTAGCCTTGTTCGTACACAGGGTTGTCTCTGAAAGGGTTTGAAGTGTTTCTGATGTCCGCTCAGGCAGCTGAAGAACTCACAAAAAAATGACTGAAATACCAAATACTGCTGGCTCAAGGCAATTGGAACTCTGGTAGAGACACGAGAAAATCAGTGTAAAATCAGCTAAGACCCAAACGTACAGTGTATGTTTATGTATGCGTGGGTGGGTGGGAGCGGAGGGGCTGTGTAAACATTCATAAAATTCATAATCCAAAGAACTGGCTTCCTTTTGGCTTTCCTATCTAGGGTAACACTCTCTTCGGTTCCCAATCATCTATTGAGGGCAACATACCTGCAGTGACAATACTGCCTGAACGACAGTAATCAATAATAAAGTGAAACCGCTTCCTGTCTAGCCACAGCGACGTCTGGGAATGGGACTGAATTTTGGATGAGGGCCCATTTTTTAATGACAATAATCGATAAGAGGGAGAAAGCATGAGAAGGTGAGGACTCCAGATAGTCTTTCTTTCAACCCACCCCCACCCCCACCCACCTCCGAGCCTGAGGTGTTCTTCAATTCAAATTCTACAAAAGGTCAAGTAAGATCTGCCTGGCAGGCAGGGGGGGAGAGAGACAGAGTGTGAATAATTAGTGTCTGCGTTGCCATGGCAACAAAGTGCACGGTACAGTGTCCGACGGAGGGAGGGGGTTGCTACTCAGGGAGAGGACTTCCCACAGATTTGTTAGCCATCCCTGCGGAGTGAGCATTAAAAAAGAATTTTAAAAATACCTCAGCTCTCCTCCTCAACCCCCAAAACAGCATGTAGCACTTAAGCATGTATCTCTGGCTTCTTAGCGATTCCCATATGAATCCCCTCAGTTTGGGCTCCAGTCTTCAGTACAACGAGCCTCTTGATGCTCCGACCGTGTCAAAACAGGTTCAAATTAAATTTGTGCCCAACGTATCTGCGACCTCGAACATGTTTTAAATAACATATTTGCTTTGATTCGAGGACAAAACTGCACTTAAGAGTCAGTTGGGGTTTTTTTTGTGAGCGCCTCTGCAGATCGACAGCCACAATCCTTTTTACTTTGACTGTATAATTTTAGATGTTGGTTATGATCTACTTTGAGCTTTCATTTGGCCTAATTCATGAGTTTTCAGGTTTATAAAAACAAAAATCCCATCATCTTAAATTGTTATTGAATTGAACATCAAAAGCAGCAGGAAGAAAAATGATGAACAACGCTGGAAGCGGACTCAAGAAGGAGAATCTAACACCTCGCCAAACACTTAAATAATTATGTTGTTTGATTGGCAAAACTGGTCAAAATGCTCTCATTTACCAAAGACCGTACACACAAAAACCCGATGAGACAAATTAAACACTGCAAGTATTCATACTCTACTTTTAACAGTAATAAAATAATGAAAAAACAATAAATTTACAACCTACCTAGGATTTTTCTGTTAGCCAGATTAGTGATTGTAAATGAAAGCAATGAGCAGGACAGCCCACTATGATAAAACCATGTTTTTCTGCTTCTTTAGATGTGATATGTTAACGAACCTATGTAGCATATTATTATTAGTAGTATAACTACTGTATACAGACACAGGTCTATACTTGGCCCTTGCTGTAATAATTAATGACTGTAAATGGTCAAATAATTTGACTGAAATATTTATATTGGGGTGCCAGCAACCTTGTCGAAGGAAAAGGGCAAAGGTTCCATTAAGTTTGAGTAGAATAATTGAGTCTGTCATGTTTCAAAGACTTTCAAAGATGAGGTAAATCTCAGAGTCTTTTTAGTTGGGTGTCTGACTTTTTCTAATAAAAAAGAAAGAATTCATATTGCAAGACCGAAATAAAACGCATAAGAATTAAGAAAAAAAAGGACTCATTAATCACATTCTGCGCGTGAAACCCACTCACCGGTGACCTGCACCCCGATGCGGAAGTAGACGTTGCAGTTGCTCGGGTATCTCTCCACCAGGATGTAGTACCATTGTTCCCAGGCTGGGACGAGGGTGTCTAATTCACAAGGGTTCACGTCCCTGCAGTCGAGGGCACTCGAGTTGTGCACCGGCGGTGCCCGCGCTCTTATCTTCAGCACCACGGGACAACTGTCGCTGCTCTTGTTCCTGGTGCTGCAGTTTACCAGCTGGACCTTCACCTTTGATATATAATTGGGGATGAACACTCTGTGCACACGCACAGACACACACACACACACACACACACACACACGTGTTTCAGGGTGAAATAACAACAACCTTGGCTATACAAGGCCAACAGACAGCAAAATGTAGAGCAGCACTGTGTATGAAATGTATCCAAACTAGAAAATGCATTTCCTGCTGAAAATGCGTTGGAATGCTGAAAGCTGAAATTAATTGTAAAAAAATTGCTGAAAATTGAGAAATGGGAGACTACCCGTCTGAAAAATGTTGAAGCCCGAAAGCATTTAAACTGCACTGCTGAAAACCCTTCTAGTTGAAATGTCTAACTATGGTGTCTGTAGCTGAAAGTATGAGAAGAAGAAGGCTTTGAAAGTTGAAGAAGTTTAACAGGATTTGAAGATTTTCTCCATAGAGATCCCTTTCAAAAGAAAATTGCAAATAGCTTAATATTTCAAAGAATTTAAAGATTACAAATATGAAAATTAATTTCACCCCTCTCCTGAAAGAGCTGAACATTTAGATATTCGAACGGTTTCTGTAGCTTAAAAAATGTGGAAGGAGTTAAGTAGCAAAATACGTACGGAAGAAATATAAAAGGAAGTTGAATAAAGAGAAACAGTAGGTAGTGATATTTGTTGTAGTAGAAGTTTTAGTTGTAGTAGAAGTATTATTAGCAGTAGAAGTATTAGTAGCATTATAATAAGTACTAGTTGTAGCAGTAGTGATATTTGTAGTAGCAGTAGTAGTTGTAGTTGTAGTAGAAGTATTAGTAATTAGAAGAAGAAGTAGTAGAAGTGGTAGTATCAGTAGTCGTAGTAATAGCTGCAGTAGTGGTCGTAGTATTTAATATGACAGTAGTAGTAGTAGTAGTAGTAATAGTAAAGTCAGTTTTTGAAGTAGCAGTAATAGCAGTAGTAGTAGTACTAGTAGCAGTCGTACTCATAGCTGTAGTAGTATTAGTACTGGTAGTAGCAGCAATAGCAGTAGTAGTAGTAGCAGTTGTAGTATAAGTAATAGTAGTAGTGGTAGTAATAATATTGATGGTAGCAGTAATAGCAGTAGCAGTAGTAGTAATAGTAGCAACAGCAAAAGTTGAAGTAGTAGTAGTAGGAGGAGCAGTAGTAATACTATAAATATTAGCAGCATTCATTATTTCAACAAAAAACAAAAAAGTATGACGAAGTAGAAGGATTTGAAAGTTGAAGAGGATTTGAAAATGTTCTCCATAGAAACCCATTCAAAAATTAAATTGCAAAAAGCTTAATAATTCATAAAGTTTAAAGGTTAGAAATATGAAAAGTCATAGCACATGTGTCCTTAATGAGCTAACATTTTGATAGTTGAACGGTTTCTGTAGCTTAAAAAATGTGGAAGGAGATAAGTAGCAAAAAATGTACGGAAGAAATAGTTGAAGAAGTTGAACTAGAAAATGCATTTCCTGCTGAAAATGCGTTGGAATGCTGAAAGCTGAAATGAATCTCAAAAACATTGCTGAAAATAGATATCCAATTTTTAAAAAATTGCAAAAAGCTTAATAATTCAAAAAGTTGAAAGATTACAAATATGAAGTCATATGTAGCTGAAAGTATGAGAAGAAGGCTTTGAAAGTTGAAGAAGTTTAACAGGATTTGAAGATTTTCTCCATAGAGATCCCATTCAAAAGAAAATTGCAAATAGCTTAATAATTCAAAGAATTTAAAGATTACAAATATGAAAAGTCATATCACCCCTCTCCTGAAAGAGCTGAACATTTTGATATTCGAATGGTTTCTGTGGCTTAAAAAATGTCAGCAGTAGTGATATTTGTAGTAGTAGTAGTAGAAGTTGTAGTTGTAGTAGAAGTATTATTAGCAGTAGAAGTATTAGTAGCATTTGAATAAGTACTAGTTGTAGCAGTAGTGATATTTGTAGTAGCAGTAGTAGTAGAAGTTGTAGTCGAAGTATTAGTAATTAGAAGAAGTAGTAGTATCAGTAGTCGTAGTATTTAATATAACAGTAGTAGTAGTAGAAGAAGTAGTAGCAGTAGTAGTAGTACTAGTAGCAGTCGTACTAATAGCTGTAGTAGTATTAGTACTGGTAGTAGCAGGAATAGCAGTAGTAGCAGTTGTGGTATATGTAATAATAGTAGTGGTAGTGGTAGTAATATCAGTAGTGGTAGTAATAATATTGATGTATCAGTAATAGCAGTAGTAGTAGTAGCAGTAATGGTAGCAACAGCAAAAGTTGCAGTAGAAGTAGTAGCAGTAGTAGTAGTAGTGATACTAGAAATATTAGTAGCAGTAGTAGTAGTTGTCGCAGTATTAGTAAGAGCATTCATTATTTCAACAAAAAAGCCTAATTTTGAGCTTAACGTTTAAATACAGTTAATCCATGAGGCTTTTATTTTGAAAGGGTGGGACTGGGTGGGGGAGAGAGGGGGAGAGGAGACATAATCTTAATGTTTGACACACATAAACAGAGTTTATTAAATGACAGGCTTCATCACAAGCATTTCAGTTAGAATTCACTCTTTGGGGCTTTTATTTTGAAATGGGGTGTGGGCGGGGGGGGGGGGAGAGGAGACATAATCATAATGTTAGATAAACAAACAGGTTATTAAATGACAGGCTTCATCACAAGCATTTAAGTTAGAATTCATTTTGTGGGGCCTTTACTTTAAAATGGGGTGTGTGTGGGGGGGGGGGGGGAGTCCTTAAAATCTCTAAGACCTGAATGACTGTATGAGAGAGAGACACAGACAGAGAGAGAGAGAGAGAGAGAGAGAGAGAGAGAGAGAGAGAGAGAGAGAGAGAGAGAGAGAGAGAGACTGATCTCTCTGGCAATCTTTCTCATTTGGAGATTGTCCTGTTTTATCATTTACAGCTTACATGACTATTGTCCTGCTCTGCCATGTCTTTCCTCGTCTCTCCCTCTTGTGTCGCGGTGTGTGTAAATGTCACTCGAATCAGGAAACTTATCAGAATACCCATATTTGATTGGCTGAGCTGCATCACATATATCTCTAAATCATGTGTGTGCGGCTTTTATTTTAAAATGGGGTGTGTGTGTGTGTGTGTGGTGGGGGGGGGGGGGGGTCCTGTAAAAAAGCTCTAAGACCTGAATGACTGTATGAGAGACACAGAGAGAGAGAGAGAGGAGTGCGTGTGTCTGTGTGTTTATCAACATCACTAATGAGCTTAATCAGAAACACCTGTGTCCTTGCAGCCTTTTCATGGAGATTAAACAGGGAAACACCTCTCAAACAAATCCTCAAAACTCCCATAACCGTAGCTCCTATTGCTCCGATATTAATAAATGAGAGGAAGGATGAGTTGAAGAACAGATCCTGTAAAAATTGTGTCTGTAGTGTAAAGAATGTGGCTGAACTGGCGATTTAGAAATGGGGTCCCGTGTTCTGTGGAAGATGTTTTTGAAGCTAAATTTAACATTGGTCTCTATGGAGCAGAAAGTTGGTTTTCCTCTCAATTACAGGCTTCTGTGTCAAATGTGTAAATCTGCGGGATTCCACAGTCATTTGTCTACGACAAGGACAAGATTAGCTACTTCTACATCCAGAAATTATGCATGAAGAGTGAAGATTGTGGACACAGTGGCAAAAGACAAATGTTTTTTTCACAAGAATCTCAAGCTGCTCTTCACTCTAGCGGTGACATCACGCACTCTAAGCTGCGCAATACACACCCATTATAAAAGCAGAAAAGGGCTGAAAAAATCATAAAAGTTAAACTGCTGCAGTTCAAAAAGTATAAAAGATATCAAAAAGCTGAATAATGCAGCAATAGATCAGGGTTTTCTCAACATTTGAAAGTTAAAATGGTGTCTGTAGCTGAAAGTATGAGGAAGTAGAAGGATTTGAAAGTTGAAGAGGATTTGAACATTTTCTCCATAGAAACCCATTCAAAAAAAAAATTGCAAAAAGCTTAATAATTCATAAAGTTTAAAGGTTAGAAATATGAAAAGTCATAGCACCCCTCTGCTGAAAGAGCTGAACATTTTGATAGTTGAACGGTTTCTGTAGCTTAAAATATGAAGGAGCAGAAGAGTTTCAAAAAGCGTACGGAAGAAATATAATTATAAAAAAAATAAAATAAGGAAGAATAAAGAAACAGGATAACAATAGTTGGAATGCTTAACAGCATTCCAACAATAAAGAAACAGGATAACAATAGTTGGAATGCTTAACAGCATTCCAACAATAAAGAAACAGGATAACAATAGTTGGAATGCTTAACAGCATTCCAACAATAAAGAAACAGGATAACAATAGTTGGAATGCTTAACAGCATTCCAACAATAAAGATTCGAAGAACAATAGTTGGAATGCTTAACAGCATTCCAACAATAAAGAGAAACAGGATAACAATTGTTAATTGTTGGAATGCTTAACAGCATTCCAACAATTATTGTTTATTAGGGAAAAAACTTGATTAAAAAAAAAAAAAAAAAAAATCCTAGAAGAGAGCAGCATGTCTTTGCCATTGCAGTTTTAATTTTACTTTTATGGTAATGTGAGACATGCTTGGCTGTTTTTTTAATTACACAAACCCATAGCTCTGCAGTAATGTATTGTGTGAATGTATGGTCTTTTGCCTGTCTCTTTCATAACAATACTGATACTCTGCAAAGACTGGTGCTTTAATAAGTAAAACAAATGAATGAAAAATAAGATTTTCACAGTACAAACAGATCAAAGACTGAAAATACATCAGACAACAAACTTTCTATCTAAATATGCTGTATATTGTTCAAAGAACAAACATTTCAATACCCTTCCAATATTATTAAAGAATTCAAATAATACTGATTCTCCTTCCTTTTGGCACCTTCAGAAGATCACAAACAACAGAGCGTCAACCTATAGAAAATGCATATTCCTCTGCTCACAACTCTTTCAGGTGACTTTTAGAGAAGAGGAAGCAAATAAAGATGCTCAGACTATAAGCACACACTTGGAAATTACATCTTTTTCAAATGAAACATGCAAGATAAGCTCACAGAGAGGAAGAACTCCGGGAGGTAGACTGTGCACAAATAAAAGTGAATTTTTCACTGAGACTGTCCACGGTTATGGACTTCATTTTTTTTTAAAGCCAACCCATCCTGACACTTTGGTCTGGAAGACTTACTTATAGAGTGCAGATCTGTTATGGATGGGGATCATCTGGTCGATGAAGTATCCAGGATAAAGCACAGAAATCCCAATCAGCCTCTGGACGATGAGCTGAGGTTGGAACAGATACTGGCATTCTTCGGACAAACCCTGCAAAGACAACACAGCAGCGGTTTAACCAGGGCGCTTTAGCGCTTAACTCACCGATGTTTCTTAAAAGCTGCTAAGGAGGGGATTTATCATGCGAGGTGGTGTGTATAAAGCCTGTCAGCCTCCTGGATTAATATCACTCTGTCCTCCCTCTGCCTGCCTGCCACACAGTGGAACACACAACCCGCTGTTCCACTCGTGTCGTTCTGAACATTTAACGCTCAACGTGTGTTTCTCTGTGAGATGAGCCGAGCGGACCGATCGACTCGGAGGCCGAGAATCATTTCCCGCGCTGCTGAAAAGTTGTTAAAGGAAATAGATCCTCCTTTTCACACCTGATTCAAAAGGACAGGTGTGAATACCAAATGAGGCCCTTCGTTTGCTGTCAGCCGATCAGTGACCCCGCCTGCTCCAGCCACAATTACCGTGGCATGTCATTAGTCCGGGAGCTGCCGAGGTGACCCTTTGATTTATTACAGCCTGTCAGTTGGACCTGCACATGCATCTTGGAGGGGATGTTGTGTTTTAATTAAGGCTCAACCATTAGGACAGAGGTTTAAAGGGGCCAATGTTTTCACACTATGTTGTGTTTAATATCTTTAAACGTCATGCCAAAATATATACAGCTGTTTGTTTATTTCCCCCAGAATTCTTATCTTTTGGCAGGATGTTAATGAGACAGTTCACCCAAAAATCGAAACTACGTATTTTTCCTCTTAGCTGCAGTGCTATTTATCAGTCCAGATTGTTTTGGTGTGATCTGTCTTGTTTTGGAGATGTCGGCCTTCTCTCCAATATAAAGGGACTACATGGCGCTCGGCTTACGGTGCTCAAAGCGCCAAAAGAAAACCACTTGAAAAACTCAACATCAACGTCTCTTTCCAGAAAGCATGACCCTGTTACTCAAAATAATCCACAGTCCTTGTTGTGAGCTGCTTCCTGTAAGGGCTATTTTCTTTCTACCATTATTTCCTGCATGAAACTGCTATTTGAGAGAAGGATGACATCTCTACGGCCGATATCTCCAAAACAAGGCCACTCATACCAAAACAATCTATATTGATCAAAAGTACAAAAATATGATGTTTTTTTGTATTTCGGGGTGAACTGTCCCTTTAAAGCCTGTAAAACCCTTTTTTTAGGCCATGGAGCACTAAACCCCACTGAAACCTTGACTAATTGCATTACTTTAGCTCTTTCAGTCAGAATGACCCACTGAGACCATGAACTGTTAGGGAACACTCTGGGGTATACGCCGAGCTTCCACTTTATTAGGTACACCTGAACAATCTAATGCAATCCATCGCAATAGTGCCGCAGTAAATGCAACATTTACGAGCTTATGTGCAGCTTTATTAAACTCTGCGGCCATTTTAAAGTCTGCAGTTAGCGCTCGTTGTTGCATTGCATTGCAATATATTGAGTTTGTTATGTATTGAATACGCCCGTTATAATGAGACAGAGAGGAATACCTTTCATTATCATTTTAAGGCTCACATAGGAAGGATTTATTGCAGGAACAAGCTATTAGATTCTATCAGCTAAGATTGCTTAGAGTGTTTGGTCTTTAAATAAAGAATTATACTCATTCATAAAGCATATGACCATTTCAATTAGTAACTAGAAAATGCATTTCCTGCTGAAAATGCGTTGGAATGCTGAAAGCTGAAATGAATCTCAAAAACATTGCTGAAAATAGATATCCAATTTAAAAAAAATTGCAAAAAGCTTAATAATTCAAAAAGTTGAAAGATTACAAATATGAAGTCATATGTAGCTGAAAGTATGAGAAGAAGAAGGCTTTGAAAGTTGAAGAAGTTTAACAGGATTTGAAGATTTTCTCCATAGAGATCCCATTCAAAAGAAAATTGCAAATAGCTTAATATTTCAAAGAATTTAAAGATTACAAATATGAAAAGTCATATCACCCCTCTCCTGAAAGAGCTGAACATTTTGATATTCGAATGGTTTCTGTGGCTTAAAAAATGTCAGCAGTAGTGATATTTGTAGTAGTAGTACTAGAAGTTGTAGATGTAGTAGAAGTATCATTAGTAGTAGAAGTATTAGTATTTAGAAGTAGTAGTAGTAATAGCTGTAGTAGTGGTCGTAGTATATAATATAACAGTAGTAGTAATAGTAATGGCAGTATTTGAAAAAGTCTAATTTTGAGCTTAATGTTTACATACAGTTAATCCATGGGGCTTTTATTTTGAAAGGGTGGGGCTGGGTGGGGGGGGGGGAGACATAATCATAATGTTTGACACATAAACAGAGGTTATTAAATGACAGGCTTCATCACAAGCATTTCAGTTAGAATTCACTCTGTGGGGCTTTTATTTTGAAGTGGGGGGGGGGGGGGGAGAGATGGACTCATAATGTTAGATAAACACAAACAGGTTATTAAATGTCAGGCTTCATCATAAGCATTTCAGTTAGAAATCATTCTGTGGGGCTTTTATTTTAAAATGGGGTGTGTGTGGGGGGGGGATCCTCTAAAGATCTCTAAGAACCTGAATGACTGTATGAGAGAGACACACAGAGAGAGAGACATACAGAGATAGAGGGAGAGAGACATACAGAGAGAGAGAGAGAGGAGTGTGTGTGTGTGTGTCTGTGAGTCTGTGTGTTTATCAACATCACTAATTAGCTTGATCAGAAACACCTGTGTCCTTGCAGCCTTTTCATGGAGATTAAACAGGGAAACACCTCTCAAACAAATCCTCAAAACTCCCATAACCGTAGCTCCTATTGCTCCGATATTAATAAATGAGAGGAAGGATGAGTTGAAGAACAGATCCTGTAAAAATTGTGTCTGTAGTGTAAAAAATGTGGCTGAACTGGCGATTTAGAAATGGGGGTACCGTGTTCTGTGGAAGATGTTTTTGAAGCAAAATTTAACATTGGTCTCTATGGAGCAGAAAGTTGGTTTTCCTCTCAATTACAGGCTTCTGTGTCAAATGTGTAAATCTGTGGGATTCCACAGTCATTTGTCTACGACAAGGACAAGATTAGCTACTTCTACATCCAGAAATGATGCATGAAGAGTGAAGATTGTGGACACAGTGGCAAAAGACAAATGTTTTTTTCACAAGAATCTCAAGCTGCTCTTCACTCTAGCGGTGACATCACGCACTCTAAGCTGCGCAATACACACCCATTATAAAAGCAGAAAAGGAGTGAAACAATCATAAAAGTTAAACTGCTGCAGTTCAAAAAGTATAAAAGATATCAAAAAGCTGAATAAGGTGGCAATAGATCAGGGTTTTCTCAACATTTTAAAGTTTAAATGGTGTCTGTAGCTGAAAGTATGAGGAAGTAGAAGGATTTGAAAGTTGAAGAGGATTTGAACATTTTCTCCATAGAAACCCATTCAAAAAAAAAAATGCAAAAAGCTTAATAATTCATAAAGTTTAAAGGTTATGAATATGAAAAGTCATAGCACACATGAGCTGAAAGAGCTGAACATTTTGATATTTGAACGGTTTCTGTAGCTTAAAAAATGTGGAAGGAGATAGATAGCAAAAAGCGTACGGAAGAAATAGTTGAACTAGAAAATGCATTTCCTGCTGAAAATGCGTTGGAATGCTAAAAGCTGAAATGAATCTCAAAAACATTGCTGAAAATAGATATCCAATTTTAAAAAAAATTGCAAAAAGCTTAATAATTCAAAAAGTTGAAAGATTACAAATATGAAGCCATATGTAGCTGAAAGTATGAGAAGAAGGCTTTGAAAGTTGAAGAAGTTTAACAGGATTTGAAGATTTTCTCCATAGAGATCCCATTCAAAAGAAAATTGCAAATAGCTTAATATTTCAAAAAGTTAAAAGATTACAAATATGAAAAGTCAAAGCACCCCTCTGCTGAAAGAGCTGAACATTTTGATATTCGAACGGTTTCTGTGACTTAAAAAATGTCAGCAGTAGTGATATTTGTAGTATTAGTAGTACTAGAAGTTGTAGTTGTAGTAGAAGTATCATTAGTAGTAGAAGTGTTAGTATTTAGAAGAAGTAGTAGTATCGGTAGTAGTAGTAATAGCTGTAGTAGTGGTCGTAGTATTTAATATAACAGTAGTAGTATAAGTAGTAGTAGTAGTAATAGTAATGGCAGTATTTGAAGTAGCAGTAATAGCAGTAGTAGTAGTACTAGTAGCAGTCGTACTAATAGCTGTAGTAGTATTAGTACTGGTAGTAGCATGAATAGCAGTTGTAGTATAAGTAATAGTAGTAGTGGTAGTAATAGCAGTAGTGGTAGTAATAATATTGATGGTAGCAGTAATAGCAGTAGTAATCGTAGCAACAGCAAAAGTTGTAGTAGAAGTAGTAGTAGTAGTAGTAGCAGCAGTAGTAGTAATACTAGAAATATTAGCAGCAATAGTAGTAGTTGTCGCAGTATTAGTAAGAGCATTCATTACTTCAACAAAAAAGCCTAATTTTCAGCTTAATGTTTAAATACAGTTAATCCATGAGGCTTTTATTTTGAATGGGTGGGGGAGAGAGGGGGAGAGGAGACATAATCATAATGTTTGACACATAAACAGAGGTTATTAAATGACAGGCTTCATCACAAGCATTTCAGTTATATTTCACTCTGTGGGGCTTTTATTTTGAAATGGGGTGTGGGGGGGAGAAGGGGAGAGGAGATGGACTCATATTGTTAGATTAACACAAACAGGTTATTAAATGACAGGCTTCATCACAAGCATTTCAGTTAGAATTCACTCTGTGGGGCTTTTATTTTGAAATGGGGTGTGGGGGGGGGGGGAAGGGGAGAGGAGATGGACTCATAGTGTTAGATAAACACAAACAGGTTATTAAATGACAGGCTTCATCACAAGCATTTCAGTTAGAATTCACTCTTCGGGGCTTTTATTTTGAAATGGGGTGTGGGCGGGGGGAGAGGAGACATAATCATAATGTTAGATAAACATATAAACATAAAAAGGTTATTAAATGACAGGCTTCATCACAAGCATTTCAGTTAGAATTCACTCTTTGGGGCTTTTATTTTGAAATGGGGTGTGGGCGGGGGGGGGGGAGAGGAGACATAATCATAATGTTAGATAAACAAACAGGTTATTAAATGACAGGCTTCATCACAAGCATTTAAGTTAGAATTCATTTTGTGGGGCCTTTACTTTAAAATGGGGTGTGTGTGGGGGGGGGGGGGGGGGGGAGTCCTTAAAATCTCTAAGACCTGAATGACTGTATGAGAGAGAGACACAGACAGAGAGAGAGAGCGAGCGAGAGAGAGAGAGAGACTCTGATCTCTCTGGCAATCTTTCTCATTTGGAGATTGTCCTGTTTTATCATTTACAGCTTACATGACTATTGTCCTGCTCTGCCATGTCTTTCCTCGTCTCTCCCTCTTGTGTCGCGGTGTGTGTTTATCTCCTTCGAATCAGGAAACTTATCAGAATACCCATATTTGATTGGCTGAGCTGCATCACGTATATCTCTAAATCATGTGTGTGCGGCTTTTATTTTAAAATGGGGTGTGTGTGTGTGTGGGGGGGGGAGGGTCCTGTAAAAAAAGCTCTAAGACCTGAATGACTGTATGAGACAGAGAGAGAGAGAGAGAGAGAGAGAGAGAGAGAGAGAGAGAGAGAGAGAGAGAGAGAGAGAGAGAGAGAGAGAGAGAGAGAGGAGCGCATGTGTGTCTGTGAGTCTGTGTGTTTATCAACATCACTAATGAGCTTCATCAGAAACACCTGTGTCCTTGCAGCCTTTTCATGGAGATTAAACAGGGAAACACCTCTCAAACAAATCCTCAAAACTCCCATAACCGTAGCTCCTATTGCTCCGATATTAATAAATGAGAGGAAGGATGAGTTGAAGAACAGATCCTGTAAAAATTGTGTCCGTAGTGTAAAAAATGTGGCTGAACTGGCGATTTAGAAATGGGGTACCGTGTTCTGTGGAAGATGTTTTTGAAGCAAAATTTAACATTGGTCTCTATGGAGCAGAAAGTTGGTTTTCCTCTCAATTACAGGCTTCTGTGTCAAATGTGTAAATCTGTGGGATTCCACAGTTATTTGTCTACGACAAGGACAAGATTAGCTACTTCTACATCCAGAAATTATGCATGAAGAGTGAAGATTGTGGACACAGTGGCAAAAGACAAATGTTTTTTTCACAAGAATCTCAAGCTGCTCTTCACTCTAGCGGTGACATCACGCACTCTAAAAGCAGAAAAGGGCTGAAAAAATCATAAAAGTTAAACTGCTGCAGTTCAAAAAGTATAAAAGATATCAAAAAGCTGAATAATGCGGCAATAGATCAGGGTTTTCTCAACATTTGAAAGTTGAAATGGTGTCTGTAGCTGAAAGTATGAGGAAGTAGAAGGATTTGAAAGTTGAAGAGGATTTGAACATTTTCTCCATTGAAACCCATTCAAAAACAAAATGTGCAAAAAGCTTAATAATTCATAAAGTTTAAAGGTTAGAAATATGAAAATTCATAGCACCCCTCTACTGAAAGAGCTGAACATTTTGATAGTTGAACGGTTTCTGTAGCTTAAAAAATGTGGAAGGAGATAAGTAGCAAAAAGCGTACGGAAGAAATAGAAGAAGTTGAAGAAGTTGAACTAGAAAATGCATTTCCTGCTGAAAATGCGTTGGAATGCTGAAAGCTGAAATGAATCTCAAAAACATTGCTGAAAATAGATATCCAATGTTAAAAAAATTGCAAAAAGCTTAATAATTCAAAAAGTTGAAAGATTACAAATATGAAGTCATATGTAGCTGAAAGTATGAGAAGAAGGCTTTGAAAGTTGAAGAAGTTTAACAGGATTTGAAGATGTTCTCCATAGAGATCCCATTCAAAAGAAAATTGCAAATAGCTTAATATTTCAAAGAATTTAATGATTACAAATATGAAAATTCATATCACCCCTCTCCTGAAAGAGCTGAATATTTTGATTTTCGAACAGTTTCTGTGGCTTAAAAAATGTCAACAGTAGTGATATTTGTAGTAGTACTAGAAGTTGTAGTTGTAGTAGAAGTATTATTAGTAGTAGAAGTATTACTGGCATTAGAATAAGTACTAGTAGTAGCAGTAGTGATATTTGTAGGAGTAGTATTAGTAGAAGTTGTAGTTGTAGTAGAAGTATCATTAGTAGTAGAAGTATTAGTAATTAGAAGAAGTAGTAGAAGTAGTAGTATCAGTAGTCATAGTAATAGCTGTAGTAGTGGTCGTAGTATTTAATATAACAGTAGTAGCAGTAGTAATAGTAAATGCAGTATTTGAAGTAGCAGTAATAACAGTAGTAGTAGTACTAGTAGCAGTCGTACTAATAACTGTAGTAGTATTAGTACTGGTAGTAGCAGCAATAGCAGTAGTATTAGTAGCAGTTGTAGTATAAGTAATAGTAGTAGTGGTAGTAATAATATTGATGGTAGCAGTAATAGCAGTAGCAGTAGTAGTAATAGTAGGAACAGCAAAAGTTGAAGTAGTAGTAGTAGTAGGAGCAGTAGTAATACTATAAATATTAGCAGCAGTAGTAGTAGTTGTCGCAGTATTAGTAAGAGCATTCATTATTTCAACAAAAAAGCCTAATTTTGAGCTTAACGTATAGTTAATCCACGAGGCTTTTATTTTGAAAGGGTGGGGCTGGGTGGGGGAGAGAGGGGGAGAGGAGACATAATCGTAATGTTTGACACATAAACAGAGTTTATTAAATGACGGGCTTCACCACAAGCATTTCAGTTAGAATTCACTCTTTGGGGCTTTTATTTTGAAATGGAGTGTGGGCGGGGGGGGGGGGGAGAGGATGCAGAATCATAATGTTAGATAAACATAAACAGGTTATTAAATGACAGGCTTCATCACAAGCATTTCAGTTAGAATTCATTTTGTGGGGCCTTTACTTTAAAATGGGGTGTGTGTGTGGGGGGGGGGGGGGGTCCTCTTAAAATCTCTAAGACCTGAATGACTGTATGAGAGAGAGACAGAGAGAGAGAGAGAGACACACACACACACACACAGAGAGAGAGGGGGAGGAGTGTATCTGCGTGTGCCAGTGCCTCTCTGTGTTTATCAACATCACTAATGAGCTTCATCAGAAACACCTGTGTCCTTGCAGCCTTTTCATGGAGATAAAACAGGGAAACACCTCTCAAACAAATCCTCAAAACTCCCATAACCGTAGCTCCTATTGCTCAGATATTAATAAATGAGAGGAAGGATGAGTTGAAGAACGGATCCTGTAAAAATTGTGTCTGTAGCGTAAAAAATGTGGCTGAACTGGCGATTTAGAAATGGGGTACCGTGTTCTGTGGAAGATGTTTTTGAAGCAAAATTTAACATTGGTCTCTATGGAGCAGAAAGTTGGTTTTCCTCTCAATTACAGGCTTCTGTGTCAAATGTGTAAATCTGTGGGATTCCACAGTCATTTGTCTACGACAAGGACAAGATTAGCTACTTCTACATCCAGAAATTATGCATGAAGAGTGAAGATTGTGGACACAGTGGCAAAATACAAATGTTTTTTTCACAAGAATCTCAAGGTGCTCCTCACTCTAGCGGTGACATCACGCACTCTAAGCTGCGCAATACACACCCATTATAAAGTCAGAAAAGGAGTGAAAAAATCATAAAAGTTAAACTGCTGCAGTTCAAAAAGTATAAAAGATATCAAAAAGCTGAATAATGCGGCAATAGATCAGGGTTTTCTCAACATTTGAAAGTTGAAATGGTGTCTGTAGCTGAAAGTATGAGGAAGTAGAAGGATTTGAAAGTTGAAGAGGATTTGAACATTTTCTCCATTGAAACCCATTCAAAAACAAAATGTGCAAAAAGCTTAATAATTCATAAAGTTTAAAGGTTAGAAATATGAAAATTCATAGCACCCCTCTACTGAAAGAGCTGAACATTTTGATAGTTGAACGGTTTCTGTAGCTTAAAAAATGTGGAAGGAGATAAGTAGCAAAAAGCGTACGGAAGAAATAGAAGAAGTTGAAGAAGTTGAACTAGAAAATGCATTTCCTGCTGAAAATGCGTTGGAATGCTGAAAGCTGAAATGAATCTCAAAAACATTGCTGAAAATAGATATCCAATGTTAAAAAAATTGCAAAAAGCTTAATAATTCAAAAAGTTGAAAGATTACAAATATGAAGTCATATGTAGCTGAAAGTATGAGAAGAAGGCTTTGAAAGTTGAAGAAGTTTAACAGGATTTGAAGATGTTCTCCATAGAGATCCCATTCAAAAGAAAATTGCAAATAGCTTAATATTTCAAAGAATTTAATGATTACAAATATGAAAATTCATATCACCCCTCTCCTGAAAGAGCTGAATATTTTGATTTTCGAACAGTTTCTGTGGCTTAAAAAATGTCAACAGTAGTGATATTTGTAGTAGTACTAGAAGTTGTAGTTGTAGTAGAAGTATTATTAGTAGTAGAAGTATTACTGGCATTAGAATAAGTACTAGTAGTAGCAGTAGTGATATTTGTAGGAGTAGTATTAGTAGAAGTTGTAGTTGTAGTAGAAGTATCATTAGTAGTAGAAGTATTAGTAATTAGAAGAAGTAGTAGAAGTAGTAGTATCAGTAGTCATAGTAATAGCTGTAGTAGTGGTCGTAGTATTTAATATAACAGTAGTAGCAGTAGTAATAGTAAATGCAGTATTTGAAGTAGCAGTAATAACAGTAGTAGTAGTACTAGTAGCAGTCGTACTAATAACTGTAGTAGTATTAGTACTGGTAGTAGCAGCAATAGCAGTAGTATTAGTAGCAGTTGTAGTATAAGTAATAGTAGTAGTGGTAGTAATAATATTGATGGTAGCAGTAATAGCAGTAGCAGTAGTAGTAATAGTAGGAACAGCAAAAGTTGAAGTAGTAGTAGTAGTAGGAGCAGTAGTAATACTATAAATATTAGCAGCAGTAGTAGTAGTTGTCGCAGTATTAGTAAGAGCATTCATTATTTCAACAAAAAAGCCTAATTTTGAGCTTAACGTATAGTTAATCCACGAGGCTTTTATTTTGAAAGGGTGGGGCTGGGTGGGGGAGAGAGGGGGAGAGGAGACATAATCGTAATGTTTGACACATAAACAGAGTTTATTAAATGACGGGCTTCACCACAAGCATTTCAGTTAGAATTCACTCTTTGGGGCTTTTATTTTGAAATGGAGTGTGGGCGGGGGGGGGGGGGGAGAGGATGCAGAATCATAATGTTAGATAAACATAAACAGGTTATTAAATGACAGGCTTCATCACAAGCATTTCAGTTAGAATTCATTTTGTGGGGCCTTTACTTTAAAATGGGGTGTGTGTGTGGGGGGGGGGGGGGGTCCTCTTAAAATCTCTAAGACCTGAATGACTGTATGAGAGAGAGACAGAGAGAGAGAGAGAGACACACACACACACACACAGAGAGAGAGGGGGAGGAGTGTATCTGCGTGTGCCAGTGCCTCTCTGTGTTTATCAACATCACTAATGAGCTTCATCAGAAACACCTGTGTCCTTGCAGCCTTTTCATGGAGATAAAACAGGGAAACACCTCTCAAACAAATCCTCAAAACTCCCATAACCGTAGCTCCTATTGCTCAGATATTAATAAATGAGAGGAAGGATGAGTTGAAGAACGGATCCTGTAAAAATTGTGTCTGTAGCGTAAAAAATGTGGCTGAACTGGCGATTTAGAAATGGGGGTACCGTGTTCTGTGGAAGATGTTTTTGAAGCAAAATTTAACATTGGTCTCTATGGAGCAGAAAGTTGGTTTTCCTCTCAATTACAGGCTTCTGTGTCAAATGTGTAAATCTGTGGGATTCCACAGTCATTTGTCTACGACAAGGACAAGATTAGCTACTTCTACATCCAGAAATTATGCATGAAGAGTGAAGATTGTGGACACAGTGGCAAAATACAAATGTTTTTTTCACAAGAATCTCAAGCTGCTCCTCACTCTAGCGGTGACATCACGCACTCTAAGCTGCGCAATACACACCCATTATAAAGTCAGAAAAGGAGTGAAAAAATCATAAAAGTTAAACTGCTGCAGTTCAAAAAGTATAAAAGATATCAAAAAGCTGAATAATGCAGCAATAGATCAGGGTTTTCTCAACATTTTAAAGTTTAAATGGTGTCTGTAGCTGAAAGTATGAGGAAGTAGAAGGATTTGAAAGTTGAAGAGGATTTGAACATTTTCTCCATTGAAACCCATTCAAAAACAAAATTGCAAAAAGCTTAATAATTCATAAAGTTTAAAGGTTAGAAATATGAAAAGTCATAGCACCCCTCTGCTGAAAGAGCTGAACATTTTGATAGTTGAACGGTTTCTGTAGCTTAAAATATGAAGGAGCAGAAGAGTTTCAAAAAGTGTACGGAAGAAATATAATATAAGGAAGAACTAGAAAATGCATTTCCTGCTGAAAATGCGTTGGAATGCTGAAAGCTGAAATGAATCTCAAAAACATTGCTGAAAATAGATATCCAATTTAAAAAAAATTGCAAAAAGCTTAATAATTCAAAAAGTTGAAAGATTACAAATATGAAGTCATATGTAGCTGAAAGTATGAGAAGAAGAAGGCTTTGAAAGTTGAAGAAGTTTAACAGGATTTGAAGATTTTCTCCATAGAGATCCCATTCAAAAGAAAATTGCAAATAGCTTAATATTTCAAAGAATTTAAAGATTACAAATATGAAAATTCATATCACCCCTCTCCCGAAAGAGCTGAATATTTTGATTTTTGAACGGTTTCTGTGGCTTAAAAAATGTCAACAGTAGTGATATTTGTAGTAGTACTAGAAGTTGTAGTTGTAGTAGAAGTATTATTAGTAGTAGAAGTATTACTGGCATTAGAATAAGTACTAGTTAACGTTTAAATAGTTAATCCATGAGGCTTTTATTTTGAAAGGGTGGGACTGGGTGGGGGAGAGGGGGAGGAGACAGAATCAGAAAGTATGAAACACACATACAGAGGTTATTAAATGACAGGCTTCATCACAAGCATTCCAGTTAGAATTCACTCTGTGGGGCTTTTATTTTGAAATGGGGTGTGGGGGGGGGGGGGGGGGGGGGGGGGGGGGGATGGACTTATAATGTTAGATAAACACAAGCAGGTTATTAAATGTCAGGCTTCATCATAAGCATTTCAGTTAGAATTCATTCTGTGGGGCTTTTATTTTAAAATGGAGTGGGGGGAGGGGAGTCCTGTAAAAAGCTGTAAGACCTGAATGACTATGAGAGACACTCACAGAGAGAGAGACATACAGAGATAGAGGGAGAGAGACATACAGAGAGAGAGAGAGAGAGAGAGAGAGGAGTGCGTGTGTCTGTGAGTCTGTGTGTTTATCAACATCACTAATGAGCTTAATCAGAAACACCTGTGTCCTTGCAGCCTTTTCATGGAGATTAAACAGGGAAACACCTCTCAAACAAATCCTCAAAACTCCCATAACCGTAGCTCCTATTGCTCTGATATTAATAAATGAGAGGAAGGATGAGTTGAAGAACAGATCCTGTAAAAATTGTGTCTGTAGTGTAAAAAATGTGGCTGAACTGGCGATTTAGAAATGGGGTACCGTGTTCTGTGGAAGATGTTTTTGAAGCAAAATTTAACATTGGTCTCTATGGAGCAGAAAGTTGGTTTTCCTCTCAATTACAGGCTTCTGTGTCAAATGTGTAAATCTGTGGGATTCCACAGTCATTTGTCTACGACAAGGACAACATTAGCTACTTCTACATCCAGAAATGATGCATGAAGAGTGAAGATTGTGGACACAGTGGCAAAAGACAAATGTTTTTTTCACAAGAATCTCAAGCTGCTCTTCACTCTAGCGGTGACATCACGCACTCTAAGCTGCGCAATACACACCCATTATAAAGTCAGAAAAGGAGTGAAAAAATCATAAAAGTTAAAATGGGACAGTTCAAAAAGTATAAAAGATATCAAAAAGCTGAATAATGTGGTAATAGATCAGGGTTTTCTCAACATTTGAAAGTTGAAATGGTGTCTGTAGCTGAAAGTATGAGGAAGTAGAAGGATTTGAAAGTTGAAGAGGATTTGAACATTTTCTCCATAGAAACCCATTCAAAAAAAAAATTGCAAAAAGCTTAATAATTCATAAAGTTTAAAGGTTATGAATATGAAAAGTCATAGCACACATGAGCTGAAAGAGCTGAACATTTTGATATTTGAACGGTTTCTGTAGCTTAAAAAATGTGGAAGGAGATAGATAGCAAAATACGTACGGAAGAAATAGTTGAATAAAGAGAAACAGGATAACAATAGTTGGAATGCTTAACAGCATTCCAACAATAAAGATTCGAAGAACAATAGTTGGAATGCTTAACAGCATTCCAACAATAAAGATTTGAAGAACAATAGTTGGAATGCTTAACAGCATTCCAACAATAAAGATTCGAAGAACAATAGTTGGAATGCTTAACAGCATTCCAACAACTAATATGTAAGGAAAAAAAGATACCTCTTGAGCACGACGCCCCCAAATTTGGGGGCACTCAGGCTCAGAACCCCTCAAACTCACATGCGGAAAATAGCATGATTATTAGCCAGTAGCATGTATGTGGCTAATTTTTTTTTTTCGATGAAAGAGCAACGTATGGACAACAACATCATATAAGTCACTTCTAACACACTCCCAACACAGTTATAGGGTACTCACATAAGCAGATAAATATCGTGGCATAAAAGCACCAAATCCGGGCCAGAAATCGGCGCTATGAGTACAGTAAGTCAATGTTTGTACCCTCATGCTAACGGCTACCCAGTCATACAATGCATTTATTAGCATTAGCACACGTGGCGGAACACGTAACTAACCTCTGTTTTACGATCCGTACGAACACTAAACCGTGGTGGGCGATCAAACGTACCTTCATGCTGAACTTCGCCGAAGAAAATCGTGGTTATGCGCCCAAGTTTTCTCTAAATATGGATAATAACGTCGCGGAATTTCCGTTCCAAAGCTGTAGTCATTGCTGCCAACTGCATACTGTTGACTTCCGACTTGTTTCCAGAATAAGAGCGGTCAAGGGGGCTTGGGCGAGTGGCCAGACTGCCTGCGACCGGAAATTTCCGCCGGGTTACACGCGTCACTTCTGGCAACTTTATTGTATGAAATCTTTTGACGATCACCACCATACTTGGCACGAGTCTTCCTAAGCCTGTGACGCGTCTAAGGAGGGGTTGTTTTTGGAAATCGACCGAGGATAGGCTGAGATCCAGCCACACACACACACATGAAATGAGAAAATCCTACAGATGACAGCCAAAACTGGCTCTGATGATGTTATGAATATGAATATGATTCCTATTATCTGTATTTGGATGTATTGAATCATATGAGTGATAAAGAAAGTGAAATATATAGTTATATAGTGTATAAAAGTACAATGTAAGAGCTGCAACAGCTGGTTCGAAAATGATGCCTCGCCTGACTAAAACCTCTTATTCTTAACTTTATTCCACTTTATTCCACTTTAACCTTTTTTTAATAACTACTGATCAGTTATGCTATGACTTGGGAAAGATTCAGGGAGCTAGCTGCATTATTTCAATAACCTTTTATCACTGAAAGTGCATTTTTCCCAGGCGAGGCTGAATATTTTCACTTTCAGCTGTGTTATGTCTTATTTTCTATATTAACCAGCAACATATTCACAATATGACCAATAGAAACTATGTCACAGGTGTTGTGATCTGATTATATCAACAAAAATTATTAAAATCGACCTTGTAGTTACAGAGCTATGGTCAGTTTTGTAGGGCTATGTTTTTTCGCTCAGAGACCTCAAAAACGGCTCCGAGAATAAGAGGTTAATTGCAGTTTTTACTGACTGTTTTTTTCTATATTTACAGACTTGAACTGAGACCCCGTGATACTGACTGGCAGACGACGCTGACTGGCCAATATCCAGCATTTAATGAAAAGCTAATATATCATGTCAAAGCTTGATTTTAATGAGCATCATAAAACGGTAAGCTCTTTTTTAAGCAATGGATGATAAGAGAGAAGAAACCCCTCCAGAATTGTGATGAATTACATTGATTGCGGGTTAGTCTTTTTTTTCTACCGCCCTTATTTCTATTAATATGTTACTACAAAAACTAACTAGCATCACCATTATCCTGAAACAAGATAGGCTGGTTGCCCTACACTCCAGTGACGTCGTAACAACAAACGTCTAAAGGTACAAAGATGGTGGCATTGGTAAACATCTTATATAATTTATTGCTTGTATCACTTCGCATTTATTTCTTATGTATTTTCCTCTTCATATGATGTCTAATCCGATACGATACACCATGAAGAAAATGGGAAAAGCATCACTATGTTGCTTTTTGTCTTCTTAAAGGCGCAGTGTGTAAGTTCTGGCTATATGCTCCATAGGTGGCAGGACTTTACCTTATCCACTGGGTCCATACAATCTAAATTTACAGTCATCAGTCATTAAAAAAAATAGAAGAAGCCAACTACTAACTAACAACAGGGCAAGAATATGCAAAATTCAACCAAACTGCTGAAACTCTGAGAGCAAGTTAAAAAAAACGTAAGCCGTCTGTGTGTTTACCGTGACAGTAACCGGGGCTGTACACTTCATTGTACGCTTTGATAGTTTGTTTATTGGATTAGAATTCAAAGTGGCAGAAACGACTCATATTTCTATACTGTCCTCGCAGCCACCAGGAGACTATTTTTGAAGGGAGCAGAGCATGTGTCAGCTCCGGGGGAGACGGCTCTCCAGTTAGCGTTTAGCTAAAACAACTTGCATTCAGCCAGCGCAAAACCCCCAGCGCCTATAGGGGTCTGATCCTGGGGGACTGCCTGGACTCCCCCCCTGGATCCAGAATTGTTTTCTTGCCGCCGTTACACAGGTTAGACCCAGAGCCAGCCCACTGTGACGGACGGCGCTAGCTGTGTGCAAGTTGCTATAGCTAACCGCTAACTGAAGGTCCGTCTCCCAGAGCTCTACTTCTCCGTCCTCTCATGTCGGTCTAAGGTCAGACTGGACGCTAGTGACTCACTATCGCCTCTCGAGGTACAAGTGGTGTTACAAGACAGGACGGGCTGAGGCTAGCTGGTTAGCATGCTAATTTCAGTAGCTACGTCTGTAACACAATACATCAACATCTTTGGCACAACATCTCTTTGTATTTTGTTGATAATGTTGACATTTTTTTATGTTTTAAACCAAATTTCTGGCTTTTATGAGGTAAGAGTAAAATAGATAAATGCATTTAACAATTATTAATTCCAAGGAAGAATACAGGTCAAATAATTCTCAGGGAGATATGCCGGAGTGAAATATATCAAACACAGAGAATCTTGACTCTCCAATTTCAGCAAGTCAAAGAACATAATGAAAATTATGTATTTGACAGAAAATACAGTTTTATCATCGTTCTTTGTTCTTAGTTGCTAAATCCTTATGCCCTCTGTGCGCAGGATTGCTCAAGTTCGGTATTTGACTGACATTGTTATAAATGCAGCGTGCATTCCCCTGCTTGGCTTGCATTGCTTACACCCGTGTTGTCCTCTCTGAACTGATAACATCACATCTTGGTTGTTTAAAAAAATAAAAATGCTTCAGAAAGGAGAATGCAGAAAAGAGGTTATTTCCATCTATACGGTGTGTCATTTTAGGCCGGTCATATTTGAGCCACGGCAGCTTCTATTCTCTGTGCACCCCAAAGCAAACCAATTATTTTTGCACATGCGAGGTTGACAGCAACTTTTGATGGTATTTTTGATTGTTGTGTATTCCAGGTGCACTTGTGCCAGCCAGTGGAAACCACAAAGGAAGCACAACTGAACACCATGCCAGTGACAAATAAATTGCCTGAAAATGGAAATCAGCAGGTGCTTTTATGTGGCCAAATAGAAGAACATGATGAGATGAAGGAGAGAAAAAAGACGCTCTGCAGAGCAAGCACAGAATACTAATCCCAACCATCACATACATCAGTTTTATTATAATCTTTTCTATCTTACAGGGGAGGTAAGTAACCGTGAAGAAAATATTATAGATGTAGATCCCACTGAAGTTATCGGAAACAACGCTTTCCACATTAATAAGCTTTGGTTTTACCAGTCTCTAACAGACTGGAGCTTTTCATTTGCTGCTCCAAACCGCTGATCCTCCGTGCTAGCACTGTGGCTCTAGGGTTGGCTATGTACAGCTGTTGAAGCTATAGCTACGAAAAATTATGCGCTTTTGGTATCTATTACACATCCAACAAAATCAATTTGTTTGTAATCCACATAATCATGAATGAGAAAGTATAAACAAAAATATGGTCTACCCAGGAAACCGCTGTTCATATGTGTGAAATGAGAAGTCACGTTTCTCACGTAACTTCTGTACTTAATTAACGTTACTTCTGTAATTGTTTTAACCCAAACCACAACCTTTTCCTAAACCTAACTAATTTGTTTTGTTGGCTAAAAGTCACGTTTCCTAAACCTTACCAAGTAGTGCTGTTGCCTAAACCACCTGAGTTGTTTCCTGTGAAGATAAAAGTTTATATTGAAAAGACTGTATGCATGCAACGAACAGAAATTGACATGTGTTGGTGGACTTTCGTAAGAGAATGCACAAACTTTTGACTTTTTTCGTGAGATATCACACAAACCGTTGTATGAGGATACTTGTGTCTTTCGGTTCACCACTTTAGTCCAGACTGACAAATCTCACATGAAATTTTCTACGTACATTCATAGTCCTTTAGAATTTATTTTGGTCATCCTCTGACATTTCCTCTAGCACCTCCATGAGATTGACATTTTTGGTAATTAGTGAATGTCTCAACAGCTACAGTATTAGATGGATTGCCATGAAATTTGGTACAGACATTCATGGTGCCTGGAGGATGAATCCTACTGACTATGGTGATCCCCTGACTTTTATTTAGTGCCGCCAGCAGGTAAAGTTGTTCACTTATGCAGTGAAATATCTCAACATCTAGTAGATAGATTGGCGTAAAACTTTTGCCTAGGGCGTGACTTTTCCCCTTGTGCCTCCATGAGGTTTTTGTGGTTTTGAGTGAATGGATGGCCATGAAATGTGGCTCAGACATTCATCTAATTACTTTGGCCAATATCAGGTCAAAGTTATTATAATTAAAATTGTTCAATAGTTTGGCCAATGAACTGAATAACATCCCCTTCGGCCTCGGCTGTGCTTTGTGTTTATAATGTGTAACATTATATCTGTTGGTTAGCATTCTTTCTAATGGCCATCAGGGGGCAACTCCTCTGGTTGACTCTGTTGACTTTACTTCTCACTTGATTTATTCCCTCAGTAAACATTGTAAACATGAGTTTATGGTCTCAATCTCTAGTTTCAAGTCTTCTTCAATACAGCATGATGTTCATTTAGTAAATTATGGTCCATTTAGAGTCAAATAGACCATAAAGCAGATGATGGTTTAGGGCAGTGCTACCTTTAACAATTTCACAGTGTGTTTTCAGTTCATGAAAGTCATTTTTAATAATTTGGTCGCCTAAAAATGTCTTACTCAGCATTCGGTTTTACTTAACTCCACCCTCTCCTGTCACTTCTGGTTGCAAAAAATCAAGATGGAGACGAACAAAATGCCAAACTTGAAGTTTCAAAACCACATTCCACAAACCAATGGGTGATGTCACGGAGACAACGTCCATTTTATATACAGTCTATGCTCTAGACTCTTAATTATTTTTGAAGGATTGATCTGGTGGTAATTTAGGCAGTAAAAGCAAATAAAAAAACACCATCTACAGAACACAGCTTTTTTGTAACAGTTTGTTTATAAGTGGACCTCTGGGAGGTGCAGTGCAGAAACAACAGAATGACCAATGCTAGCACCAATATTTCCTAAATCACATCTCAGTGATTCAAATTCTAAGACATAGCCATGATGTTTACTGGTGATAGATGTTCAGGCTCACCTTGACTGAGATCTTGCCTTCATCCTTGGGCAAATGTGCGGCTAGGAACCAGTCTCCAGGGAGCGGGCTGGTCACGTTGAATGCTCCTGTGGTACGGTTTGGAAGAGTCCAGGTGAGAGTCACAGCAAAGGATCCTGGGACGACCGTGTCCCGAGGGAAGCGGGTGTACAGGGGGTTGATTACTGGAGGAGCCCCAGACCTGAAGTACCTGTTGATCACCAACACAAAATGTGATCGCTGTTTGGCCCTAATATTTCTCACATACAACACAGGCATCTGCCGAATATACAAATTCATCCATAGGAGCAACTGACAGCATGAGCACAGATGGCATCTTCTGTTTGGAAATGTGAAAAAATTCAAATCCGAACCATTAATAATCATATCTAGCCCTACGTATTTGAATGTGATAACCATGCCCACGTTCAGTCACAGCATCACAGGGACACAGAGGAGTCACACAGAGGAGCCAGCTCTCATCACAAACACTTACCAATATGACAAATATAGACAGGAAAAATTAAAAGTTAAATGCAGCTAATGCTTTAACAGCAGTCCCCTCCATATGCCGAGTAATAGCTGACACTGCTCAGTGTTGAACCAGCTGCTATAACCCTTTTCCCCCCAAAGGCAAAGTGTTTAAACTAAACACAAGCAACTTCAGAAAGAGGGAAAAATTAGTCGGGTACAAAGTCATCGTCTTACACGGTCACGTTGCGGTTCGGGCAGCTGTCTCCAAACGTGCCCCCTTGCTCCTTGAAGGTGATGAGGTTCCATACGGCTATCATGGTGTTGTCAGGCACATTGAAGTGGAACAGCTCCACACTGGCGAAGGAGTTGAAAGCGTTCAGCTTACGAGGCGTGCGGGTAAAGTATTCAGTCACAAAAAGGCAATCTGTGGGGAACAGAACCAGAGGAGAGTCTCCCTGAATATGTGCGGGGATAAATGTCAGGAACACACGAGATATCCTCATTAATAAAATGAAAAGTGCTCCCTACATTTGATTGACAGGATTAAGAGTCTTAGGGCTGTACTTAGGCACAGCACTGCTCTGAGCTTTGAGTTCACCATGTGTTAGCGTGTTAAAATATTCCCAATGTTAATGTTAATGTGCTATTGTTAAGCAGCTATAGTGTTAACCATCTTAGTTTGATGTGTTTGCTAATTTGCCCAACACAAAAAAGTTCAGATGAGGCTGATGGCGCAAGATGAGGAGTCAGGGGATCATCAATGTAATTAGGATTCATCCTCTGGGAACCTTCTTCGTTATGCTAACGCGTCTCCTCGATTCCTTCCCTCGCCTCCTCTCCCTCGCGTCTCAGTCCCGCCCACGGGAGATGCGAGCAGAGTAGGCGAGGAAGAGACGCAAGGAGAGAGGAGTGGACAGGGCATTTTAAAGAGACGTCAATTAAATATGACATGTGGCACAGCTGCATCAGCTGTCCATTGTTTTGTTGCTCTTTGTCTCCTCGAGGTGCACTCTAAGGAATTGGAAGATCCTCCATGATGGTGGAGATGGAACGATTTACGGGGTCACGGGAGGAGAATGGACGCGAGGAAGCACCTCATTAGTGCCTTTACCAGATTTTGTGCTGATCCATTTAGTCGATGTTGGGATTTTGGGTAAGTGAAAACTTTGATGGTGGTGTTGGTGGTGTAAGACAAAAAAGTCATGAGATTCACAGTTATTAGAATTCATCCTCTGGGGACCATTGTTTATCTTACAAAATTTCATGGCAACCCACCTAGCAACTGATCCTTCGCTAAGCCCCGCCCCCAGAGCTACCATGGAGCCCACACTGTCACTAACTGCACTCCCTGAATAATAATTATCTAATTTTTAGTAAAACGAAAAAGCAATTTTCCAGAGAGAAGCAGACAGAAGGGTCTACCATGTGTTTTTAAAGGTTATATCCAGTATGTCAAAGTGATTCAGCAGTGAAAACGGGTAAAAGGTTAAGATGGAAGCTAAAGTCTACAGATCACAGTGTAAAAGTGAAGCATCACATCACCTGGAGATCGAGACAGAAGACAATGAAACACTGGTCCTGTAAAGCCAGGTAGGTCTTTATTAACTGTTACAATCATTAAAAAGTGAAAGCAGCATGTGTTTACATTCAGTATACCTTCAGTAGCTAGCGTGGCAAGACGATAGTTAATGCTGTGCTAACGTACTACGCTAATGTTAGCTCCACAGGTTTTTACCGAGAAACGAAACGTTTTAGAAACGTACATCTCCTTCCAACCTCTCCGGGCAACGAGTATCACTATTACACAACGTTTAACGACTAGCTCCACATCCATCCCCGGTCAGAGCTAGCCGAATCTGCGCTATGATTGGCCGGGGCGGGATTTGGCGAATGGTCAAATTGACCAGAGATTTCAGTCCGCTCCAAAGTCCTGGAGCGATCCACCGTCAGAGACCGACATTGCCGTCCCTCGCCACGATGCTTGCTGACAATGAGCGAAGACTTTTGCTTACAAAGACTGAATCCCAAGTACAAACATTTCCCAATTTCTCAGCGCTACCGTTCTTGTAAATAGCAGTCTCTCTGTCTGAAGTCTCATAATACCAATCTTCTCCTTGAACCCGGGACGCAACAGAGAGCTAGATCATCCAAATATGTGATCGCAGACATTAACTCCTTTTAAAGCAGCTGAGGGAGATGCATGTATGCAGGCTCACTCGCATCCCTGCATAATGTCAAATCCTTGGATTACATCCAGCGAAGGCTCCCGCATATAAAAGCAAGCAGAACGAGCGACAGGTGTAATCTGCCATATTACCTACGTGAGCCATAGAGCGACGCCCAACGGGGGGGGGTGGAATCAGGGGAAATGGAGTGCGAGGCAGTTAATTGCTACACCGGAACATACTGCATCTCTCAGATTAGCGTTATCGTAAATATAAATATAAGGAGATAAGAAAGCAGCAGCAGTTCATCAGAACAATGTGGAGGCTTGATGTTTCACCGGAGGAGAATGTTTCCCCATTTGCAGCGCGCTCCCCTTTGTGTTTATTGCGCTTCCGCCATCTGCACTTGGAGTACCTGCGGCGATGTCGTTCATCGTTTTGGGGGATAATTTATCTCACCTGCAATTTGCACACACAAAAAAAATGGTAAAATCTCGTAAAAGCCGTTTTCGAGGATGCAATGAAAAGCCTGTGTGCCTCTAAAACAGCAGGAGCCCAATCCACCTAAGAGTAAGCAAGCTCACTGCACTGATGCTGTCATTTGTGGCTACGTGGTTTTACTTTTGTTTTACCTTGATGGCAACACAGGGCAAAGGAAAACCAAGTGGCCCCCAGTCCGCAGTGACAGGGTGCTGAAGCGGGCGGATGCAGAAAGGAAAAGCTTTTTCTTGAATGTGCAGTGTGTTCTAATAGGAAATAGAGGAGAATAAAATTGCTCTGCTCTGCTCATCCCCCCCCCCCCCCCCCCCCAGCTTGCGCCGGCTCTCACCTATGGAAGCTATCTTTGAATACTAAAGACGCAGAATAAGTGGGGCAAGCAACTCAGAAGAATGAAGCAATATTGCTGTCAAAGACCTGAAGCTTAATCCCGTTCAAAGCCCCCAGGCCTTAATTTAACTCTTGCCCCAACCTTTCCTTGCGCTACACGTGAGCCTTCATTGCATCGAGGCTCTTCCTCGCGTGTTCATTACGACTGAGGATGAGGAGAAACTGGTTCCAGTGTGGCACTAACGCTGCAGTAAGCCTACTGTATGTTCTCATTGTCTGACTAGAAAGAAACAGACTTCTTCCAGCTACCGATCACAGCTAAGAGTTGATAACAGCATGTTATCATACCAGTTGCTTGTCGGTCCGACAGTCGGGGACTGAGAGGAAAAAGTCCCCAGTTTTGCACATCTTTGCTATTCGAAAGTAGTCTTTAAATTAGAGTGAGTTGCACATCGCCACATTCTTCAGAAAATGTAATCCCAGTTACAGGAATATCCATTGTGTCATCAAAAGTAAGCTTCCACACACACACTAAATAAGTGGTGGTGGGTGGTGGTGGGGGGGGGGGGGGGTCAAGTGAGATGATTAAAGGGGCAGTTCATTCAGGAAAAATATGTAGTTTTAATTTTGGGGTGAACTGTCCCTTTAAGGGGAGTAGGAAGGAAGGAAAACTAAGTACATCAAATTATGTTTATCTTTCAAACTTTTGTCCAAACTTTGTAGTTTAGCCCTCTTCAGCATGGAGCAAATATTTCAGTTAAGAGAGAAATCACTCTTCGATTGAACTGCTGACAACTAAAAAGACGTTTGAGTAGTGAGTATAGACGTTGCTTCGCATTAACTGGTGGTCTAAATATAAATATTTTGCTGCGTGGAAACAGCTGACTGTACCAAAATGTAGCTATTCAATAAAAAACACCTTAATTTTGTTATTGTGTGTGCTAAAATACTTGTGTTTACGGTCAATATTGTGAAATAGCATTTTTAATGATAACTCTCACAACATTGTGTTTGCCAGATTCCACGTCACAAATACACAGAGGTGTAGCTACACAGTTACACTCCACTGACAGGAAAAAGATTAATTTCAAAGGTATCAGCATCTTCGGTTGTGACAAATAAAAGACAAGAAATCCACATGCCAAAGTCATTATTACAAATATGAAATAATAAACTTGCATGTCTATTTTTCATCCTCCTCTATGTGGAAAAACTCTGTGAACGCATTGAATGTGAAAGGGAGCAAACACGCCGACATGTTTAAAAAATGCCTGTTGGATTGCCAGCTAAATAAAGACGCTTAAAGATAAAGGCAGCGGGGTGCTTACAGGCGTTCTTACAGCACGGCTCTGAATTCAGTAATCTCAGTAATCTTCAACGAGCGCCTCCCAACCACTGTTTTACTCCGTTAGGGGCTTAATACAGACATAATCCTGCTTTTTGTCATCTCTACTGGAGATTTAGCCTTGAATGCTTAAGTGGGGGAAGTCTCTTTTGGAACAAGAAAGGTTGCTTCTCCAAAAAAAAAAAATCCTCTATTAGGATGTTCTTGTAGGGTTTAAAAAAACTTGAAAAACAAACAAACAGGAGGAAGAATGAAAACCCTCCTTTAACATAATGAATAAAAACACAGGATTTGGTTCAAACATGGCCATCATTTCTTGGTCAACACTCCATCACTAACGGGATAAACTGACTGATCACTGAGACAATGATCCTCTTCACTGATACTAAAAAAAAAACAGTAATCCAGGAAAAAAAGAGGGTAAAAGGGGACAGTGATCTTACTGACTTCAACCAAGTCAGAGGATTTACAATAAAAAAAAACAGATGGAGAGAAGCAGCAACAAGTCTGCCAGGGGACTGCAACACCCTCAGAGGGATCTTTAAGGTCTTCTGTGACCACAGCCAGCGAGTACAGCGTGTGCTGCAGGTATGGATTCATTGTTATCTCGCTACTGAGCTCTGAGCTTTGTGTCTTGAAGCAGCGAACACGTCTTGGCGGAGGGACGAGAAAAAACACTCTTGAATATATCGACATAAAAAAAAAATGTTTTAAGGAAATACACATACAGCAAGAACAATATGTACTTTTGTACATTTAATCATAACAGCAAGCACAAATTAAAGGTTTAACTTAAATGTTGCCACATAAATAAAGGAAATCTGCTCTTTTTTTCAATTAGGCTAAATTAAAAACAAGAAATGACAAGGTGCAACTTAAACATTTCTTTGTTGTCCAATGACTCTGGTCCTATTCTTTTCGCATAACGCCAACGTGTCTCAACTCGTATTTTGCCCTTTTCTTGAACAGAGCAAAAAGAACGAGAAACAAATCAAATGAAACCACCGAAAGAGGCGACAACAATGTCAAAAGCGTCCAGCACCGGTGTGGATCTTTTATTTGTTTTCTCCACCGTGGCCACATTCATCCCTCGGTATCGTAGCGCACACAACCTATAGGAGCATCTGTCAAGTGCGTTAGCGTGCCATAATTAGCAGCGACACGCGACACGTAACGAAGCCAGTCCGTGTTCATGAAAGAAAAGAAAAGAAAAGAAAATAAACGGGTTTGTATTGGTGGCTAAACGCAGCAAGCTGTGGATGTTTAACGGGGACTGAAATCGACCTGCAAACGGGATCCGCCGCTGCCGTTACTGCCGATGCTGCTGTTACTGCTGCTGCTGTGGAAGAGGCTTTCAGCACCCCCGACAAAAGGGACAGCTCCCCGCGAATCAAAGCAACGCACACTGAACAGGAAAAAGCACTCTTACCTCCGACAAGCGCGCACCACAGAGAGGTGTAAACCAGCACGAGGAGCCTGGGAGGGCTACATCCTGAGCCCGGGCGCTCCGGTCGCCGCATCGTTAGAAGCGAAATATTAAGTGGAGGGGTACAGCCAGCCCGGGTGCAGTTCTCAGTCGCTGTGCTGCTCTACATATTTTTTATTTTTTTCCTTCCCAGTTTTTTTTGCCAACGACCAGCTGTTTGGGCATGACGTAATTCAGACGACGACGACGGGACAGCTCCTCCCCTTTGGCTTTGATTTGACAACCTCAATATGTCGGCTCATGTCATTGGACCTCCGGCCCTGTCAGTCTGGTTGGATGGGGGGGGGGGGGGTGCAGACGTACATTGCACCACAAGGCTCGTCAATTTCGGCGTCTGGGGCCACCACGCACACACACAGGGCCGAGTAAGGAGCCTCCAGAGGCAGCTGCAGACTCCTCGGGACACAAAGTTGGGGGGGGGGGGGGGGGAGGGGGGAGGGGGGGGGTATGAAACATCTGACCTGATCTGGCATCCGTGACAAATACGTCTGTATTGTGTTGTAGACACTTGCAGCTTCTTCTGCATTGCAGTGCATGTCTTTTGCATTAAAACACATACAATATTAATATATATTACTAAGCTGCAATCATAAAGCTTTTACTTTGTATTTTTTATTACGTTTCATTATGTTAACCACCCCTGTCAAAACACGATATATAACATACAAAACGTGAAATATTCCCTTATTTGGTTTTAAAACAATGCTTTATCACTTATTTATTTTGTATTTTGTCACCTTCATCAAATATTCAAGTCCAGCTCCAGTCAAAGGAATGGGTTACATATTGGCTTTTAATAAGATCAGATGAAAAGAAAATTGAAGGAAAAAAATTGGCTGATTTTGTAATAATAATGATTTATTTATTTATTACTATTTGATATAACACACACAGAGCAGTGGGGTATGTGGAACCCCAAATGTAAAGCCAAAGGTAACTTAACTAAATAGCCAGAGGTCTTCAACAGGGGGTCCGCGACCCCTAGGGGGTCCGCGGAGGTACTGCAGGGGGTCCGCGAAATCTTTGGTTGATTAGACAATTTTTATTTTTTTAATATTTTTTTCCAAAACATGAATCTGTCCATTATTTTAATACTTCAGTATTGTATGCAATATAACAGGTATGTTTATGCATGGCAGTGGCACTAATAGGCTATCACTAATTTTCGTTTCCACATTTATGTTTAAAATTAAAACATCAATTTGAATAGCTTGTATGCATGATTATCATGCAATTGACAGACAATGTTGATATTGGCATTGGTATCAGCTGACAAGGTATGTTTATAAATGGCAGTGGCACGGCCACCCTACTCACTGTGCCTTGCACATGTTTAAAATAAAAACATGAATATATGAACCTGTGTATTATTTGAATAGCTTAGTATTGAATGCACAGTAAGGAGGTATGTTTATACATGGCACTAGGCCCAGTTTAATATAAAACACAATTTTATACAATATATATAGTTGGGGGTCCCTGCTCCATCTCTCTATCAGTTTGGGGGTCCTTGGCCTAAAAAACGTTGAAGACCCCTGAAATAGACCAATAATGACATAAGCATTGTTGCACTGAACTAAAAATAAAAGGGTGCTAAAACGATAGCATTTTCATTAAGTTTTATTCCTTTTGAATCAATACACAAATGGTTATCTCCTGGACTTTGAAATATTATTTTTAAGCATCTCGCTCATGTTCAGCAGGTGATTGCAGACTCATTGGGGGGGAAAAATAAGAAGAAAAAATTAAATCACCAACGTCCGCATCAGACGATAATCCATTTCCCTCCAGGAGCCGGACATTAAGACTGACTCAAACTCTCAGTCATGATTATTTTTAGGCTGCGGGGTGACTTCAACATGAGTCATAACTGTCCAAGCAGATCCGTCAAGAGAGTGAATGAGCTCCTGAATCAGGTTGGGTATAATCTGTCCGACATAAATGAATCATTAAAATGAACAGTTGCCGCTGAACTGAGAACAAATGCCTAGCAGGTGAAGAATGATGAGTGGGCTGGATTTTACTTTGTGCTGACCTCAAACTAAGTCGCCTCACAGCACACTTGTGTTTTTGGGTAAATTAGTTTAGTCAACCCATCCGCCTGGAGTTTGTGTTGCAGTAAACACATGGTTAACGTTATGAATTCAAACAAAAACACCGGCTTAGGTTTCGGAAAAAACATCACAGTTGGGCTTAAAATAAGTATGTAAAATTTTAACCAACAAAACTACTTGTATAGCCAAAAAGTTAGGTTGAGGAAATGCATCATGGTTCTTGCCCCAGAGCCCCCCAGGTGGGGGGTTCTCGATTTTACAGAGAAAGTTTCGCGTACAGCGTGTCGTACAATGCACTTTTCATAATGAATGTTACACACATCTTTAACACATCTTTAACCCAGTTAAAGAAAAAAGTCTGGGCAACAATATCATGTAAGCCATTTTTACATGCTCCAAACACAATTCTACACAACTAATATTTCAACTAGAAGATTTACCACAATATCAGGTATTTTTCGCCATGAGTCCACCTGCTACGCACTCCGGACAAAGCTACCAACACAAAGCTAAAAGCTAACAGAGACAACAATGATATCAGAAAGCAACATAATTCGACACAGATTCCAGAGATATCTTCAATATTTCTCTCCGTGAAACCATTACAGAGATATCAGCCAACAAGCACCAGAATGCAGCTCACCTTTACACTGTTTTCCTGTCGACAAAGGCATTCTGGAAAGGATGCTTCGCGAAGGACGGCGCGGTTTTGATTCTGACTGGCTAACAATTCTGTCAATCTTTCCCACGTTATCCCAGCTCAATTCTATAGGCTCTGACACGTCGAAGGAGGGTCCATTCACTGAAATCGACCAATGGGCTGCTGACTTAGGTCTCCATAGACACAGAGAAACTGGAATTCAGACAGGAAAACCCTATGGATCACAGACACAAACAGGGCTCAGAGAGGATTCTGGCTCTCAAAATGAAGCCAAACTGCTGTATTTGGATAAATTGAACACTAATAGTGATAAAACAAGTGAAATATATAGTTATATAGAAAATTACAATGGAACAGCTGGTTTCAAAATGACCATTTTGATGACCTCGCCTGACCTCTCTGTACTAAAACCTCTCTAATTTTGTTCTGCTTCACTTTATCAAAGTCAAGATTTGCAGAGAGGCTGTTCACATATTGTGCTATGATTTGGGAGAGGTTTAAACTTTCAGCTGCATCATTCAAAAGACATAATCATGCTTTCAGTGCTTTTTGTTTCAGGTGAACCTGAAACTTTTCAATTTGAGCTGTGTGCCATCTTCATTTACTCTTAACCAGTAACATATACACTGATATTTACACATCTGAACAAATCTCACAAGTGTTACCTTTATTATAATATCAAAATTGTTCAAATAGACCTTGTAGTTAGAGAAATACTCTTTTTAGTATGGGTATGCAATTTTCGAGCAGAGGCCTAAAAATAGGGCTGGGGTTAAAGAGGTTAATTTAATTATTGAACTTAGGTTTAGGCAACAAAACCCCCTTAGTTAAGTATAGGCAAAAGGTTAGGTTTAGGACATCAAATTACAAACTTGGGTTTGGCAACAAAGATAATTGTTTATTATTAACAGATGATATGTGATGATAAAGTCTTGACAGAGTCTTCGGCGCTTTGACTCTACAGGGAGATTTGTAATGGAGGGACGTCTGCCCTGAGCAGCAGCAAGATAAACCATCACGGTTGGCCTTAAAATAACTAGTGAATTGAGGTTCAGGCAATAAAACCACTTTAGGTTTAGGAAATACATCTTGTTTGGGCTTTAAATAAGTAGGAAAACTAAGTAAAACGTAAACAATGTATCATAAGTATAGAAAACCGACAAAAACATCACTAAGGTAACTCGGACAGGAACACCGTCTCCTGGATAAAGGTCCTGTATTTGTTTGACCACTCTATCGTGTGCGGGCTTTTTTGGTCTTAATACTAGGACATTACACTCCCAGAGCGTCATCTATGACGCGGATGGGTTTACATTGTAGTTACTTGAAAGCCCGGATGTTAAAGGGGCACGTTGTGGGTCGGTATCAGACGCCCGAGGGGGTTAAAAAAAAGGGGTCGGGATTTGCTGTCTGGAAATGAAAGCAGGCCGATATTCCAACTAAAAATGAGAACACTAGTATTACATAATGGTACATTTCAGTGACCAAGAATGAGGAGGATTCTGAAATCTCTTGCAAGATGTGTGGAGTACTACATTCCTGTCACCTTGATAAAGATATGGAACAATGCAAGAACAGCTGGGGAAGAACTCTTTTGTTACCATCCATCCATCCATCCATTTTTCTCCGCTTATCCGGGGTCGGGTCGCGGTGGCAACAGGCCAAGCAGGCTGACCCAGACTTCCCTCTCACCGGCAACATGTTGCAGCTCATTCTGGGGGATCCCGAGGCGTTCCCAGGCCAGCTGGGAGATGTAATCCCTCCAGCGTGTTCTGGGTCTTCCCCGGGGTCTCTTCCCAGTTGGACGTGCCTGGAAAACCTCCAGTGGGAGGCGTCCAGGAGGCATCCTAATTAGATGCCCGAACCACCTCAGCTGACTCCTTTCGACGCGAAGGAGTAGCAGCTCGACTCCAAGCTCCCTCCTGATGACCGAGCTCCTTACCCTATCTCTAAGGCTGAGCCCGGCCACCCTACGGAGGAAGCTCATTTCGGCCTTGTCCTTTCGGTCACGACCCAGAGTTCGTGACCATAGGTGAGGGTAGGAATGTAGACCGAGTGGTAAATTGAGAGCTTTGCCTTCCGGCTCAGCTCCCTCTTCACCAAGACGGTCCGGTGCAGCGCCTGCTTTACTGCTGCAGCCGCACCGATCCCTCTGTCGATCTCCCGCTCCATCTTACCCTCACTCGTGAACAAGACCCCGAGATACTTGAACTCCTTCGCTTGAGGTAGGCACTCCGTCCCCACCTGGAGGGAGCAATCCACCGGTTTCCGGCAGAGCACCATGGCCTCAGATTTGGAGGTGCTAACTCTCATCCCCGCCGCTTCACACTCGGCTGAAAACCGCCCCAGTGAATGCTGGAGGTCACGATCCGAGGAGGCTAACAGGACCACATCATCTGCAAACAGCAGAGAGGCGATCCCGAGACCCTCGAAACTGACGTTCTCCACCCCCAGGCTGCGCCTAGATATCCTGTCCATGAAAGTCACGAACAGGACCGGAGACAAAGGGCAGCCCTGGCGGAGGCCAACACCCACCGGGAACGTGTCTTACTTATTGCCGAGAATGCGGACACAGCTCCTACTGCAGTTGTACAGAGACCGGATCGCCCGTTGTAATGGGTCCGGCACCCCATACTCCCGCAGCACCCCCCACAAAAACCCCCGAGGGACCCGGTCGAAAGCCTTCTCCAAGTCCACAAAGCACATGTAGACTGGTTGGGCAAACTCCCAGAACCCCTCCAGTAGTCTTGCGAGGGTAAAGAGCTGGTCCACTGTTTCACGGCCGGGACGGAATCCGCATTGCTCCTCTTGAATCTGAGGTTCGACAAATGGTCGGAGCCTCCTTTCCAGCACCCTGGCATAAGCCTTCCCCGGGAGGCTGAGTAGTGTGATACCCCGGTAATTCGAGCACACTCTCCGGTCCCCCTTTTTGAAAATGGGAACCACCACCCCGGTCTGCCAGTCCATGGGCACTGATCCCGACCCCCATGCGACATTGAAGAGGCGTGTCAGCCAGGACAGCCCAACTATGTCCAGCGCTTTCAGCATCTCAGGGCGGATCTCATCCACCCCCGGCGCCTTGCCACCAAGGAGCTTTTTGACTACCTCAGCGGCCTCTGCCAGGGATATGGGTGAGCCTCCCCCTAGATCTTCAGGCGCTGCCTCCTCTGCAGAGGACATGTTGGTCGGGTTTAGGAGTTCCTCAAAGTGCTCTTTCCACCGCCCGACAATGTCCCCTGTCCGGGTCAGCAGTTCCCCCCCCCCCCCCCCTTGCTGAGAACAGCCTGGGGTAAGCCCTGCTTTCCCTTCCTGAGCCGTCGGATGGTTTGCCAGAACCTCCTTGAGGCCAGCCGAAAGTCCTTTTCCATGGCCTCCCCGAACTCCTCCCATGCCCGAGTTTTAGCATTCGCGACCACCGCAGCTGCAGCCCTTCTGGCCTGCCGGTACCTGTCAGCTGCTTCAGGAGACCCCTGGGCCAACCAGGCCTTGAAGGTCTCCTTCTTCAGCTTGACGGCTTCCCTCACCTCCGGTGTCCACCACCGGGTTCTTGGGTTGCCGCACGACAGGTACCGATGACCTTCCGGCCACAGCTCCTAGCGCCCGCGTCCACAATAGAGGCTTTGAACATGGTCCATTCGGATTCCATGTCCCCAACCTCCCTCGGGATGTGTGAGAAGTTCTTCCGGAGGTGGGAGTTAAAGACCTCCCGGACAGGGTCCTCCGCCAAACGTTCCCAGTTCACCCTCACTACACATTTGGGCTTGCCGGGTCTTTCCAACTGGTTCCCCTGCCATCTGATCCAACTCACCACCAGGTGGTGATCAGTTGACAGCTCTGCTCCTCTCTTCACCCGAGTGTCCAAGACATACGGCCGCAAATCAAATGATACGATTACAAAGTCGATCATTGACCTCCGGCCTAAGGTGTTCTGGTACCAGGTACACTTATGAGCCACCTTATGTTCGAACATGGTGTTCGTTATGGCCAAACCGTGGCAAGCACAGAAGTCCAATAACGAGACACCATTCGGGTTCAGATCGGGCAAGCCGTTCCTCCCAATCACCCCCCGCCAGGTTTCTCCGTCATTGCCCACGTGAGCATTGAAGTCCCCCAGGAGAACTATGGAGTCGGTAGGTGGCGCCCTTTCCAGGACCCCTCCCACCGACTCCAAGAAGGCCGGATACTCTGAACTGCTGTTTGGTGCGTAAGCACAAACCACAGTCAGAGCCTTGCTCCCCGCAACCCGTAGGCGCATGGAGGCGACCCTCTCATTCTCCGGGGAGAACTCCAACACAGCGGCGCTCAGCCGGGGGCTCGTGAGTATCCCCACTCCCGCCCGGCGCGTCTCACCCTGGGCAACTCCGGAAAAGGACAAAGTCCAACCTCTCTCCAGGGGCTTGGTTCCAGAGCCAGCGCTGTGTGTGGAGTTGAGTCCAACTATATCTAGCTGGTATCGCTCCACCTCCTGCACCAGCTCTGGCTCTTTCCCCGCTAGCGAGGTGACGTTCCACATCCCTAGAGCTAGTCTATGCTGCCGGCGATCGGCTCGCCCAGGCCTCCCGCCTGACCCGCCGCCCGGTCTGCATTGCACCCGACCCTGATGCTTGTCCCTGCGGGTGGTGGGTCCACAGGGTGGCTGCTCCATGCTGTTTATTCGGGCTGAGCCCGACCGGGCCCCATGGGCGAAGGTCCGGCCACCAGACGCTCGCCGACGAGCTCCCCTCCTGGGTCTGGCTCCGGGAGGGTGCCCCGGTTTCCCTGGTCCGGGCGAGGTGGCTAAAGTCCGTGGGCTGCTTATCATTAGGGTCGTTTGAACCGCTCTTAGTCTGGGCTCTCCCCCGAGACCTGTTTGCCTTGGGAGACCCTACCAGGGGCTAATGCCCCGGAAAACATAGCTCCCAGGATCACTGAGCCACTCAAACTCCTCCACCACGTTAAGGTGGCGATTCGCGGAGGAGTTTCAGTTATCTTTTGTTAAAACTATGTAATACGTTGATAACTGGCATGTGGTTGGCAGCAGTCACAGTTCTCTCTGAAGTTTCCTTCCGAATGTTGTACAGATGCCATGGATACCACCACCCGCACACGGCAACCCGTCGTGTCCGGCCGGCCTTGCAATTAACTGCTGCAATAATCAGCTCAGCTGGAATACACGCCACTGTGTCCTCCTTCAGACGCCGTCTATCCCTGTAACGCAGACGCTCGATGAAGATGCACATGCACCGATACCTCTACATCCAGCGTACGCTGGAGAAGGCCTCTAGGTTGCCACGTGTTGTACAACCTCAAAGCCAGAATAGTGGAAAAGCTTGCCAGATATTTTTTAACAAGACAAAAAGGACGACTTTGTCCTTGAGCCAGCGAGTGAGTGATTATTACCGCAATTAAGAGCAGTCACAGTCAGAGAGAAAGGTTAGGTCATAAATCTAGAGGGAAATCTTAAATGGTTGATTAACATATATTTCCGCGGTCTGTTTTTTTTAGCAAACACCTTGACAACACATATTGAGATGAGACTTTTCATTAGATCTCAACATTCTGGCAACTCAATGAAATCCAAACTTCTAAAAACTGGTTCATGCCGTTTGGTGATGATCCCACAGTGCCAATAAGAAAACCAACGCGCGCGCGCGCGCGCGCGCGCGCACACACACACACACACACACACACACACACACACACACACACGGGCATGAAAGACTTGCCCGCTAAAAGTCACTTGTTGCCAAAGTGAGGTCAGATGCTCTATACAAATATGTGAGTGTACCAACTGTGTGCAGCATGTTCAGTTTAGGAGATAGAGGGAGGGAGGAGGACAGGGTGGCCAGCTGGTGAAGTTAAGCACTCATCTGTGGCTCAGCTTCAGCACACTCTGCCTGCAGCCATCTATACCAGTGATTCTTAACCATGGGGCCGCGGCCCACGATTGGGCCGCGAGCGCCACCTAGAGGGCCGCAAAAAACTTTCAGTTTTGCAGCTGTGGGCCGCGGGACCGCATAGGTTATCAATTGAAGACACCAGAGATATTACTGTTATCCATGAGACGCTCAGTTACAATATAGCTTCCCACCACCTGGTGGCGGTAATGCGTCAGTCAGTTGTTTTAACAAGCTCCAATAAGCAGAAGAAGACACTCAGCTAGCCGCTAGCCTGTAGCGAAAGTTATGGATACGTTTTTAGAAAGAAAAAATGCAGGTTTACATACACATGATAAATAAATGTCTTTGTGATCATCACATTGTATCATCTCATTTATTTGACAAGGGTTTTGCCTGTTCAACTCCGCGAGGACGCCGGCGTCCTCGATCCCCTCCCCTTCCGTTCCTACGGCTTGCTTGCGCAAACTACGTGTTTGGTATCCCAGCATGCCCAAAATCATCATCTTTGCAAAGAAATCATCGATTTTCTTTCATTTCTTATGGATTTTTCACAAAAGGAGCCCAAAAACACACTGTCCAAATTCGCCATAACCGCTGCAAGTCGGATCTTGCAGCATTTCGACGGAAAAAGATACATTACAAACCCGACAATGTGCTAGCGGATGTTACCATGGAGCTAGTGGCTTCAGAAAATGCTAGTACTTATAGTACAAACCTTATCTCCCACTTTTATAAGCCGTCAACCAACGTATAACCTTGCGTAACTGAGTTACCCGCATACTCGATCGTGCGCTCGGTCGCAGCCATTACGCACAGCAAGTCCGCTATTCACACACCACGTCTTCGACCATATACAGGTGCTGGTCATATAATTAGAATATCATCAAAAAGTTGACTTATTTCACTAATTCCATTCAAAAAGTGAAACTTGTCTATTATATTCATTCATTACACACAGACTGATATATTTCAAATGTTTATTTCTTTTAATTTTGATGATTATAACTGACAACTAAGGAAAATCCCAAATTCAGTATCTCAGAAAATTAGAATATTGTGAAAAGGTTCAATATTGAAGACACCCGGTGCCACACTCTAATCAGCTAATTAACTCAAAACACCTGCAAAGGCCTTTAAATGGTCTCTCAGTCTAGTTCTGTAGGCTACACAATCATGGGGAAGACTGCTGACTTGACAGTTGTCCAAAAGACGACCATTGACACCTTGCACAAGGAGGGCAAGACACAAAAGGTCATTGCAAAAGAGGCTGGCTGTTCACAGAGCTCTGTGTCCAAGCACATTAATAGAGAGGCGAAGGGAAGGGAAAGATGTGGTAGAAAAAGGTGTACAAGCAATCGGGATAACCGCACCCTGGAGAGGATTGTGAAACAAAACCGATTCAAAAATGTGGGGGAGATTCAGAAAGAGTGGACTGCAGCTGGAGTCTGTGCTTCAAGAACCACTACACACAGACGCATGCAAGACATGGGTTTCAGCTGTTGCATTCCTTGTGTCAAGCCACTCTTGAACAACAGACAGCGTCAGAAGCGTCTCGCCTGGGCTAAAGACAAAAAGGACTGGACTGCTGCTGAGTGGTCCGAAGTTATGTTCTCTGATGAAAGTAAATTTTGCATTTCCTTTGGAAATCAGGGTCCCAGAGTCTGGAGGAAGAGAGGAGAGACACACAATCCACGTTGCTTGAGGTCCAGTGTAAAGTTTCCACAGTCAGTGATGGTTTGGGGTGCCATGTCATCTGCTGTTGTTGGTCCACTGTGTTTTCTGAGGTCCAAGGTCAACGCAGCCGTATACCAGGAAGTTTTAGAGCACTTCATGCTTCCTGCTGCTGACCAACTTTATGGAGATGCAGATTTCATTTTCCAACAGGACTTGGCACCTGCACACAGTGCCAAAGCAACCAGTACCTGGTTTAAGGACCATGATATCCCTGTTCTTAATTGGCCAGCAAACTCACCTGACCTTAACCCCATAGAAAATCTATGGGGTATTGTGAAGAGGATGATGCGAAATGCCAGACCCAACAATGCAGAAGAGCTGAAGGCCACTATCAGAGCAACCTGGGCTCTCATAACACCTGAGCAGTGCCACAGACTGATCGACTCCATGCCACGCCGCATTGCTGCAGTAATTCAGGCAAAAGGAGCCCCAACTAAGTATTGAGTGCTGCACATGCTCATACTTTTCATGTTCATACTTTTCAGTTGGCCAAGATTTCTAAAAATCCTTTCTTTGTATTGGTCTTAAGTAATATTCTAATTTTCTGAGATACTGAATTTGGGATTTTCCTTAGTTGTCAGTTATAATCATCAAAATTAAAAGAAATAAACATTTGAAATATATCAGTCTGTGTGTAATGAATGAATATAATAGACAAGTTTCACTTTTTGAATGGAATTAGTGAAATAAATCAACTTTTTGATATTCTAATTATATGACCAGTACCTGTATACATAGTTTTTGCAAAGGCTAAAAATAAAAGGAAAATAATATATCAAAATATAAAGGGAGAAACACATTTAGTGTGTCAGAATATCATTTGGTTACCATGTGTCCATTTGGGTCTCCAAATATCCTTTTAGAGCTCCGCCTGGATCTCTTCATGGAAGAAACACTGTAGAATGGTCATACTTTGTCCAATCTTCTTCAAATTTGAGGCAGTTCACTGATAGTGTAGTTACAGCCCTATACTTACCTGTACAGATACAGCCTCAGGCAGTTATTTATACTGAAAGACTTTTTTATTTTATGCGGACACAAATCTTCAATTTTTACTGACTCCAAAGGCCCACTGCTCTGTTTCTGTATGACCTACAGGTTTTCTGACACTTGTGATGCATATAGTCAGTGGTTCAGAAGCTACAGCCATTTTAATTTGGGTATGTCATTTTAGGCAGTTTTGCTCCAAAATAGGGGTGGAGTTGAACAGGTAACAATATAGTTATTGAATACAAATCAAACCAAGAGTGAGATCAATTAGTTAAACTAATAGTGTTAATATTTGAATGGGCCCCGGGACTCTTTGTACTTGAAAAGTTGGGCCCCGAGGTCAAAAAGGCTAAGAACCCCTGATCTATACGACTACATTGTGACGTAACGCTATATTTGCACGATTAAAAAACATGAAAAGCGAACATAAGGCCGGATCAGAAGGCATAATAAACTCCCAGAGTGCTTTAAGTGTGCTGCATACATGCTTCAGCGTTATTTTTATTATTTCCCTGAAACCAGCTCCTCTGTCAACACAACGCTGTTATCTAAAAAGGCATTTCAAGTAGTCTTTTGCCATCCTGCTAGACTGTGGCCAGTCAGATATTTATAGCTAAACAGCGCCCCCTTATGCAGATTGTTGTTCTTATGATATTCCTCTATTAGCAGCAGTGGTTGTCCTGAAGAAAAAGACAGCAACTTTGAATGTTCTCATATTTTTATAATTCATCATTTACAGTATTTTATTTTTTTAAAACAATCCAAGTTTGAGGGGGAAAAGGTGAAGGAGAGTAGTTTGCATTTACACTAGGAACAGTAACAGTTAAGGCACAACTAATTAGTGGAAATATCCCACAACAGCACACCATCGGATCACATTCCCATCGATCAAAGGTTGTGTGATTTTTCTTTTCTTTTTCTTCCCGTTTGTTGCTCTTGTTGCTGTGACACCTCACAGTAAAAACTACAAAGAAAGACTAGTTTGAGTACAGTGCGCATCTGAGGTGCACACCTGTACAAGCTACGCAAGCATTACATCCTGAACACCCCGAAGCGAGTCTTCTTCGTCGGCGCATTCAGTGCTGCGCTGAGGCTCAGTCCCAAAACCAGCCGAGTGTCAGCGGGATCGATAATGCCGTCATCCCAGAGTCTGTAAAAAAATTTAAAAGGCATCACGTTATTAGAAAGAGCATCACACCTGACTTACCTGAGGCTTCTTTCAGTACTTGTGCAGGTCTCTTATCAATCACTTTAATACAGAAATCAAGACGCTGTGCTCCTCTCTCTGAACGACTCTCTCGCATATCTTACAGCTTTAATACATTTGTAGAAGTTTCTAAAAGGAGTCCCTGCCTTTCTTTTTGCTTTGCAAAGCAAATTCTGATGATGATGATCACATGAGCAGAACAACAGGACATCTGAAAGGGAAGAAATGCACTTCAAACACATCACGCCATCACTTCTCAAGCATGAAACGGTCTTTTCTTATGACTCGGAAAAGCAGGACAACGTGATGTATTGGATTGATTTTAAATGAAATTACAAATGATGGCCTGGTCATGCCCTAACCCTATGCACTATTTAGTATCATTTTGAATAATAGAATGATGTGTCATGACCAAAAGCTCACCTTGCACTGGAGAAGTATGGACTGCCTTCCGCTTCAAACCGCTCTACTATTGGTTTCTTCATGGCAGCCTCTTGCTCTGCTGTGAACTGTGAATAAAATAGTTTGAACAAAAGAAAATTGGTGCTGTAGGTCTGCCAAAGATAACTGCAGGACAAAAAAAAGGTCTACAGTCGTGTCCAATCATCAGTAAGTCTTGATTCGCTGCAGGGCTGTTGTATCAGACCGTATTGGTTTCAGCCAGGAGGGACGAACAGACTGGCAACCCAGTGTACACGATGTCGGTACGGTGACTCGATCAGTTAGTTACGTTAGTTTGAGCCATTTTCTCGCTCACACGTGGCTTTTTTCTACGTCACTGCTCCACATTCCAAATATGGTAACCGCCGTTCATTTATTGCGAAAAAAAAAAAAAACAGCGTCGGGCGTAATCCAAGATGGCGACGGCGAACTCGGCTTCAAAACAGCAGTCCACAAACCAACGGGTGACGTCACGATGACTACATCCATTTCCTATATACCGTCTATGATGCTGACACAAACAGGCCTCATCAGGATGAAGCGTGTCTTGGGCTGCATTCATTCAAAATCCGGCACCTTCCCGCAGGTTTGTGAGGATGAGGTTTGGATGAGCTTATTTGTGCTTTAGAACGTCACCACCATGAAACAATCAGAAAATAATGTCCACTCCTCCGATTCACGGCTTTGTTCTCACCAACACCGGCCCCCTCTCTTTATTCCCATTCTAGCTCGCTCGATCACCGCTGCTGCCGTCTCTTTTCTAATTTGCAGAATTTACAGAGCACCACGGTGTTACTGTCACGCTTTAGAGGATCGTGGGCAAGAGGTTCGTCTCTGGGGGAATGCATGCTTTCAGAGGGAGCAACCGTTCTTGCGACGCACCGTTATGCAAATTGTTGTATTTTCTTAATCGATAGTCGATTCAGCCCTATTATGAGCTTTTCTTTGTTTGTTTTGTTGTTGTTTCTGCATGGTACTGCTGACTATTTCTAGAAAAGTTATCACTCGTTCACCGTAACAGATTTTGTGTATTTTTTAACAAGGGTACGGGCGTGAAAAGTCGCAATTATAATCCGTCCATGGATAGATCAGCACCACAGACAGCGCCGTGGGTTTATCAATAAGCAGCGCAGTGAGAGACGCTTCTGAAACGCACCGAGGCACATCTAGTGGAATCCAAGCATCGTCTAGAGTCGCCGCCATCGCAGCTCTGTCCGACGGAGGCTATTGACGTCAACGAGTCGGACTAGACTAACATATGCAAGTGAACAACCCCTCTGCCCCTTCACTCTCCCTGCTACCAGGGGACGGAGAGGCAGAAGGCAGGTTAACAAGAGGGACGGCAACCCCCCTCAAATCGCCTGCTGCTGGTTCAACAGGGTTCAACTGCGAGTAGAATAAAGGTGGTTAGAACATTTTTTTTATATTTGACATTTATAAAAAGAAAAAAATATATGATTAGTTTCCTTTGCAGTCTATTTATCCCCATACATTGTTAAACCACCTTAAACATCACTGATTGAAGCGCCTGCCATCGAGTGCTGATGCGAGGTGACATTCTGAAGCTATTAATGCGCTCTTAATACACCCATAAAAGCACACCTGACACAACTTAATTACGGCCATTTGACGACTGCACTATTCAGGATAAATCATCACCGTAACACTTACCACTGATATCATTTTATCCTTGTATAAGTGCCCAACGTGTCTAACCATTACTGAAAGAAAAGTGTCTCCATAACGTTTATGCTTTTTGGCAGCAAATCTACAAAAAAAAGCCAATTTGAGCCGTTCCGGTGCGGAGCGGGCGGGATGATTAATGGGAATCGTTACCTCCTTTCCCTCTCGTGCCCTCTGATCCTTGGTGATGGTGGCCAGGACGGTGGCCGCCTGCTCGCCGCCCATCACGGAGATTCGGGAATTGGGCCACATGTACAGGAATCGAGGGCTGTGGGAGGAAGACAAGGAACCGTCATTTTGCTTGTCATTCGCTGAGCCAGAATAGTCGGCTCACTCGCAGACGAACCACCTGCGTTAATGAAGGTTTAATGGTCTCGGAATAATCCGATGACAACTACACCATAACGTGATTTATGAGAGCTTCGGGCCAGAAAAGCACCACTTCACAGGGAATACTAAATCATTAAAAAAAATCAAACCAAAGGTGAATAGCAGCATCAATTTTACAAAAAACGCTCAATCTGTGTTTATTCAAATTCTACAAGAGAATGCTTGCTACTTGTTTTTTTTAAATGTATTTAAATTGATAGAAAACAAAAAAAGCAGAAAGAGCTGAGTGAGACACACAGATGAGATTAATTCAATCAGACAATAGCCGGTTTCTGAACTGGTTGGAAGTGCTACTACTTTACAATGCAAAAGTGTGCACAACGCAGACTCACACACAAACTGTTTACAGGCCTTGGGAGGGAACTATTGCGGATGTGAGAAAAGTATTATAAAGACCTTTGTGTATCTGGAAACTATCCCATAATGCAATGCATCTCATTGTTCCTATAGAAGCAATACTGTCGGGGGACATTAAACAAAACAAGGAACGATGCAGGTGGTCAGTGCCAGAAAATGTGAATCAAAATGGATGAATTATTATAAAATGTGTTGTTTGGCATTTTTAAAAAGCCTCCGATACAAACGCTCACGTTCACAGAATTGTAAAAACCCAAGGCCACCTGATGCGTATTATTCAGACACCTTAAGATCTTCACATTCATGCAACACTCTCTTGGCCGGGCTTCTATTATTGTTAAGTTGTAAAGCTTCCGGTGCTGCCCCCTGTTGTATTAACTCCTTCATACCTGTAGGCTCTGCCGCACATGCCGTAGTTCCCTGCGCCGTAGGAGCCGCCGATGAGAACGGTGATCTTGGGAACATTGGCGCAGGCGACCGCGGTCACCATCTTCGCTCCATCCTTGGCGATTCCGCCCGCCTCGTACTCTCGACCCACCATGAAGCCTGAGATGAAGATGCGGAGGAGAGATCGCAGATAAAAACTTGTATCGACTCAAGGGACGGCGACAAGGTGTGTTAAAAATAAATGATCGATTATTAGTCACGGAAAGAGAACAAAAACGCAACAACCGAACAAAATCTCACACGGCCACAATCCCCAAAACCTCAGAGAAATAAAGAATTCCCACTGACCTGTTATGTTTTGGAGGAAAATAAGTGGAATGTTTCGCTGGCAGCATAACTCGATGAAATGCGTTCCCTGAAAAAGGAATTCAAATATTCAGTGTAATGTAACCCCCTCTGCAACAGAAACACTGCCCATAGGATAAAAGAAATAAAAACACAGATATGTACTATCAACATTAAATCACTACCATCCTGTCATTTGAATGAACAGGAATATAAACTGCACTAACAGAAAGAGCAGTTTCAGTCACAGTATTCTAGTGTACGCGCTGGACTAGTGCTGTCTGGATCACATCTGGAAGGAACTGCTTCGTGTGTTCCGCCAGCAGTTGGCCTTCATCATCATCTTCCTCATGAGAGCAGAGACCGGTCGGGACACACATTTATCAACTTGGGGAGGGAGGTCATCGGGCTTCTCACTGCCTTTGTACTCGCTAGATTTTACTTTGAATATGAAAAGGAGCTGAAGGGCCTTCAGTACTCTGAACGCCACAGAGCTGCCAGGAGCTATTGTACGGGGAAAAGAGAGCACAAAAGGGTTGTGCACGCCGCGCGGAGACGCCTCATTTACAATACACTTTGTAATGCTGGATTGCTCAGGTGTGTCTTCTTTGTTTTTGGCAGTTACCTCCGCTGGCTTTCTTTCAGTTGAGCCTCCCGCCTCGCGTCTGAACAGAAGCTGGAGGAACTGAAAGACGGCTGCTTATTAGAAACCGTCGCCCGTTGATAAAATTATCCGAGGGTTTTGCTCCCGATCGCAGCGCACGACAACAGAAATCGAATCTTTTCTCCGTTACCTCTCCCTTTCACAGACACCTGGATGGAGGGGGGGGGCTTTTAAAGCAATTTAAAAGTTAGCATAACAGAAGCCTCAGGCATCGTCGTAAGTGATGACAGCGTGTCTTGAAAATGCATCTTGAAATGCAGGTGCTGTATTGATTTGTTTCTTGCTCCACATCGGTGTTTGTCCCTTTCATTGGCAAGTACACCGATGACATCGCCGACGCTCATACTGTCACATTTAGACCTCTCAACAACAACAACAACAACAACAACAAAAAAAAAAAAAAAATAAAATAAAAAAAAAAATTAATTATACAGGCTTCTCCTAAGCCTGTGTAAAGTTCAGCTGTTAGAGAGGCAGACTGCCTCTCTAATTCACTGAATTATATTGAATGAAAATGATGATTGTCTCCTGTCTCCATGCTTTCTAAATGCTGTTATTACAATGCCCTCCGTCAGAGTCCTCCTGAGAAGGCCCCGTATTGCGTATTGTGCGAGAGACTGTGAAAGGTCACCACGGCGACAGCGAAAGCTCCCTCGAGAGAGAAACATTGGTAGTCAGTGTTGTAGGCAGCAAGCTATCTGAAGTGCTTCAGTGTTAACTTTAAGTCCTTGACTTTCAGAGGAACACATTGCTGGTACAATGCGTACTCCTTTGACAAGTCATCTCGATCTGACTCATCTCAGCTTTTCACACAGGTGTTGCCTGTCGTTTCATCAGCTTTTAAGGCTTTCTAATAACACTTCAAGTCATCCGTGGGCACAAAATGATATTTACCTTTTTCGCAGACTCCGAGAACAAGACTCCGTTGTTGCCGATGATTCCGACGGGGTAACCGAATATTCTTGAAAATCCTGAGCAGGTACAAGAGACAGAAGGGTGACGCGAGTCAAATTTCAAGGTTGGTAGATTTCACGATAAAAAAACAACATAATAATAATAAACACAATTCTCTGGGTTTGTAGAAATGGGGAAAAAATGTTAGTTCACAAACCTGTAATGAGCGTGTCTCCATAGAAAGCCTTGAACTCATCAAATTTACTGCCGTCTACAATTCTGGCGATGACCTGAAATGGATAGAGGAAGGTTGTAAGAGCTAATAATACAGTAACAGTGACAGAAATGACATGCATAACAAGTTTACAACGTTTCCTGTGTTCTTTGTTTGTTCATGTTAGAGGGAGGTTGGGGCCCGTGATATTCTAGATTTTTGTCAACAAATGGTAAATGGATCAGAAGTGAAGCCAATGCAGAAGTGTCTTAAAACTGGCATTCTCTCTAATGTCCATCAGGGGGCGACTCCTCTGGTTGTATAGAAGTCTATGAGAAAATGACTACTTCTCACTTGATTTATTACCTCAGTAAACATTGTAAACATGAGTTTATGGTCTCAATCTCTAGTTTCAAGTCTTCTTCAATACAGCATGATGTTCATTTAGTAAATTATGGTCCATTTAGAGTCAAATAGACCATAAAGCAGAGTATGCTTCAGGGCGGGCTTACTGTGATTGACAGGTCGCTGCAGCTACCAGAGCCGTACGAGACGTCTCTACGTCACTCCTGCACAATCTAAGTTTGGTAACGTCTGTTTATCGGTTGCAAAAAAAACATGGCACGGTAATGGTAATCCAAGATGGCGACAGCAAATCGCCGAACTCGAGGCTCCAAAACGCCAGTCCACAAACCAATTAGTGACGTCACGATGACTACGTCCTCTTCCTATAAACACTCTGTGGTAATGACCGATTCATTGGTTTTTGGCTTTTTCCTGCTCTTAACTATTGTTAATATATCGGCCTTTAAAAATCAAGACTTAGTATCAATTTTCATAGGAATTGTTCACAATAGAGAAATAAATATGAAGTTACTAGACTAATACAATTTTTACCTGAGTGATTTAACTGAAGCCTTTTGTTGAAAAGCCTATAACAGTTAAAAAACTCCTGTAAAAGAGGGAGCAACCACTTGATCTTGTTTCCTAAATGGACTGCCAATACTGTTCTAGACTACAAACAGTTTGACATCTCTCGAGTTAGCAGTAATTCCTGCTCCACGGTCTACATCGGGAATCAAAGGGCACAGGCTTTAAACCAAATGAGAACATCTGGCGAGCCCCGCCGGAGAGAGAGAGTAAACAAAGAGATTGATGCCAGCTGTCCATTATCGACTCAGCTCCTGACAGAGAGACCTGACAGCTAAATATTGTTCACGGTGTAGTCTGAGCCTGTGAAAGCCAGTTTAAATTCTATTTTCCACAAATTATAAGTATAAAACAGCGGTGCAAAGTGTGTATATGTTCTATCAATCGTGTTTTCTAGTGGTAACACTACAATAAATAAATTGTATCAATGGAAATTACCTCTGCTGAACACACATACAAAAAGCATCAATATTTGATTGGATTAAACATTTTTAATTACATATTATATGCTGCTCTGAGTTAGTGTTGGAAAGTTAAACATAAAACTAGATTTTTTTTCAAGTTTCTCATAAAAAACTACATTTTACAAGATTACATTTGCCCAATACTCATTTTAACGGTTTGGAGCTTGAACGCACCACGATGGAACTGAATGGAACCTCCGTTGACGTTAACGGTTAGCTCCGTTATCAGCAGGGCTGTGCTTGGCAGAGTCTCACTGAGAATGAATTACAATATAATGAGTCTACGTGTCTGATTACGCGAGTTGTTCAAAATGTTACCTTGCTGTTAGCTCCATTATTTAGCCAATCAGAACAACAGCTGACGTTGACTAACGTTAGCTTTCATCTTGCCGATTTCAACGATTCAGTACTTTAAGGGACCGGCGAGTAGAAAGCATTAAGCAAGCAGCCTTAATGTTGAGCCTCAGAGTGGATTATAAATTGAGCATTATAAATCATATTAAATGGTTTACAAATTCAAAGCGACTCCATTCACCATAACAAAAAACAAAATCTAAAAGGCTTTTTTTTTCTTGCATTACAGCCGATAACGTTTTGTTTTTTCTTGCCCCTTTGAAACAATGTATAAAAAACTGGACAAATACCTCTCTGACATCAAAGTTGCGTTTCAAGTTATCTCCAACGATGCCATAGAGTTCATCTGCAGGGAAGAGAGGTTCTTCAGTGGGTTCTGTGGTGACCTGAAGAACATAATGGACTCCACGTCAACGGAAAGCACAGACGGCTTAACTTGCTAAGACATAAAAAGGTTATTGTTGATGATATTCATCATTGGACTGACCTCAATAGTTTTCCTGTAGTTCAGTCTTCTCACCGCCTTTCTTGCCAAATGGATGGCATGGTTATCATCCAAAGCATAGTGGTCCGTCACACCAGATTTTCTGTAAAAACAAGCAACAAATCCATCACGGTGACATTATTACAGCACATAAATCACTGATAAGAGCGTGTGATGTGTTTCAGCAATGAAATTAAATGATTTTTCCAAAAACCACAGCATTGTAAATTACCTTTTATCTGCCTGTTTTGTTAGATTATTAAAAAGGTAAGAGATCTATGTACAGTGAAAAACAAATGATCCGGGCACAATGCCTGAGTCAGGCATTAGCACCTCGATGGCTTCACACCAACACTTCAATTATCAAGACGAAATTCAAAGACTGTGTGTACTTTATCTTGACAGAACAGAGACGAGTCATAAGAGGAAACCGGCTCAATTTTAGATAATTAAGTACTGTACTTGCATATAATTTTGAGGCACTAGTACTTTAATATCCCCATTTTATGTAACTTTATACTTCTACTCCACTTTACCTCAGAGGGAAACATTGTATTTTTCACTTCACTACATTTATTTGACTACATTAGTAACTAGTTAGGCTACTTTGCAGATGCAGGTTGTTAGTACAAAAAATAAATCAACTAATAAACTATGGTGTATTATAAAGTAGCATATAGCCTAATCATTAAGAATATAAAGCAGTTAAAATGAGCTCCACCTTTACCAGCTGCAACAATAAAGGGATGAACACATTAACGCTTCAATAATTATATACTTTTAGTACTTCGAGTATATTTTGATGCCAATACTTTTGTAATTCTACTGATCTAAGAAGCTTGATTCGACTGCCAAACTCACAACTGAATAGTGGTGGGCCGTCAGGGCCTGCAAGGCCTTATCTGCTGGCCTAAACAGAATCACAAAGTTATAGCTATTTTATAATTTAATATTTTTTCTTAAATACACTACATGTATTATAATTTATAAAAATATTTTTCCCATCATCTTATTTTCTCATTGCACAGCTACTGTCTTCCTCAGTTGCTCTGCTTCCAGTGCAGCTTGTTTTAAGTAGAGCTTTTATCCAATCAGATTTCACCTCTGTGTCTCTAGGTAAGAACAGAGGCCCGAGGCCTGCAGACTCACAAGTGCATCCATGTGCAGTTTAAGTGAATGGGGACGATATTGTTGATTGTCATAGTCTTCAACCAATCAGATCTTTAGTTTGACATGTTGGGCGTATTCTTTGACGTGCCAGAGCCTGCTAGCTGGTCTACAAGTACGTGATTGGTCAGTGGGCTAGCCTGAAATATTGGTCGGTGACAATGCCAAAATCTGCTGCCTCTGTTGAGCGGACATTTTCAACCTCAAACGCATTAAAACCTATTCAAGAAATACAACTGGGGAGGCTCGACTGTCTTCACTGGCATCCATGAATCAAGAAGGACTTCTTACTGGAACTAAAACGCACGGATGTACTGAACAACCATGAGATTAAACTCTTTGTTAACAAAGAAAGGAGGAACAGCAGCTAAATAGTGAACAGCAGCTTTGGTAAGTTAAATGCGTTTGTTTTTACATCTGCAGTAGCTTTAAGATGCTGGTTTATATATTATTATTTGTACAACTCGTTTTTATGAAGATTGGATTTTTGTTTGGTTTAATATGTGATGGGAACCATTGTTACGTCCAGTGTTGCTCTGGGGACATATTTATCTGGTGCCAGTGTTGGCAACCTGGCGACTTTCTCGCTAAATCTGGCGACTTTCTAAACCCTCATGGTGACTTTTTTTGTCAAAAGCTACTAGTGACAAATCTAGCGACTTGTTCTGGTGTTATTGGAGACTTTTGTGACGTTAAAGGACTACCGTTCTACAGTTACTGTCATGAACGAGCAGCGGGTGCTGCCCCTCCGCCGCCCCAAAGCTCACAGGCGGTAACTCGCGCAGCAGTCCCAGCTGCAGTCAGAGCAGAGAGGAGACGCACTCCCGGCGTATTCTCTGCAGATAGGTGTTGGCTTCATTTTTACACGAAACAAATAATAACCGTAGCTGTGTTTCAGCTGCAGGACAGCAGTGAAGGCCCAGGTATAAAATGCACGGCCCGCCACTGCAACTGAATCATCGCAGTGACAGGAAAATGTAATAAAGGATCATTCATCATTCATAAATAACATGGATATTTCAAAATAAAAGAATTTGCCCACATTTATTATTCAGAGCATTCATATAATAGTGTCGCACTATTTGAGCGCTATACATGTATTTTAATTCTCTAAAATCAGCTGGGGGAGGTGTGTAGAAACAGCTGTTTGCAGCTTGTAAACTCTCCCTTCAGTTCTGTCTGTGGATGGCTACAGTGTGGAAAATGGAATTTGGCTCGAAAAAAGACAAGAATTCTGAAGAAGAATCTCAAAGAAAAGGAAATTTGAGAAAGAAAATTTGAAAGAAGGATTCCTAGAAGAACTAAATTCAGGAGACTTCAAAAGAAAACTTTCAAAGAAGAAACCACTAGAAGAAGAATTCAGAAAATAATTCTGTATGACGGCCTATCATCTCCATGTGATGAACACATAATTATGCTCCTTTTAAAGTAAGACAACAAACAAAAACAACAAATCCCAACTACCGTATTGTTTATAACACTACATCATTTGAATTCTTTGATTCTCTCTGTGTAAACCCACATTATAATTGGAACCACTGGAGAGAAAAGAAAACTCAGCACGTTTGTGTCACGTCATGTTTTGTTGCTCTATTTTAGGGTTGAGTCACTTTCTGTGGACAACAGCGTCACTATTCTTTAAGTTGATGAACAACACTGTTCTAAAAGCAGAAACATGATATCAAAAAGACACACGTGCAATGCAATAAAAAAAATACTGTTATTTCATACTTGCAGTGAAGATCAGCACCACCGAGGTCCTCTGCAGAAACTTCTTCCCCGGTGGCAGCTTTGACCTATAAATACAAAAGCACAGAGATTCTCAAACACACACAAAATATCAGCCAAGTATCTTTAAGAATTCTGCTACCTGGTTGCTATACTGTATAGAAATATTAATAACTTAATACAACCAAAAGTACATGCTATTAGTAAGACATTTCTTGTGCGTAATTTATGACGTATGGTATATGAACCACCAACTTGTTATTATCTGATGCTCTAACTTTCATCCTCATCTTATATATAATTCTAGCAACAGAAATATGAGCTACCAGTGGAGGTCCTCCCAGGAAAATGGTTCCTTGCTTCCGCACAATGATGCTCTCATCTGCCATGGCAGGCACATACGCTCCTCCAGCCGTGCAGGAGCCCATCACCACAGCAATCTGAAAGAGTCACGAAAAAAAAAGCCTAATATTAACAATGGACAACGCTCCGCTGTGAAATCAATAACTGATATTTCTACGACCGTGAATTACCAGCTCAAGGACAACTTAGCTTCAAGCTAATTGTGAATGCAATTAACGACAATTTAATGGGCACTTGCAACTGGACTCGTACATTTGTAATACAGCAATCTAAATGTGGCGGTAACAATAAATATAGCTAGAGGGGAAAAAATAAAAAAGATAATATATCATTTGAATCATTAGAAGAGACAATATTAGCAAGAATGAATGGGCATTCAGTTTATTGAAGTAGGAACATATTCAGCTGTTTATAACCTCTGGGTCTGCTGGAGGGATGAGAGTGCGAGACCCAACGCCTCTACAGCACCCATCGCATTTATCAGCTCTCACATTAATTGACTTCTTTTTGTCTTGTTTTTAAAAACACGAGGACGCCTCTTCTTCAGTAGTCAATAACAAGATGGATCGGTTGCCTGCAGACAATGAAAAGAGGAATAACCTACAGCAGTGCGGTTTATTTAAATATGATATAAAACCCCCGCTGTTTCTGATACTATTTTTCAGACAACCCCGTCTGCTTCTCAGAGCCGATCCATGAATCAACGCAGAGTAAACTCAAAGACAACAAATGTAACATCCAAGACGACAACAACAACAGGCTGCAGTTAAAGCCGGTGTGAGTGTGATACATGCTCAGCATGTGAAATACAGACCTGTGCTATTCCCTCTGAGGACAGCCTGGCCTGGTTGTAGAAAATACGTCCAAAGTGGTCTCTGTCTGGAAAGACGTCGGCCTGTCGGGGAAGATTGGCCCCTCCTGAATCCACTGAAGGAGTCAAGAACATAAAACATGGGAGAGAGCTCATGGTTATGAGTAACATTTGGCAGCTGGCACCCAGTCGTCCTTATACAACAAACTGCGGCCTGAAAAGTCTCAACCGGGGACTTCTAGGGAGACTACACATTAGGATTTTCCTCACAGGGCAGACGAGAGCTGGCAATTTATCAAATCACAGTGAAAATATTTGTCGTATTCTCATTTTATAAAGCTACTGATCAATATTTCTCTTTTTTCTCCAGAAAATGTATACGTTTTTATTATAGGTTTTATTCTTCTGTGACTCAAGGTTTCTTGTTTGACCAAACTCTAAAAAATATAAACTAAATTATAAAAAAAAAAAAAAAAAAAAATGGAATTCATCCTCTCAGACATTTGTGTGAAATTGTCAATAATTAGCATATGAATTCTTGATTCATGACCTTTAAACCACCAAATTCTGATCAGTCCAGCCTCGAGTCCAAGTGGACGTTTGTGCCAAAATTTGAAGAAATTTCCAGGAGTTCCCACGAGAACGGACCGATCGGACGGACAAACCCGGACACACAAAAACTCACCTAAGTAAATGCACGGCAGGTGGTTCTGCTGGGCTATTTCTTGCGCTCGAAGGTGTTTCTTCACCGTCACCGGGAAGTATGTGCCCCCTTTGACAGTAGCATCGTTTGCAACAATAACACATTCCACTCTATGAGAGACAAAAGAAACTGAATTAAATTTGCGGTCCACCTGGAGTGCTCGAGGGAAATCTCATTGAAAATGATCCAAAGACGCTAATTACAAATCACACAAATTAATTTAACACCCCGTGTCATTATCATGGAGTTTTAAATTGGAATATTCTGCATCTAGTAAAGGGTGTTTAATCTGCATTTAAAGAGGCATTAAAGATGGCTTAAAAATCAAACTTTGTTTTGCAGTCTTTTATTAGCAGAAATATCTGCTCATTTATGGCGCTTACCCTGAAACCCGGCCGATCCCAGTAAGGATACCGCCTGCTGGGACTTCCTCTTTTCCGTATAACTCGTACGCTGCAAACTGAGAGAACTCCAAGAAAGGGCTCCTGAAAGAAAAACACATTTTTAAAAAAACGACCTTTTCACACTTTAGATGTTCGATGTTTTGAGCATTAAAAACCATGACATCAGATCTGATGGTGGACTATGTGAGATGACAGCAATGCTATCCTCGCTTCCCTGTTCTCAGTGTGTGTACAACATCAGACGTTGGAACTACCTGCGCCTTGGTCTGTGTAATGACGTCAGACCAGAGCACTACAAATCTGTTATCATCTTTCGGTCTGCTGGGTGCGAGTCGGCCGTGAATTTTGAATCAAAGACGGAAGCAGACGATACTGTACCCTGGATCTAGCAGTCTGTCGATACGCTCTCTGGGCAGGAGTTTCCCCCGGGAAGTGTGAAGTCTTCTGGCTTTTTCTCCCCCACCTGGATTGATCAAATACGAACAGAATGTTAAGAAAACTGTTTGGCAACACTTCGGATAAGCCGGAGTTGATTTAGCATGTGTCAAACTGTAGATCCTAAACCACAAACCTAGAAATAAGATATGGAAGAGCTTAGAGGTTGGTTTTTTTGCCTTTTATCAATCAAAGCAAGGTAAATATAAAAACAAGTGTTACTTCCAGTTTGAGCATTGACAAGCGAGAGGAGGCCCTTAAAACCTTCACATCTATGGCTGGACCCTGATCAATTTTACTAAAATTGGTGTTTTATCAACACTTTCATCACCCAGATGGCCTGAGCTTAAATTGAGACTAAATTTGTTAGAATGAAAACACAAAGTGATGAATATACATATGGTGTTTAGCGTGTAATCTGTCATGTGCTCACACCTACCCAATTTGACCTTCTCCGTCCGGCTTTTCAGCTCATCAACAATAACCTGCATTCGCTCATAATTCTCCTGAAACACAAGAGTACAGAGACAATTCGTTTTTGTTGGTCATGTCGAATGATTTCTACTGATGACAATTTGTGGCAGAGATGGCGTCGCTTTAAGGAACTGATGACAGAGTTAAGGTTGTCTAATGTAACTTCGGTTCTTAGATCATTTGGAATAGAGCCGTTTACGAACCCCTCCATCACTCATCCAAATGTATTTGTCAAGAGGGAATGAAAAAAAGTCAAGAACATAACCAATGGTGCTGGTTTATTGTGGGACAACATCACTTAATAGACATGTTCACCTTTGTTCACCGTTGTACAGAGCGGTATTGCCGTGTATGTGAACGAGAGGTGGTGCAATCCTGACCTGTGTGTGTAAAGGAACGCTTCTGTAGCCCAGACATTGAACTATTAGCCGTGGAGATGCGTCCTTATTATTTGCAGAGGGAGTTCACGTCCGCCATTGTTGTGGCTGTGTACGTCCCGCCATCAGCTGACGTTGAGGTAGCAGTGGACACAATCCACTCCACTGTATCTGTACTGCTGAGTCAACATGCTGGTGCGTTTTTGGCTATTACTGGAGACTTTAATCACACTACTCTGGATAAAGCCCTGCCGACCTTACACCAGTATGTTGACTGCCCCACAAGGAACAATAAAACTCTGGACCTACTGTATGCAAATGAAAAGGACGCATACAGTGCTACTGCCCTTCCCCCCCTTGGCAGGTCTGATCACAACCTGATCCTGTTAACACCAAAGTATGTTCCTCTGGTGCAGAGGCTGCCTGTGACCACCAGGACTGTGAGGAGGTGGTCTCAGGAGGCTAATGACGCTCTGCAGGACTGCTTTGAGTCTACGGATTGGGATGTGCTGTGTGGACCACATGGGCAGGACATCAACAGCATGACGGACTGTATCACAGAATACATCAAATTCTGTGAACAAACTACTATTCCATCCCGGACTGTACACTGCTACCCCAACAATAAACCTTGGATCACCAGTGACCTGAGGGTTCTTCTTAACAAGAAGAAAGCAGCTTTCAGGTCTGGGGACAGGGAGGAGCTCAGGAGAGTCCAGCGCGACCTGAAGGTGAAGCTCAGGGAGTGCAAGGACACCTACAGGAGGAAGCTGGAGGCCAAACTCCAGCAGAACAACGTGAAGGAGGTGTGGACGGGGATGAAGCAGATTACCGGCTTCAAGGTTGGAGGCAGACAACCAGGGGGCTCCCTGGAGAGGGCAAACGAGCTAAACTCTTTCTTCAATAGGTTTAGCTCAGAGCCCTCATCTGTCTCCTCCACACACCACACCTCCCAAACACCACCACCTCCCCTCTGTCCCCCCTGGTGAGCTGCATGGACTCACAGCCCTCCACTTCAAAGGGCTCTGCCACCACCGACACTATGACCCCCCCTCTCTATGACGACTGGCCAGGTTAGGAGACAGCTGGAGAGACTCCACCAAGGCAAGACTGCTGGACCTGATGGCATCAGCCCCAGGGTCCTGAAGACCTGCGCCAGCCAGCTGTCTGTTGTCCTGCAACACCTATACAACCTGAGCCTGAAGCAGGAGGAAGTCCCGGTGCTGTGGAAGACGTTGTGCCTGGTTCCTGTACCAAAAAAGACGACACCATCTAGCCTCAATGACTACCGACCAGTTGCCCTCACATCTCATGTGATGAAGGTGCTGGTCTTGGCCCACCTCCGACCGCAGGTGAAATCCTCACTGGACCCTCTGCAATTTGCATACCAGCCTCATGTGGGAGTGGACGACACCATCATCTATCTGCTGCAACGAGCTCAGTCGCACCTGGATGGAACCGGGGGCTCTGTGAGAATCACTTTCTTTGATTTCTCCAGTGCATTTAACACCATCCAACCAGTGCTGCTGAGTGAGAAGCTGCGGGTGGTGGGGGTTAACGCGTCCACTGTCTCCTGGATCACTAACTACCTCACAGGCAGACCACAGTTTGTCCGACTGGGCAGTGTGCTGTCTGATGTGGTGGTCAGTGATACTGGAGCCCCACAGGGAACTGTTCTGTCTCCCTTCCTGTTCACCTTGTACACCACTGACTTCCAGTACAACTCAGGGTCATGCCATCTGCAGAAGTTCTCCGATGACTCTGCAGTGGTCGGGTGTATAAGGGACGGACGGGAGGAGTACAGGGCAGTAGTGGATGATTTTGTGGAGTGGGCCGGTAGAAATCACCTGCGTCTGAACGTGGCCAAGACCAGAGAGATGGTGGTCGACTTCAGGAGGAAGACGACGGCTCCACAACCGCTGAGAGTTCAGGGACAGGATGTGGACATGGTAGAGGAGTACAAGTACCTGGGTGTCTCCATCGACAACAGACTGAACTGGCAGACCAACATCAACGCTGTGTACAAGGGGATGAGTCGACTCTCTTTCTTGAGGAAACTTCGATCCTTCAACGTGTGCAGCAAGATGTTGGAGTTGTTCTACCAGTCTGTTGTGGCCAGTGCACTTTACTTCACCGTAGTCTGCTGGGGGAGCAGCATTGGAGCCGGAGACACCAACATACTTAAACTAGTTAAGAAGGCCGGCTCCATCATTGGCTGCAAACAAGACTATCTGGAAGAGGTGGTGGAGAGGAGGACACTGAAGAAATTATTATCCATATTGGATAACCCGGACCACCCTCTCCACCACCTACTGCAGGGGCAGCGGAGCACTTTCTCCAACAGACTGATCCAGCTCCGCTGTCACAAGGACCGATGCAGGAGAACATTCCTGCCCACTGCAATAACACTTTACAATAAATCACCTCTGGCCAGATCATCCTCCACATAATTACACACTGCTACACTGTTGTTTGCTGGTGGTTGATTTTTGCACTACTGTTTTTCACCTCGTTAGTTCATTTAACACTATTCTATTTCATTGTATATACTGTGCATTTTTGTTGTTTTATCTTATATATTCTATATTCTGATATTTAATTTGTCCTACTCCGTTATTCTATTATATATATATTGTGCATTTTTTAATACTTAATATTTTTGGTTACTCTGTTACTTTGCTTCTTGGTATGTCTTGCTGCTGTAACATACAAATTTCCCCCTGGGGATGAATAAAGTACATATCTATCCATCTATCTATCTTGTTGTGTTTTTTTGTTCTCCCCCAGCTGGAAACATAAAGGATATGTGACTGCAGCTCCATCCAGTGACAGTTTTTGGCTTTGCATCAGTGAGGATGAATTGGTTGCTGGTTACTGAATGTGGACGCTATTGACCAACAGTTACACTGATGAATCTTGTGATTAACATTAATAATGTATGAATTCAACCTAACACTCTAAAGCAGAGGTCTTCAACAGGGGGTCCGCGACCCCTAGGGGGTCCGTGGAGGTACTGCAGGGGGGTCCGCGAAATTTTTGGTTGATTAGACAATTTGTTTTTTTCCCAAACATGAATCTTTCCATTATTTTAATAGTTCAGTATTGTATGCAAGATAACAGTTATGTTTATTCATGGCAGTGGCACTAATAGGCCATCACTCATTTTCGTTTCCACATTTATGTTTAAAATGAAAACATCAATTTGAATAGCTTGTATGCATGATTATCATGCAATTGACAGACAATGTTGAAATTGGCATTGGTATCAGTTGACAAGGTGCGTTTCTAAATGGCAGTGGCACGGATACCCTACTCACTGTACCTTCCACATGTTTAAAATAAAAACATGAATATATGAACCTGTGTATTGTTTGAATAGTTTAGTATTGAATGCACAATAACAAGTATGTTTATACATGGCACTAGGCCCAGTTTAATATACAACACAATTGTATACAATATATATAGTAGGGGTCCCTGCACCATCTCTCTATCAGTTTGGGGGTCCTTGGCCTGAAAAACGTTGAAGACTCCTGCTCTAAAGCATTAAAACCTTTAACATTAATTTTTAAATAAGCCCGGTTTGCATTTACTCCTAGCCTGGGCTGAAAAGTTTATATATTTGTTGTGTTAGTGATAAGCAATGCTGATGTGTCAGTCATTTTCAGGGGTTACAGTTAAATAAAAATAATTAAGTGTTACTCTACTCGAGCAGGACTGACATACACATACAGACCTTTGAAGACACGTGTATCTAAAGTAGTGTATATGTACTGGAATGCAGAATGAATGCCCTGGCTAGCTTGTGTGATGATGCTAACACCTTGGTGAGCACAATGAAAGCTCAAGGTTTTGACCTCTTATAGCCTATAAACTAGCTAGGATTAGCCTCCGCGTGGTTTACAAACTGAAAAAAAACCTATTTTTAAAGCCTGTCAACATTAGCTGACCTTAGCATGGTTTTTATATCTGCCAGTCAATTGTGTAGTTGAACAGCTAACTTTGACATTAGCAGCGAGTACAGTTATGACGTAAACATTTGGCTAGCTGACGTTAGCCACGGGCTAACCTACCTGGTATTCAGAAGACTGTTTATCCGTCTGAGACCCGAGTCGGGCTACACTGTCGGCGTAGTAAGACCTCGTGCAAGCCAAAGGTAGACTCCTGCAACGAAGCACCCACGGCCTGACCGTCTGTAGAAGCATGTTTGATGCTCACGACTGTCTAACCGTGCACCTTGTAGATGCTAGCTTGCTAGCTAACCTAGCACCGATCTTCTTCTTCTTCTGTGGTTAATGCTAGTAGTAGATGTGAAGCTCTATACCGCCACCTGCTGTTTATGCAAACTATACTTAGTTATATGACATACAATTATACGTGTAGATATAATTGTATGTATGTATATCATTTTTTATTTTAAATGAAAACGAAAAAAGCAGGTCATAGTTGGTTTGATTGTAAAAATACTTTAAAGTGAAGAACCGGATTAAACTCATTAGCAAGACCAGCTGAGGTGGTGAGGTCATCAAGTAAACTGCTGTTCCAATTCCAGAATGACTGTACTTGTACCTGCAGTCCTTGGGAGTACACAAGTCCGTACTGGGCGTACTTGGTATTGAGAAAGGCCCTGTGTGTGCTCAGCACCTATGACTCTTTTCTCAGTTGGGTAAAATGTTGTAATAATATAATATATATTACTAATATTAATCTTTTTATGGAACAATCTTAACTCAAGGTAAATTTAAAATATATATTTTTGGAGTTTTCAACTGTATCCCAGGAATAAAGATGTATTTATATGGTTGAAAGTTCCGAAAACACAATAAAACTCCCTACTTATGTAGGCTACGTCTTCCACAATAATGCTCATCCATTATGCAAAATATGGGAAGTATAACTTCATTGAAACATTACTTTAAAAGCATTCAATGGTAAATTGCAGTGTGTTCATATAATAGAAACCAAGATGCCAAGGAGAAGAGATATAATTATACAGATCCATACTGCCATCATGTGGATATGACAAGCATTACGTACCAGAAATCAGTGCATAGTTTGTGCGTGCGTGCGTGTGCATGTGTGAGGAGCTTTCCATATTAATTACATTTTAAAAAATGCATCATTCAAATATTACCTTTATTTTTTTATTTGTTTTTACCCATAGGTGGGTGTTTTGAGCAGCAGTATTAACCTTAAGAATAAAGCCATACACTTTCAATCACAAGCCTCTAAAAGGATGATGAGAAACTTCTATCTGACTGTAACATACTGCAACACTGAAACAGACAGAGAAGAGGCCTTGTCTCGTTTTTTTAGAAATAGGAACTAAAGTTGGTTTTAAGTGGGAATTAGAGTTAGCCTAAAAGCTTAAAAAAAACATCCCTTTTGACCCCAGTGCTTTATTTGAGCGAGAGTACCTTTCACAGAGTAAAGGCTGAAGAGCATTCGAAACCAAGAGCTTTTAGTTCAGTTAGTTTTAAGAGGCCTTTCTCCTCCAACGCTTCCACCCATTCTGTCGGCATGCATAGAAATGTCCATGACCTCCACTCAAATGGCTGCTCCTGTTTTCTTAGGGAATACACAATCCTCCACTCACTGTGCGAACTTGAACCCTCTCACTCATCTGGCTCTCTCTACTTTGCCGTGACCCTTGAGCCCTTCCCACTGCCGCGGCGCGCTGAAGTGACAGAATAGATAGAGGCATTAAAAAAGCCTCTTAAAAGTATAAAAATAAATTTATAAATAACATATTTTAATGATTGGGAGTGGAGTGCAGGAAGGTGGTTAAAATGAACACAAGGGCTGGATGAATAAGTAGGAAAATAATATCATTTGGTCCTGAAATTTGGGGGAAATCATATGGGTCAAGCCACAAGGCCACTTTACAGGATTATGCCAGAGTGTATTTTTTGTTTTTATTGAAGTATTTTATTATTATTTAGTTGTCAATCTTGCATCATGCAGAAGTTTTTAAATATTCCTTTTTTTGCAGCTAGAACTGATACATATTGAACTGCACAGGTTTTTGCCGGTTTTACTATTTTATGTAGGCACAGTTCCTGTATTGCTGCTTGTGTTTAGACAACATTTAATTTGTCTTTTTTGTTAAATGAAAAAAGGGGAGTGCAACAATGATGTCACTTTTCTTCAAAGTATCAAACAAGTAATGTATTATTGTCTGTACTAAAACTCAGGTATTTTATTATGGAAGAATTTTAAACAATATCAAGTGTTAGTCTTAAGATGAATTCAAGTTAAAGGGGCGCTCCATCACTTTTACATATGATGGTCAGTTTACTCATCATGGGGAGTACAGCTCTGGAGGCAGCTTTCTAATGTCTGGGGAAATAACCCTGATATGTTATCATTTTTAACAGTCCAATCATGTGTTACGAACAGAAAGGGTGGAGCATAGAAATAGAATAGGAGTAGAATGGACATTCCCATTCAAATTGATGTAGCGGGATGCTCAGAGGGGCTGTCGTTGTTACGTCTACTGTTGCCATGGTGACCATTGTTGTGGCTAACTTCCATGTAAATGTAATGTGCTGTAATGAATAAAATGAGCAGTGGAGGGGTAACGTCACGAAGCACAGAGAGCCACAGTACATGAGAAAAATTAAACAACTTAACGCTTCATCCACACACTCTTGTCACAGCTTAGGAACCTTCTGGTGACGAGCGGCCCCCATTTGGGGGCTCTCGGGCTCAGAACCCCTCAAAATCAAATGCGGAAAATAGCATGATTATTAGCCAGTAGCATGTACGTGGCTACTTTTTTTTTTTGATGAAAGAGCAACGTATGGGCAACAACATCATATAAGTCACTTCTGACACACTCCCAACACAACTATAGGCTACTCACATAAGCAGAAAAATATCGTGGCATAAAAGCACCAAATCCGGGCCAGAAATCGGCGTTATGAGTACCTCAAATCAATGTTTGTACCCTCATGCTAACAGCTACCAAGTCATGCAAAGCATGTAATAGCATTAGCACACGTGGCGGAACACGTAACTAACTTCTGTTTTACGATCCGTATAAGCACTAAACAGTTGTGAGTGATCAAACGTACCTTCATGCTGAACTCCGCCGAAAAAAATCGTAGGTATGCGCCCAAGTTTTATGAAAAATATGGATAATAACGCCGCAGAATTTCCGTTCCAAAGCTGTAGTCATTGTTGCCAACTGCATACTGTTGACTTCCGACTTGTTTCCAGAATAAGAGCGGTCAAGCAGGCTTGGGCGAGTGGTCAGACTGCCTGCGACCGGAAATTTCCGCCGGGGTACACGCGTCACTTCTGGCAACTTTATTGTATGAAAACTTTTGCCGATCGCCACCAAACTCGACACAGGTCTTCCTGAGACGCTGACGCGTCGAACGAGGGGTTGTTTTGTGAAATCGACCGAGGATAGGCTGCCATGCAGCCACATACACACACATGAAATGAGAAAATCCTACAGATGACAGCCAAAACTGGCTCTGATGATGTTATGAATATGAATATGATTCCTATTATCTGTATTTGGATGTATTGAATCATATGAGTGATAAAGAAAGTGAAATATATAGTTATATAGTGTATAAAAGTACAATGTAAGAGCTGCAACAGCTGGTTCGAAAATGATGACCTCGCCTGACCGCTTTGTACTAAAACCTCTTATTATTCACTTTATTCCACTTTATTCGACTTTAACCTTTTTTTAATAACTACTGATCAGTTATGCTATGACTTTGGAAAGTTTTAGGGAGCTAGCTGCATTATTTCAATAACCTTTTATCAATGAAAGTGCATTGTTTTTGTAGGAAATTTGGGTTTAGAACTGTGCTTTAAGAAATTATAATAGTGTTTAATAATTCATAAATAAGAAATCATAATTAGAAGTGTTTTGGAATACATAATTAGAAGATTCATAATTGTAGAAGTGTTTTAGAATTTGTAGTTGGAAGTGTATCTTAGTAGCACCTTTATATTTGCTTGTGAAACTTGTGAAGGTTTTTGCCAAAAGTTGCAAATCCTTATCTTTATATAGAATGTTTACCATAGAAGTGTTAAGCCATAAAAGACAGTCATTGAATGTTTTAAACTGTAAAGAATAGTATGTTGGGAGTAAGGGACAGATAGATTTCTAGACAGGCAATTACAGGTCATACCCGTGCGAGGGTCCTGCGAGGAGGAGGAGCCAGCTGGATTTAGCCAATAGGAACTACGGACATTATGGGATGTTTTTTGAACTATGTAAGGCGGGAGAGAAAGAAATTCCGGCCTCTTGCTCCTGTACCACTGGGTGGGTGGTAACGACTTTTGGGGTGAGCAGGTCATATTCGGTGTAACTGTAAATGATGTACTCCACTATGCAATTGTTTTAGCATGAGAGGTATTAAATGCTTTGTTTATAATTGAAACCGGTTCTCTTTGTGTAAGAGGCTGGATTACATGCGGTTTCCACACAGTCTAGAGGTTCCATGAACCTAACAATTTGGCACCCCAGATGAGTGGCCTCTTCGACTGGTTTTGTGCAGGCTTACGGTCATGAACCACGGACATTTTTGGAGTGGCCACGAACGAGAGGTACGCAGAACCGTTTTAATAAAATCTGTGTAGGTAGATATAGGAATCTTAGCCAGAAATGTCCGTGGTCTGCGACCAGAAGCTGAACACGTGGTGAGTCGCATGAAGCTGAGTAGCGTGTATTTATGCTATGCTATGTGAAGCGTTTGCAAACTTATTTACGGGTACTGACAATAAGGGGGAATATTATGAGTAAAGAGAATGAGAGTATGTATTGAGAATACTGAGAGTACGTATTGAGAATACTGAGATTCAGAGCGTTTGGTAAGCTACGCTGACTGAGAGTACGTAATCGGTAAGCGTTGAAGGGTGGCGGCCCTTCAGGTCCCGATCGGGGTATTCTCGGGTGTGGTGAACCAAAACTGCTCGGTATAGGTAGGACCGGCGGAGTTAGACCGTCGGGGGTCGGGGATTCCTGCACTAAAGGAGCCCGATGTACGCGGACTACCTCGCCGGCCTTGCCTAGAGATTGAGATTTTGAATGGTGTGGTTCAAAACGGGATAAAGAGACGAACAAGAAGGGTCTGGTGAGCCAGGACAGCTTCGGTAGCATTTGAGAGCTTGAATGCGAGATATTAACGGACTTTTGGGGTGGGTAAATGAGAAATAAGTCCGGTAGCAGTTGTGTTTTGTCATGAGCGTTGTTGCCGTGTTGGCGATAGCGTTGTGGGGAGATACAATTGTGAGTACACACGGGGGTGATTGTAAAGGAAATAACCGGTGGATTGTTAGAGGGGACAAAGCATTTTCTAGTGGAAATGAAGTGTGTGATTTTGGTGACACGTGTGGGGGGAAATAGGTTTTTTAAGAGTCGTTTTGTCGTTAGCATGCTGACGATTAGCTACCGGAAATGGTATTATTTTGTCAACATGGGATTTAAGGGTGAACTAAATTAGGGTTCTTTGAAAGGGGCAATTTTTGCTTATGAATAAATGTGATTAACTTGGAGTGTGTTTGGAGCAGAGGAAAATTAATTGATGCAGAGGTGAGTCGCACACACATCTAAGAATTGGATTATAAAGTTTTGCATTTTATCCCTACATGAGACAACTTTGTACCCAACTACAGATTAGCGAAGATGTATTCTAACATTTACTGCTGAGTTAACTTTAGATTCTTTGGATGACGAACCTGTACATTTAATACACACATTAGAAACTAGACAAACACCACTCACCCACGTAGCACATGTATTTGAATGAGATTGAAGGATTTAGAAGGTTACAGCAAGTCACGTTAACTATTAAGGTAAAAATGTTTAGAATGTCACATGCAGGCTGATTCACTTCACGTCACATTTAGAGTTTATTGGTCAAAATATACTGCTGCTGTTTCTGTCCCCACAAAATCTGAAGTTGTCAAGGGGGGAGATTCCACATGAGTTCTGGTACGAGGCCCAGGAATGGTGTGAAAGGACATGTCTGACTGGCAGCAACTCGGACTCACTTCACTGACTAGACACACCGAGGGTCCTGGTAATCTGTACAGTAACAAGGGGATTCAATTATTAAAAAATGTATGGATGCACCTACGCAATTGCCACGTGATCTCTTACAGCAGAGATAGTGTGGCAAAGGGGGGGATATGTAGTGTGCAATTTTGTTGTAGAGATAGATCCACATTTAAAACAGTTTTCGTATAGGTGCTACTCACATTTTTTGGTTTTTAGTACTGTGGGACTACCTGAGGTCCTGAAAGAGACAGACTTCAAACCCATCACCACTCCCAGACCTGACAACCCTGTCTACACACCAGTATACCCATCAGTGCTGACAGAAGCACACGGGCAGACGGAGCTTCCCTCACCTCCCCTGACGTATGGAAGGAAGGAGTGCAGAATAATCTATCCCTCTGTTAAAACCCTCAATCCAGGCACCCGTTACAGAGTAAAGGGGGAAAACATTGGATATGGACGTGGAGACTCCAGGGAGCTGCCAGGACGAAGCAGGGCGAATGGGGTGCAGAGAAGAAGAAGAGGGAAAAAAGATAAAACAGGAGTGGAAGATGGGGAGTGGTGAGTATAAGACAGACGGTTATTTGTTCCTAAAACCCAGAAACAGACAGAGAGCCGCCACAAGTGATGATGACACCCTTGACGACACTGATGAGGACAGAAGAGAAGAGGTAAGTGGAGCAGCCGGAGGTTGTCCACTTCCCAGACGGTTCAGCAGGAAAAGGAAGGCACCAGAACGCTATCGAGAACATTTTTATCCTGTAAAAGGTGAGATGCCACCATTAGCCCTGACCCAACAGTACCCCTTGCTGGTGAAATCCAATGGACAAGCTGAGTATGTGCCATGGGGACATCGAGACATGGACACACTGGAGAAGGCACTGCCACCGCTGGGAGGAGGAGCTAGCTCTTGGATCCGTCTCTTTGAAAAACTCACGGCAGCGGATAAATTGGCACTGGGAGACATACGGGCCATGATTATCCGCACAGAGGGGACAATACAGTTAAATGCCCTAGAAGCAGGAACAGGAACGGCCCGCAGAGTGGACCAGACCCCATTCGACAACTTCCGAGGAATCTACTGGGAAACGATGAGAAGCATCTGGCCCACGAAACCAAACATGACTTCCCTCAGTGGATTGAAGATAAAACCAGAAGAAGAGATGCATCAGTATCTAAAAAGAGCAGAAGTGGAGTGGCATGTGGCCACAGGGGGGAGACATGACGGCAATGAAGCCACCACTGCAGTATGGCGACACACTGTGCAGAAGGGCCTTCCCCTACCAGTACAAACAGCGCTGGAAGGAGTAGTAGGCTTGAGCAACATGGAAGATGCCATGTGGAGGGAACACCTTACTCACTACAACCAGAGACATCAAACTGAGGAGACAAGTGGACAGGAAGATCTGAAGAGAATGAAGCTGCGCCTGCTAAAACTTCAAATAGCGGAGGCGGACAGAGAAATAAGTAGAAAACATCAGGCCAAGAAACAGATGGCCATAGCCAAGGCTCAGGCCTCTCAACAGCCCCAATATCCAGCTGCACCCCCGACCTCATACCAACCAAATCCAGCAGAACCGGCCCCCACAGTGGTGTACTACCAACCTCCACCACATTACAGAGGCAGAGGACGTGCACGTGCAGTCACCAGAGGGAGAGGTAACTACAGAGGGGGGTACGAAAGACCTGTAGGTAGAGGGAAGTGCTACGTATGCGGGAGAGAAGGTCATTGGGTGAGAGATTGCCCACATAAAAGAAGAGGAAGACAGTCCAGAACACCACCACAATGGGCTCCATTCCCACCACAACATCAGCAGTACTCAAGACCAGGTCTGGCAGGACCACCTCCCTTCATGAGACCCCCACAGCGACAGATGCCCGTGCTGCCACCAGGACCATGGGGCGGTGCCGACCAATAGAATATACAAGGGCGCTAACTAACATGAGTCAAGTTTTGTTTTCACAGGTGGAGAACACAGAGGCATCCGCTGACAGGAGAAAGCAGTTGCCTATTGTATCACCAGGCAGCTGGCTGTGGATGGGGTCCACAGGTGTAAGTGGTGCTGACCAATAGGGGGGACTGGACCATGGGAGGTTCATTTTATAGCCAAGATACATAGATGACATAGGGGTACCAAGGGGGGTGTCTAATGAATTTAAAGCCAGCAATCAAATAGCTGCAGGTATAGAGTCTGCTTTCTCTCAAAGAGTGTCAATCAATAAAAATGTCAATTGGATCAATTACCTTTACTATAATCAACAGCGTTTTGTAAACTTCACCAGGGACGCCATATCAGGACTGCATGCACAGCTAGCGAAGACTAGTTTAATGACCTTGCAGAATAGCATTAGATATGATTTTAGCTGAGGGGCGGAGTTTGGATCCGCCTGTGGTACTTTCGTTCCAAATAACACAGCTTCTGATGGGTCGGTGACCAAGGCGCTGGCCGGATTGACGGCACTTAGCCAAGAGCTAGCAGAGAACTCGGGTGTCGATAATCCAGTCACCGACTGGTAGGAGGGGCAATCAGTTACGTGTCGACGATGAGGAAGAATTTGAACTTCTGATGGCCACTGTTTAGTTGAGGCCACCATCGATGCCATAGCAGGACTTCACAAGCAGCTCCTGAACATCTTCACTGAGATCCTGAAGGACCTGATTAGGCCCAGATGGACTTCTAAACACATCCGGTGAGATACTGGAAATTTGGAAAATAGACTGAGATTGTTTTTGTTTTATTGGGTTATAATGGGATTTCAGGGTGCAATAATTAAGAAATGTAATTTTGTCAAGTGTAAAAAAGAGCAGACAAGGCTTCTCAGAAATTTTTCTCTAGCCCTCAGGATGGAGCCTGGACTCGATGCAGGACCATTCCCACCTCCACCATCTACAGCCCCACCACCTGGACATCTGAGGACTTCAATCGGAATTGATTGTTATTGTGTGTAGTGAGGCAAGCGTAGGGTGATCAGATAGGGGTGGATGATGAAAAATACTTGAACTGTTGTTTGCTATTATTTAGATAGGTAAACTCAACCTTGAATTGCTGAGGGGGATTGTGATTTCCAAGGTATTATTTAATCCGCTGTGAACAGCGGAGTAGGGGGGAGTTGTAGGAAATTTGGGTTTAGAACTGTGCTTTAAGAAATTATAATAGTGTTTAATAATTCATAAATAAGAAATCATAATTAGAAGTGTTTTGGAATACATAATTAGAAGATTCATAATTGTAGAAGTGTTTTAGAATTTGTAGTTGGAAGTGTATCTTAGTAGCACCTTTATATTTGCTTGTGAAACTTGTGAAGGTTTTTGCCAAAAGTTGCAAATCCTTATCTTTATATAGAATGTTTACCATAGAAGTGTTAAGCCATAAAAGACAGTCATTGAATGTTTTAAACTGTAAAGAATAGTATGTTGGGAGTAAGGGACAGATAGATTTCTAGACAGGCAATTACAGGTCATACCCGTGCGAGGGTCCTGCGAGGAGGAGGAGCCAGCTGGATTTAGCCAATAGGAACTACGGACATTATGGGATGTTTTTTGAACTATGTAAGGCGGGAGAGAAAGAAATTCCGGCCTCTTGCTCCTGTACCACTGGGTGGGTGGTAACGACTTTTGGGGTGAGCAGGTCATATTCGGTGTAACTGTAAATGATGTACTCCACTATGCAATTGTTTTAGCATGAGAGGTATTAAATGCTTTGTTTATAATTGAAACCGGTTCTCTATATGTAAGAGGCTGGATTACATGCGGTTTCCACACAGTCTAGAGGTTCCATGAACCTAACAATTTCCAGGCGAAGCTGAATATTTTCAATTTCAGCTGTGTAATGTCTTATTTAACTATATTAACCAGTAACATATACAACATATTTACACAATTCAACACATCTCACAAGTGTTACCAGTATTCTAGCATCAAAATTATTAAAATAGACCTTGTAGTTAGAGCTGAGGACTCTCTTGCGTATGGGTATGCAATTTTCGCGCAGAGGGCTAAAAATAGGGCTAGGGGGCTGTAGTCATCAGAAGGTTAGGAAAGTGCATTGTTCGGCTAATTTTCTGTAACCGGTGTAGTATTGAAATATGGTGGAATTAGCAAGCAAGCTTGCTAGCTAGCCGACTAGCAGACAGCTGGCTTGTTAGCTAGCTTGCTAACTCCACCATGCTTTAATGCTACACCTGTTACAGAAAATTAGCTAAACAGCGGCTTGGTCACCCGGCCTCACTCCCCTCTGCTCTGGGGAAGGACAAGCTACCTAGCTAACTAGCCAGTCATCCGTCACACTTTACGGCCCCACTGACACGTGTTGTCACCATAACAACGAACAACAATAAACCATTGTAACAGGTTCCCTGCTACCCGGTGGGTCTTGTGAGCACAATGACGCCAGCACACAGTTGAGTGACGGTTTCAAATGTTCTTTATTGTCATATAATCTGACTGGCCTTGGCCGTGTGCTCTCCTGCCTTGCCTCCGAGCACACGACCGCCCACCGGATGGCCAGGCACTACTCCTCCACCGTACTGTACCTGGCCTCCCTCTCGGAAAGCTTCCGGCTGATATACAGTACGGGGCGGTCAACCCGTTTTGTACCTGCTGGGACAAAACGGCCCCCAGCCCTCTGTTCGACGCGTCAGTCTGCAGAGTAAAAGGGAGAGAGAAGTTAGGAGTATGAAGGAGTGGTTCCCCACAGAGAGCCTGTTTCACCCTCTCAAACGCCAACCGGCACTGCTCCGACCACTGGACCGGATCTGAGGCACCTTTCCGGGTCAGGTTGGTCAAGGGGCTCGTCAGCTCTGCAAAGTCCGGGATGAACCGCCTGTAATAGCCCGCCAGCCCCAAAAACCCCTCACCTCTTTTTTGGTCTTGGGCCGCAGGCAGGCTGCGATAGCAGCAGTTTTGTGCCTCAGGGACTCCAGCACCGCGGCCACCCGCTGCACATGCTCCGCCCAGGTGGTGCTGTGGATGATCACATCATCCAAATAGGCGGCAGCATATGCAGCATGTGGACGCAGCACCCGGTCCATGAGGTGTTGGAACGTGGCTGGGGCCCCGAACAGCCCAAAAGGAAGTGTGGTAAATTGATACAAACCAAACGGAGTGGAGAAGGCCGATTTTTCCTTGGACTCTGGCGACAGAGGAATCTGCCAGTAGCCCTTGGTCAAATCCAGTGTCGTAAAGAAACGTGCAGTTCCCAGTCGGTCCAGGAGGTCGTCGACTCGGGGCATTGGGTACGCATAGAATCGTGACACATCATTCACCCTGCGATAGTCCACACAGAACCGTATAGACCCGTCCTTCTTGACTACAAGAACAATGGGGCTACACCAGGCACTGTTGGACTCTTCTATTACCCCCATCTCCAGCATAGCCGCCAATTCCTTCTGAACCACTTTTCTTTTGTGTTCAGGTAACCTGTAGGGTCGTAACCTCACCGTCACGCCCGTGGGAGTCTCAATTTGGTGCTCTATGAGGTTTGTGCGTCCTGGCCGGAGGGAGAACACGTCAGCAAACTGCTTTTGCAACTGGGCAATGTCTGTTCTCTGGGTCTCGGAGAGATGGGCTTCACAAAGGAGCGAGGTGGGATTAGTGGATTTCGACACCTCAGGCCCCAGCTCCTCTCTCTCGGATACCGTGGACATCAGAGAAACAGACTCCGCCTCTCTCCATGCTTTCAGGAGGTTGAGGTGGTAGATCTGTGTAGCTCCACCCCTGTCAGAACACACCACCTCATAGTCGATATCCCCCACTCGCCGTGTGACCACAAAGGGCCCTTGCCACTTGGCGAGGAGTTTAGAGCTGGAAGAAGGAAGCAATACAAGTACCTTTTCTCCCGGTGTGAATTGTCTCAGCCTGGCCCCTCTGTTGTACAGCCGTTGTTGACGTTCCTGGGCCTGGAGCAAATTCTCACGTGACATCCGGCCCAGTGTGTGGAGTTTTGCTCGCAGGTCCAGGACGTATTGGATCTCATTTTTCCCGGTGCTCGGACCTTCCGCCCAGTTTTCTTTAATCAGGTCGAGCACCCCCCGTGGTGTCCTGCCAAACAGTAATTCGAAGGGAGAAAATCCCGTGGAGGCCTGGGGAACCTCCCGCACTGCAAACAACAGAGGATCAAGCCATTTATTCTAATTACGTACATCGTCGTTAATAAATTTACGGATCATGGACTTTAAAGTTGTATTCAGACGCTCCACCAGACCGTCGGTCTGTGGGTGGTAAACACTGGTCCGAATAGATTTAATGCCCAGTAATCCGTAAAGTTCTCTCAGTGTGCGTGACATGAACGAGGTGCCCTGGTCAGTCAGAATCTCTTTCGGGATTCCGACTCGGGAGATGACCTGAAACAGAGCTTGCGCGACACTCTTTGCAGAAATGTTGCGCAATGGCACTGCCTCGGAATATCGTGTTGCGTAATCCACTAGGACTAACACAAAGCGATATCCACGTGCACTCCGGTGAAATGGCCCGATGAGGTCCATGCCGATTCGCTCGAATGGGACCTCCATTAATGGCAGAGGACATAAAGGCGCCCTCGGAATGGCCGGTTGATTTACCAATTGACACTCCGGGCAGGATGCACACCATCGGCGCACATCACCCTGGATACCTGGCCAATAAAATCGGGTCATTATCCGGTCTAGTGTTTTTTCATATCCCATGTGGCCAGCCATCGGGTTATAGTGAGCCGCCTGGAAAATACTTTCCCGACGGCTTTTCGGTACCAGCAACTGGGTGTTTTCCTGACCTGACTGAGTGTCACGACTCGCTCTATACAACCTGTCCCTAATCAATGAAAAGTGCGGATATGACTGCGCTGCGTCAGGGCGCACCAGCTGACCATCAATGCGTATCACTTGGTCAAAGGCTGAGCGTAGAGTATCATCCCGAGACTGCTCATGTGGAAAATCTTCCATGGAGTGTATTTCGGGACCCGGTGGAGTCTCCATGGGAGGCTCCGCCGGTTCCCCCTCCCCGTCTGCAGCGTCGGACAACCTCGCGTCACCGCTGAGCACAGCACACATACCGCATGACCCTGTCTGTCGTGAACGCACCCCCGCACCCGGCCCCATTAATTTATTAAACCCTGGCCAATCTGTTCCCAAGATTAGGGGGTGCGTAAGGCGGGAGCTAACCGCCACCTTCAGACTATGTTTTTTCCCCATGTATCTAATTTCTACTGACACCACAGGATATTCGTGAACATCCCCATGCACACACTTAATTTTCACCCACAATGCCTCCACCAATGCCCCGGGCCGAACCAGGCTCTGGTGAATCATAGACTGTGTACAGCCAGAATCCACCATTGCCTGATGTACACCCCCCTGAATCCTTACCGGAACGCGGTACGTCGCCCCTGGTACCGGGGGAGGATGTTGGAGGGCCGGCAACCCGAATCACCTGGCCCACCTCCATCAGCGGACATTCCCTCCGGAAGTGACCGGGCTGCCCACACCTCCAACACTCCAGCCCTGGCGCTTGAGGGACCCCCTGTGGGCTGGGAAGAGTGCCGGCAGTTGAGGAGGTCGGTGCCTCGTGAGAGGGGAGGAAGGGGACCGACCGCGGAGCCAGTGGGGGCCGCGCCAGCAGCTGCGGAGGCAGCCTCCTCCGAGGTGCCGGTGTCGGCCGGGCTGGCGCCAGCGGGCGGCCACTGTCTCCCGGGCCGCTGGAATGAACTGCCAGGTGATCCTCTGCCAGGGTTCAGGGTCACAGGTCTTGTGAGCACAATGACGCCAGCACACAGTTGAGTGACGGTTTCAAATGTTCTTTATTGTCATATAATCTGACTGGGCTTGGCCGTGTGCTCTGCTGCCTTGCCTCCGAGCACACGCCGCGGGAGTTTGCAGTGATCTCCCGTCCTGCTGTACCACTGTCGCTCGTCCCGAGCTGTCCCTCTCGTCTCCGTCCCTACTGGTGATTAAATACAGCCGAGAGTGAGACAATCAGGATCCGTTTCAGCTGCGCCTAATTAAGTCTCTTCCCGGCACCATTCCCTGAACCACTCCCACACTCCGTCCCCTCCACAGCTGAGCCCACCCACGCCCGCCACCACAACCATTTTCTGTTGTACCAGTCAATTGACTACAGAAAAAGGGTTTAATGTCGGTTTTACTCCTGTTCTATTTGGAGTCTGAAAGACATTTACCAGGAAGGAAGGGTCTGATGATTGACGCTGCCCACTTGCATTATGGGAAATGTAGGATGCAGCTTTTCTTGGAGCTTGACCCAAGCTACTGACTAAAAGTCAGGAAATCTAAGCCTCTCACAAGTCCCCCGACTGCTTGATTGCAAGATATAATCAATAAAGTTGCCCTTTAACCCAATTTAGAGAGACAATGCACAAGTTTTACTGTAGGTTTAACTTTACTAACTGAAACCTGTTTAAACAGCGTTAGTTGCTGTTTGGGTTGAACCGTGGACAGAAAAGCTGCTTCCCCCATCCTTTCCCTCAGAAACAGGTTGCAATGTAAGCCAACGCTCAAGTGTCACTCAGTCACTCACGCATACATACACACTACACAGTGACCGATTCCCCCCTTCTCTTTATACAAGCTGAGGTGAAATCTCTCACCCTTCCCTTTTTAAAAAAAAGACATAATGATGCTCGTTTCACAGTTCAAAGAAGTCATTAATGTGTGACACAGCCTTGAATGTAGGATGTCAAAGCACAGCAGAGTGTAACCCCCTCCCCCCTCCCACCCACTAATGGGCACAACCTCGTTAAGACGGCGGGGACATGAATGAATCATTAGTCCAGCTTGTAATAAGCCAGGGAATTGTTAGCAGTCCTGGTTGTTGTGAGAAATGCCCCTTTGAATCGCTCAAAAGTACAGAGCTCCTCTTTCATCTCAATACAGGATCACCGTCGAATTTGCTCCATCACATAAACTGATAGTGCTTCTTCCTATACATCGTCCAATCTCTCTCTCACAGATATGATGGGACTGGCAAGGTGAGAAATTGGAGGAGGTATCAGTAAGCCAGACACGACAAGGAGTTGTGTGAGTTCAGATGCAATTCAAGGCCGTAAAAAAGAGAATACTGTGAGTCTTATAGCTGTGATATAATCCCATCAAAAGCATGCTGAAGTACACCCTGAACACAGCGTAAACTGTCCCTGGCCTGCACCAAAGGAACAAATCTCTATTCACATGAATTCCCTTTCATAGGTCTCATCCTCCCACCGTGGCAAGACACTTTTTTTGCAGCACACGGAGCATCATTTTTTATTTTCATTTATATTATTGCTGGGGGCAGGGACGGACAGAAATTAACTTTTATTTCGTGAACTTTTGTTCCACTAATGTGAAAAGGTGGGCAGAAATGCTTGAGCGGTGGCAAAACTTTTGATTCTAATGGCGTGCTATAAAATTGCCACGTTGAGTTATTGTTTTGCTGCTCCTCTGTGTGAAAAAAAAAAATCACGTGGGTGAATATTAGCCTTCGATTCCTATTATTTTATTAGTTTCTCTGATCCTGGGTTAAGGCAATGCCTTGTACTTGGCATACATTTTTCAGTTGCCTGCAGTGTACTAAGGGAGTATAAAAGCTACCCGTTACCGACGGTCAGATGTTATAGCGATTCATCTACGTTCATTATTTAAGTGAAAAAAAATCCTGGCATTTCTGGTCCCTTTGTCCCTCTTGTGCAGAATGTGTCTTCTAAAGGGAATAAAAGAGTAACGATACTCAGCAGCACATCTACCGCTGTCTCCTCGGGTTTTGTGTATCCCATCAAAAGAATGACCAATGATGTTCAGTGGAGGTTATTTATGATCAAAGCGCAGTAGCTACAGGAAAAGAATGGTGTTATTCACCAACCTTCCCATTCCTATGATCAGATGTTGAAGTTTTGTAAAAAAAATACAAAATACAAAAATCTCCTAGCAACCATGACTGGTAGTGTGCCAGGAGAAAGAGCACTTTTAGAAAGCGCTTTAATCAGTCCTCGGAGGGCAAGAAAGCTCTGCTTATGTAGCAATTCTACCCACATTTGTTTAGATTGGGCATAAACTGGCACAGAATCAGCATTTGACACGGTTTATGTTGAATGCTGCTGTAACTTGTGGTTTATTGATAAAATCAACTGGCACTGCATTTGGTCCATTTGCAAACTTTGGTTTCAATGAAATTATTCTGTGTTGTCTTGGCACATTTGCAAATAAAGTTTTGCAGTGTGGGGGATCTTCATGGGTTTTGTTTTTAGCTATAGCACCTGTCTGGCAGTCGGTTGGTCCATCCAGCCCGTCCTCATTCACACAGAGTCTGATGTCGATGCGGAGGGCACCCTTTAAGCGTCGGTGAGACGCATTTGGCTTTCGAGAAATTACAGTGTAAACCCATCCACCTCATTATAGACGCTCAGAGACAATGCTTTGGCAATGTGATGACGTTGTACAAAAACCATCACACACACAGGGAGGAAGAGGAGGAGACCGGTGTTGAGATATTTTGAAGTTACGTTAGTAATATTAATGATGCGTTTTCTGTGGTTATGTTAAGTTGTTCTACGTTTACTTAGTTTATATTTTACCTAGCTCACATTGTTATTTTAAGCCCAACCACAATGTTTTTCCTAAACCCTACCAAGTGGCTTTATGGTCTAAAACCGAAGTTCATGTACTTATTTTAACCCAGCCCTGATGTTTTTCTTTAATTTAAGTTTCGTTGCCTAAAACTAAGTTTACATACTTATTTTAGGCCCTACCATGTTTTTCCTAATTCTAAGAGGTTTAGTTGCCGAAACCTAAGCAAGTGCTTTAGTGAATTCACTAGGTTAACTACATCTTTACTGCGACTGTACGTGGGGCTACCCAGTGCGTTAGAAAGGGACGCCATGACAGTATGCGACGAGTTGGGAATAAGAATGTGTTGGTCCACCACTGTGGTCCAGACTGTAATATCTCAACAACTGATGGATGCCTTGACTTGTTGTACAGACATTCATGATTCCCAGAGGATGAAGCCTGCTGATCAAGGCTACATGACTGTGGACTCTTTGTTCAGTGCTTTTGTTCTGAACACTCAGAACAGCAGTAAATATTAACTCTGTTGCAACTACAATTCTCTTCAGGAGACTCCAAAGTGTGCTGTCAGAGCTCTGAGAGTGAATTCATGAAGAGCGATTCTCACAGTGCTCTGAAGTTTGGTGGAGTATTGTAATGGTTCTGTAAAGTGGCACTTTGCAAACATTATGCCAGCACACTGTGAGGTCGCTAACGTGGTCATGAAGGTTTTTGGACAGCGGTGGTCTGAAACATACATACTTTTAACATCCAAGTGAGTCGTCTCTGTGAGAAGGTAAATTCTATATTTGCAGCGTTGCTAGCCAAATCCACCGGCAAAGCAATGCAACACATTCTAAAGCCAGCTGGCTATTGTGTGGCCTGTTTGTTTAATCCAACTTCTATGTCTGTCAGGAAAGTGGGCAATTTGCAAGCAGCAAGTGCTCTCGATATAAAATGTTGAAGTAGGGTTGGCTTATTCCCACGTTGCATCCCCACCTTTCCTCCTTCTCTCCCACTTTTGGTTGTTTGAAGTGCCGGTTGGAGAGTTGTAACAGGAGTATCATTCACTGTAATGGTGGAGCGTCCTCCTCCACAGACCTCACTTACATCACTTAATCCACTTCAGCAGTCCAGCGCTGTGCTCCGCGTGAACGCAGCACGTTCACAATGGGAGGTTAGACAGAGACTGCATTGACCCGTCAGCTTGCACTAAAATGCCACACTGAAACCCTTGAAACCCTCGTTTCTCAGCTCACTTAATATGGACGTGGAGTATGCTACGAGAGGCTTTTTTTTGGAAAAATTAAGTTTATCACACTATACTTTAAAGAGGACATAGATGATTAATTATAATTATAATGATATTAGTGTTGATCATATCCTTCTAATACAGGTTTGTGATAGTTTATATTGAATGTAGACAAAGAGATAACGAGGAAGAGAACACTTTTAGAAATACAGGTTCCAAACGGGTTCTTCCTGAGGGGCTGAGGTTCTGCACAGGACCATTTGCTTCTGAAGAACCCTTCTGAAGAACCCTTTTTAGAATAAAGGGTTTTCAAGGGTGCTAGAAAGACTATGGGTTTAATTATGAACCCCTTTTTTAAAAGAAACCTTTTTAGAAGAAGGAGTTATTCATGGGTTGTTGAAAGCTTGAGTGTTAAAAGAGAACACCCAAAAAACCCAAAAAACTGTGATTGTGAACCATGATTTTTGTGTCACCAAATAAGACCTGGCCCTGGAATATGAAACGCTGTTGGTGATAAAAAAAAAGGAAGAGTATGCACCCTGGGTTAGATTCTAGATGAAAGCCTTGGAAAATAAAAAAAAACCCAGAGTAGTTCTAGATGAGACCCTTGGAATATAAGAAGAGTCTTTGTGGAACCGCCTGGTGGTTTAGATCAAACCCTTGGAATATTAAGGGGATCTTGGTAGAACCCCCCTGGGTGGGTTCTAGATTAAATGTTTGGAATATAAAAAGATTGTCAGTAGAACCCCCAAGGCGGGTTCTCGCTAGCATTCTTAGGAGGAAGGACTCTGGATAGGACCTCCAAAGAGGGTTCTGGGTGGAACCTTTCACGTGGTTCTAGGTACAACTCTTTATGTTGGGTTCTAGGTAGTACCCCCTGAAAGGGTTCAAAGTAGAGCCTTTATAAAAAGTTCTACCAACCAAAAGTGGTTCTCCTATGGGGACAGGCCGAAGAACCCAATATGGCTATAGTTAATAACATAAGGAGACATAAAGTGAATGCGTTACATTGAAGCATCTGCTTTCTGTTCATGCGGAGCAAGGATTCAGAGGCAGGTTTAGGAGTTTAAAGGTTAGGACAGAAAGATGTGTCAGTAGCTTTAGTGGTAAGTCCACAGCTGAAAAGTAATCAAATCGAAAGGGAAAACTGAGGTAAAAGCTCTTGCTCTGGTTGTTTTGCCACAAGACAGAGCTGCAAGTTTCTTTCAAGGGCAGAAAGTTTGCAACCTTTAATGCAAAAAGGAAATGTCTGCTGTGGCTGGCAGCCAGCAGGCTGTAGTCAGTGTAATTGTGCGGTAGTTGTATTAGATTGTCAAGGAAAGCATTAGAATATTAATGCCCTGGGCATGCACAGGAAAGAGGCAGGTTGTTAATGAGTCCAGTAAAAAGTTGCTATGCACAAATGTGTGAATTGAGGAATGAAATATGTGGAAACCAGTAGACAAGTTAAGTGTTGTGCTTTGAACATTTAATACTTTTTTTGCAGGAAGGTAGGAATCTGCTCTTACTGACTGAAGGTTAACTTGTGTCATAAGTCCATCACACCTGCAATCCACTTTTCATTACTGGCATACGACCAAATGCCGAGGATATTCTTCAAAGATAGAGAAAATCCTTCTTTGATGCGCACTGTAACACCACAGAGGAAGTTTAACCTTTGATGCCTCAATCATTATAATTCAATTTAAGAATATATATTTATATATATATATATATATATGATTCTGAAATAGGCCATTCTGCATTAGGAGCACTTTAAGTATATTTTGATGCTAATACTTTTGTACTTTATCTAAGTAACATTTTGAATGAATTTTACTGTTAAAGTATTTATACCATGTGCCATTATTATTTTTACTGAAGTAAATCTGAGTACTTCTTCCACCACTGGAAGTATTTTCCTTCTGGACAAAGAATCATTGTTGCAGAACTTCTCAGAAAGTCTCAAGACAAAATGCTCCACACAACAATTTAATAAAATCAACCACAGACTAGAAAAGAAAGAGCACAAAGGCATTTTGTATTGAAGAGGAAAGACAAAAATGAGCAACAGGAAGTTTCTTTGCACTGGACACTCAAATTTTAACATGTTTACAGTCAATGTAGAACACCTTCATGAGTTCAGTCAAGCTAAATGCGCTACACATCAGTAGTGCACGTGACATCATGTCTGTATCAGGTCATGTCAACCAGCTAACTCGCAGCAATCGAATGAGCCATCGAGGTTTGACTCTTGACATACAGTGTACGTACAACCAAAGTGTGCTTTGTATTTTTTCCCCACTATTAATGAGGGCGTAGGTTGCACAGCAGTTCTTCAGTACAGATTGTATGATTTATTCAAGGGCAGAAAAACGCAGCTGAGCAACGAATCGTCATTTTAATTTGAAAGCACAGAATAAGGCGAACACTGTGAAAAAACAAACCAACATCATGGACAGTCCTTCAAAATGTACAATGTCAAATAAATTACAAATACATCAGACAGTACAGTGTAATATCTTACATAGGGTCCCCCAGGTATCAAACACATTGGACTTTTTCTCTTAACAGTTGGCTTTGCTGCAAAAAAAGGCCCCTTTTGCATTCACACCAGTGCGGTTATAATCAGTAGTTTCTTCTACTCAAATACAGATCTGTCTGCCACACACACAAAAAATATGAATATTGTAAAGACGTTATCTTTAAATAGGCTTCTCCTTGGCATTTAACTGAATAAGGGCGTGATCTGAAACTGGTATTTTTCCAATTTTAATATCTATATCTATCTATTAAGAGCTTATAGTAAAATACTCAGACAGGTGGTTGTCATAATTCTAGGTATGAGCACTGCGCTCTTCATCAGTTTAAAAAAAGAACAGCAGAGAGGTAAAACTACTATCAACACGATCTGGAAACCTCTCTGTTCACTGCTGGCGTCTTTTCCTTCTTGATTTGCAGGTTGGAAATGTTTTTTTACATTCAAAACTTGTTAAACCCGTTTACATTTCCTCCGATTGAATTCACAGACATCCCGCTCCCTTTTGACACAAAATTAATATTTGCCAATTAGCTTCAAATTAAACAAGTTACACCGCAGTGACGCAGACTAGCAAGAGCACACCAAATTTGACAATGGGCTCAGACAACAAAACCAGGCCAAAAAAATGCAAATAATCTATTTATCTAAAATTATAAAATGTTTATTTTTCTCGAATGTGAATGAAGTGTGTGTGTCTCATTAACAGAGCAAGTGTTGAGCGCCGCTTTACCAAAGTCCACAGCAACTTAACACGGGACCGGCTGCTAGCTGTCTACGAACAGAGAATGTGAAGGAGCTGAAAACGAGAATGCTTAAAAGACAGAACAGTTTCTGTTTACCAAACCGACTAATAAGGCCTACGCGGCGCGGCAACAGAGGCTTCGTTTAGTTGCGCACATCCTAACGACACACAAAAAGCCATTCGCTTATGACTGCGGTAGCTGAAACGTTATTTAAGGACCATAAGAGTAAGACAGAAATGATGTCTGCTATTGGCGATGTACAACTATGAGTAGCTCCCGGCCACTTTCATTTTGTCTAATTAACTCTCAGAGGAAAAATAAAATGTGGAGACCCCCTGTGTTAGACCCCAGGATTTAGCAGGGAATCGCATCGCCGCCGCCGACTACTGATGCGCTGTGTTTTGCGATGTACAACGAGAACAAGAACGAAGCTTGGAAGCAGAAAGAAAAAGTAAAGTAGAGGGTATCGTTGCTTCAAAAGCTTCCGTTTACTGGCACCTGTGCTTCAAACAATCGGACTGAAGCAGCAGCTGCCATGATAAGTGTATTTCACGTGCGACAGGAGTTTGGTCCTGATTACTTCAGAGTGGACGACAGACAATTGATACAAACTGGACTGGACCACCTGGGTTACCGTGTTCATTTGCTCATGACTGATTTTATATTTTTTTGTTAATAAAATCCATCCTTAGTTCATCCATCACCTTTCCTCTCGGTGCAGTTGAACACTCAGCGGGGACGAGTCAGAAGCGTAGCAGCATAAAGGCACTGTGTTGTTTCTACAAGCCAACAGAAATAAATCCAAGAGAGCGTGTCGATGAACACTTTTTTTTTCTGTGTCCGAACAAAAAAACAAATCCAGGCAGGAAATGGAGGGCTGGTTGACCTCCAAACACCAATACAAGTTTCACTGAAATCTGTCACACAGAGAATCCAGCGAGCGTCCGGAGGAGTCTCAACTGAGGGGGCAGAACCAAGAGCAAAGGTCACGCAGTAGTGAGCGAGGGCTCTGAGGGCAATCTTGTTAGTGGGTTTGTTCAAAGCCCACACGGTCCACACACACACACACACACACACACACACACACACACACACACACACACACACACACACACACACACACACACACACACACACACACACACACACACACACACACACACACACACACACACACACACACACACACACACACACACACACACACACACACACACACATGAGGGAAAATAAATAAAAACATTGATGGAAATAAATATCAAAAGTTAATCGACAAAAGCTGCATTTCAAGGAACAGTTCATGTGAGAACGGTACATACTTAGCTGCAGCCAGCAGCTGGTCAGATTAGTTTAGCATAAATCGGCGGGTCTTGCCAAGAAGAGCAGTGGGATTCAATATTAAACTGTGCGTAGAGCGTCATAGTTAGAAGCCCAGGGCCACTGACCAAGCGTCGGTATTTGACAAGTTGGAAATCAGAATGTGTTGAAAAGAATTACAACACTAAATTTAGATCTCACATTAATAAAAGCTGTGCAAACAAAACAATCAAAAAATGCATGTACCCACAGGAAGCTCTTTTGGAATAAATAAATACGTGTTAAGTGCATCTACATAAATGAGGGTCAGTATATCAGGATGTGGAACAAGGATGTTCAAGGTTTTGCAGGGAAATTTCCCCAGTGTGATATTTACATTGACCTCACAGTAACCCTTTCAAGTGTTGCGATTTTTAATTAATTGTCTTCATGATGTGCCAAATTCTAAAAGAAACAATTCTGGTGTCTTGGTCTGGCCTCGATTCTTTGTAAAAAGCCGGCAGGTTCGTGCCGAGCACAAAGGCAAGCATGTGAACGACGTAGCTGCTTGTCCATGCAAAAAAAAAAAAAAAACAGGCCGAAAGGTTGTAAAGGAATGTTACACTTTTAACAACAGCTGAAAGTGTAACGCGGTAATAACAGCAGCCTCTCCAGACTCAGTGCACACGGACATTCACTCATCCTCCCGACAACAAAGAAAGCCACTCAGTAGGAAAAAAAAAATCTCTGTGCTTGGTTCTGCTGTTTGTTTTGATCCACGACCAGCTAGAAAGGTCCAAGAAAGAATCAAGTTTGGTTTGGTTGGTTCCACTCAAATCCGTTTCATACACGTTAAAAACTGTACACAGGCGGTGGGGACGCCCGGCTGGAAAGCGTGGCCTCCACCTCCTAGTAGTTGACCTCATAGACGGTCGCCTTCTTATCTCCCGAGCCCGTCACAATGTACTTGTCGTCTATGGAGATGTCGCAGCTCAGCACGGAGGACGACTCCTTCGACTGTTGAGGGGAACAAAAGAGGCGAGAACATGTGAAAAGTGCACTTGAGTACTATGGGGGGGAAAAAAGCCCAGAGAGGGACGAAGGCCCACATGGCCTTCTGCCCTCTCTGGGCTTTTTGAGTAAGTACATTGAGTCATGCGCAGACAGGTGATGACTCATTTCTCCATCCAGTTCCGCAATGTTGTTTGTGTAAAGAGTACATTTAGACTGCGCTGTATCTGGCGTTTATTCATATTCTTGCGGTACATTCCTCCACACACTTACCTGGAATATGCTGGCTCCATACGGGGTTCTCCATGCGTTGAGCAGATTGTCTTTTCCCGTGCTCACAAACCACTTACCTGCAGAGGACGACAAACCACATTAGGCAACGAAAAAACGACACGAAAATGCTCGATGCGAATATTATGCATCAAAACTATTCATAACAGCAGTGGTACGAATTTGTGAAAGCTGCTGCACTTTTTTTTACAAAAAGTTCAAATAGATTCACGCAGCGTACCAGGATCCTATTGACCCACAGCGTCTGGCAGACTCTCTGAGGTCAAATGTAGTATAGCCTGAGCTACCGTTTAGCAGGTTTTTTTTGTGAAATGCTCCGAGTGAATATGAGTTCCCTCTGGTAAACAGTGTATATGTCAAGGGCTTTTATTGTGGAAATTAAGAACAGAAGGAGTGGGTCTGTGCTGCCTTTGTCGAGGTTGAAAGGAGTAATAAAGTTTGTCGTCTCGGTTCAGACTTCAGAGCCCCCGTGTTGTTGAACACTATAACGTAAGTTTTGAATTCGTCTGTTTGGTTGATGCCTTGATGTCTATTCACATTCTGTGTCAAAGTACTCATGACAAAAACGACAGTTTAATTAAAAAAAACACACAGAACGCAACAACGGCACCACTGCGCTCGAAACCCATTGTTTCTTTACTTTTTAATTAGTATGATTCTACATTTACTGTCTGCAACACATTATTGAAAGACAAACTGGTGGCTTCAAAATAAAACAAGTTAGTCGTAATAAAAATGTTGGGACATTTAACCGTTAAGTGATGACAAAGTAAACATCAAAATCACTTTTGATGACATTTGTTCCTGTAGATAATAACATACTGGTGCTTGGCTGATTCCAGCTTAACCAGAACAATTTTCAAGACTAAAAAGTAATTATTGGCTTGTATTTTCTTGGTCCATTATGATTTCTGGCTGTACAATCAACTTAATTTACATTGTGTAATCCCGTCTCCTACATGAAGCGAAGACATTTAATCACATTCTCATATCCTTTAGTCACTATGTAGCACTAACCTGCTACAAATTTTATTTTAATTTATTATACTATATTGATCCCTTTAAGGGGGAAATTTGTCTCTCCATTTGACCCATCCCTGTATATAGGCAGGCACCCAGGGAGGTTCAGTGTATTGCTCAGGTACACTTCGACACGTGACACGTCCCAGTCGAGGATCGAACCGTTGATCTTCCGGTTCCCAGACAACCCTCTTAACCCAGTGAGCCAGGTCGCCCCAAGATTTAATTTTAATTTAAATTGTAATTATTTCTACTGCATAAGATCACCCCATGTATGCTTAAGTTACAGCTGTCATCAATATTCAAATTCAACAGAATTTGATCAACGATTCAATTTCCCCAAGACTTGGAGCGTACGTTAATCGGTTTCCCTTCCCTTAAGCCCTTTTCAAAAAACACTGATAAGAACGTGTTTGTGATTCTTACCACAGTGAGCAAATCTGAGTGAGAGCACACAGCTCTCGTGCAGGTGGAGCTGGTACTTGTCAGGTTTGGTGACGTGCAGGACCTCCACGTTATTGTTCTCCATCCCGACTGCCAGCCACTCGCCCGTTGGACAGTATCCCAGTGAGAAGATCTGCAGTGAACAGTTATGGTATTTATACCTCTTGTAGTGTATATAAATACAAAACTTAATCTCTTATTACCAGCCGCGACAGCGACGCTGGTATTGTTTTCACTTTGAGAGTCTGTGCTTCTCATCATGGTCCTGGAGACACCTACTGTAGCAGGAAGTACCACAGAGGTGGTTTGGAGTACTTTGCCAGGTGTTTATATTTCTGTCTGTCTGTCTGTGGACAGATGTTGTCAATGCTGTAGAAATAGAATAGGAGTAGAACGAACATTCTCATTCAAATCAACGTAGAAGGATGGTCAAAGTGGCGGCCATTTTTATGTGTACCGTTGCTATTGCCACCGTTGTAGCGTGCTAACTTCCACATGAACTTACGGCGAGTTGCTGACTCCCTGAGGCTTAGGTTTTGTAGTAATGACTAAAACGAGCAGCGGAGTGGTAATAGTCTACTGTGTTTGTCTGCAGGGGTGGCCACTGATATTAACATATCTATGGATGCTGGCAAACATCCGCTGCTGCGCTTTTCTACACCATCATCAGCATTTCATACTAATCTGTCAAAACAGATGGCTTTTTTTCAGTTTCTAAAATCATATTAGGTATGCAACATATCCTGCCAGCAGCAATTATGTATCATGAAATGAGGTGGGTGAATGATTTAGTCAATTCTCATTTTTGAAACAAATCACAACAATATCTTCTCCAGATGATGAAGACGCCTGATGGCGTTATAAAGCTGGTAAACACTATTTTATTTTATTTTTTACTTTGCCATATCGCTGGTGTTCAACTTGCTGAAGCTCTTTTTTCACAAGGGAGGGGGCGGGGGTTAGAACAGATATTATTGAAGAGCGTTAGCACTCTATTGGCCATGTCTCTCCCTGTCTGCCCTGTACTCTCTGAGCTCTCTTTAACGCACACCCACCTCCTCCCTGTGCACACGAAGATTGTGAAATGGGCCATTTTTAAGGAAAATTGCAGTAATGGTCTATTATTGCCGCTCTTCTCCTGACCCGAATGAACTAAATATCTAACTGCCAGTGTTATTAGCGTTAAAGGTATTTGAGCACTTTATGGTGGGGTTAAACGTTCTGAACGAAGCTTGTAAATTACTGCAATGAAGCAAAAACCAGAGAGTGTAATCACACAAACTGTGACTTGTCCTGAGACGCAGACTTTTCAACAAATAATAAAAAAGTGCTGCAAAAGCAAACCTAAATGCAACATACACCTGCGAACTAATTCCATTCTTCTGCGACACAAACTATCATTCATGTCCACATTTAGCGTGCATACAGCAGTTCGTGCTGGAGCTCTTATAACAATGGTAGGTGGAGTCGCAGCACTAATGGAAATGGTTGCGTTTGTATGTTAGAAAAAGCGTTTTTGTGTACCTGGGAGGTGAAGTCGTGCTGCTGCAGCTGCCGTCCCTCCCTCAGGTCCCACGACCGCACGGTGTTGTCCAGGCCTCCAGTCCACAGCTTGGTCCCATCATTAGAGATGTCTATGCAGCTGGCTCCATCGGTGTGGCCCTGGAACTGCCTGCAGATCGACATCAAAATCAAAAAGGACACCCGTGAAGTTTGCTGGACATCATCCACGCAGATGCAAACCTCATAATAGATCTATAGATGTTTGGGGCCTTTCTAGTTGGGCCCCCATGCCCAGGTTGCCCACCCTGCCTAACGTCAAAGTCTGTCCCTGGTGTTTTTCAGAGGTAGACCATCTTTTGTGGACTTCTGGACTGTGGACCAAAATGTGTGTTTCTCCCTCACACATTGCTGCCCGCCCCCCCCTTCCCCAGCTCCATACCTAACCAGCGTCTGGTTGTGCAGATCCCACACGGCTATGTTTCCGTCGGAGCAGCAGGAGAAGCAGACCTTGGAGTCAGGGCTGATGGCCAGAGCGTAGCACGCGGGCGCGGACGACGTCAGCTCTGCCTTGATCCGCGGAGTCGGCGTAGCCAAATCCCAGATTGACAGAGTACTCGCCTCGCCCCCGACGATGAGAGTCCGCCCGTCAGGAAGTAGCCGACAGGAGCGGATGTAGTTGTCTCTGTTCTGATGTGACAGACGCACGGAGGTAGTTTTGTCATTAAAACAGCATCGATGCATAAGATAGTTACATGTTCTGCGTTTTAACCATGTACTGTATGAGGAAGCACTGCGTGCACATAAGGGGTCACCGCACACTCACGAGGCAGTCCAGCTGGGACACGGGGGTCTTGTTTCCCGGGTGACTGATGTCCCACACCTTGACGCAGCCCTTGCCGCCGGTGTAGACGTGACGCGTCGGGTTGCTGATGGTGACGGCGCACACCACATCCCCGTGGGCGAGGGTGTTGATCTGGCGCGCGTGGCGCGGGATGCCGGGGCCGATGAGCGCGTCCGGGGGGAAAGGCACGGGCTGCATTTGTCCGTCGGCGCTCACGTGAAAGGAGTAGGCTCTGGAGGGACGAAAGGGGGAAATAAGGGGGAAAAGTATGTGCAAAATGTGACAAAGAGAGAGAGAGAAAAAATTGAATTTTTTTATTTTTTTTAAATGATTTATTAACATACGGTTTTCCCCCAGGAATGCCTGACAGGTTAGGGGGAAGGCCAGGGACACGTATGTGGTGGTGAGGATCAAATCCCACCTAGAGAATATGAAAAAGAGTTTAGAATACAATCCAACCATAAACAAAAAAATTATACCAAAACTGGAGCTGTTGTAGCTGGTATCATGAGGAGTGTCTGTGTCTCTGAATAAAAACCGACTCAGCAGAGAAGCTGATTGCAGGTTCTGACAACTACAATATAGTTGGTGATATGAACCCAGACATTCCGTCATCTTGTTTTAATTTTCATGTTTTCCCTGCAAATTACCCAATTAGTACTGACTGAGCATCCAACCAAAGATAACAAGTCACCCAATGAAATAATACACTCTCACTTGCGGTACATTTCTCCATATGATTAGGACCGTTTTTTTTATTTATTTTTTTATTAATTTCTTCTGATCTAGTGTCAGCAGTTGTAAATCCAGCCAAAAAAAAAAATCACATTTCAAATATTTATAATTATAATGAGCAGCAAAAGCAGGGAATTAGAATATAATTCTTAAACAACACAATGTATGATTTAATTTTGCCCTGTGTAAAGGAACAGTGTGGATCTATTGGCAGAAATTGAATACAAAATTAATAAGTATGTTATCGTTAGTGTATAATCACCTGAATATAAGAATCGTTGGCTTTTCGTTACCTCAGAATGAGCTGTTTATATCTACATGTCCTTAGTTCCTCTTAACGCTTGGCTCGCAGGAGAAGTTTCAGTTGGTTGCAATCTGCAACCTCACCACTAGATGCCACCAAATCCAACACACTGCAGCTTCAAAGGTTCTCTGTACGATATTCTGAGCATTAATAATATAGTATCTATTGGCTATGTAAAGATATAGTGGAGTAATGTCTAACTGAGCAGAGAATGAAGTCGCTCTCCCTCTGTGCGTGTCATAATCCGAGCTTCTCCTTGCTTTGTTTACATTGCCGGCCTCCCTTGCCTTTTAGTGCATGTGAACGTGCCCCGCTGGTTAGCTGCACTACTCTCATATGGCGGTTACAGCTGATAACGGCATCAACCGATGGCGTTATAGCGGAAGTGTAGCGCCCAGCCTCCAGTTCCTCCTCAGGTAAACATCGTTAGCTCTGTCAGCACTTGTAGTTCGCACTGTTAGCACTGTTAGCTCTGTCAGCACTTGTAGTTTGCACTGTTTGCACTGTTAGCACTGTTAGCTGTGAGCCGCCGGCTCAGCCGTCGCCATGTTGAGAGCCGTGTGGAGACAATAGATAGAGTCTGAATTCTGTATTGAGGACCTTTAAATTGTTACAAATTTATTTGATTGTTTTGTTTACCAGCCCTTGGCAGGCAAAACTTAATTCCATATTCAGACTGTTGGTACTTGTGTTTGTGTGTGTTCGGGTACCACTTGTGTGCGTCCATAAGCTGCCACTGCAGCGGCGGCCACCGCGCTCATCTGAGGAGAAATGTTGTGCAGGCCGGTGTAGGCTGCCCCGGCTCCGCTCAGGTCTCCGTTCATGCCCGGATGGGGAACCAATCCAAACGGACTGGGGTACGGGCAGGGCACCGCCAGCGGCGTACGAAGACCAGGAGCTACAAAGACAAAAACACCATCTCATACAAGTTGCAACATTTGAGTCAGAGGTAACATGAGAAGTGTTATGCTCTGTTTGCAATGCTCACCCAGCGTCTCGACTCCTGGGGGTTTGCCCGGTGCGGACCTCAGGCCCGGGGTGGAGGTGCTACTCGGCATCGGGGCGTCTGAGCGGGAGGTGGGGGTGCTGGACTTGGACACGGGCGTCATGGACTTCTCATTCTACAGCACAAGAAAGGTTTAAACACTAGGCTAAACATTGCTTTGCAGGAGGAACAGACACGCAGCCGTTTACAAATTTAATATCAAAGCAGAACCATTAAATAATACAGGAACTATTCATGCTGTGACTGAGTTTATGACCCATAAAATGTATATTCTGTAAAAATGTATTATGTGTTTCCTGCACCTGCTATAATCCAGGGTTTATCATCTTTTTACCAACAGAATTTTTGCCCAGTTAAAAAATAGAGAACTACCCTCAGAAATGACGAACAGGAAGATCAGTGGGCTATAATTTCCCTCGATGACTCACCAAATTAATCTCTTTGGATTTGGAAGAAGGCGTGCTGCTGGAGGAGGCGATGGAGGACGGACTCAGCGGATCGTCCTTCTTCGTCAGGCGACTCTTCTCCAATCCGTTCTCCCTAGGCGAGTGGGCAGGACTTCCTCTGGGAGACGCTGGATCCTGCGGCGGTGAGCACAAGCAAGGATGAGAGCAGAAAGGTGGATTTTAATGTTCTTTCTTTCTCTTTTAAAACAAAAGACGCCACGCCGCTGAACCGAGCCGTACCTCGTTGGAGACGTCCACCACCAAGTTGTCGTCGCTCTTCTCTCCGTCACTTTCCTGATGGACACATAGAGGACACACACGTGACTTTCACTCTGTGGTGAAAACGATTTTGGAATTAGATTTACACAAACTAATAAAGTGAAAACATGTGCATTTCTTGTGTGGAGCATTTGTTTTTTTAATGGATAAAATAGATGAAAACTTGAAATCTGCCACTGTGTGTCCACTTTCTCAGGTGTCATAGGAAAAACCATCAACCTATATTCTCCAACAGTAAAAATGCAGATAATCTGTGCTTTTTTCAAATTCATTCCATTTATTTGATAGTACATGAAATAGAAATTGCATGTACATTAATAAAAAGGGTGATCATAAAATCAAAGATTTAATTAAATGCTCTAAAAGAAGACCACAAAGACAATTTTAGTCGTTCCTCTGACATTACTCCTTTTGTATTTTTGCAAGTTTTTAATTATCAGATAAAGTGGACCTAATGGTTCCATTGTGTATCCTCCAGATGGCTCGTTTGGCTGAAGAACAAGTCGTAAACTGCAACAAGCTGAGTTCAAATCCAAGCTACACCCTTTGACGTGTCAGTTCTCTCTCTCACTGTGTTGTCCAAAGAGAAAAAAAAGAGTGGGTTTGAATGTGGCTCATATGAGGGAAAACCTGTCAGGCTGCCCTTGTTTTGTTGCTGAATTTGTATTAGAAAGTTTGAACTCCTCTTTTTTCTCAAAAACTCTGAAAATTTGAGCCCAGACAAAATCTTTGCCAAAAGTGATGCAAATGTAGTTATGAACACAAAACAATCAACTAAATAACTTCTGCCTTTCCAATATGTTACCATCAGAAATAACACATTGAAATAAACTACATTAAGCCCTCGCGTTTGTAGGCCTCCGCCAACCAGTAGAGTTGCAGTTTACATCCATGTCTGTCCAAAATGTCACCACATTTTATCCTCTTGAAATTGAAATCAACCTCCGGATCTGAAAAGTGACGTAAATGCAAAATTACCTTAAACCTGCATTCTTTCTAATGGCCATCAGGAGGCGACTCCGCTGGTTGCAAAAATAAGTCAGATTGTATAGAAGCCTATGAGAAAATGACCCTATTTCTCACTTGATTTATCGCTAGTTACAAGTCTTCTTCAATATGTCATGATGTTCTTTTATAAAATTATGGTCCCATTTAGAGTAAACTAGACAATAAAGCAGGGTATGCTTTAGGGCGTGGTTACCTTGTGATTGAAGGGTTGTGACCTCGGCATGGTCCGGTGTGCAAGTTGTTTCGTATGACTTTAACCCTTTCACAGTGTGTTTTCACTTCATGAAAGTTAATTGTAACATTTTCTGGTCGCCTAAAAATGTCTTATTCAGCGTTCGGTTGTACTTAGCGCCAATCTGTCATGTTACTTCTGGTTGCAAAAAGCCAGGGTCACGCCAACGGCCAAAAACCAAGATGGCGAGGGCTAAAAACCAAAATGTCGACGGCCAAAAACCAAGACAGCGACAGCCAAAATGCCGAGCTCGAGGCTTCAAAACGGCGTTCCACACACCAATGGATGACGCCACAGTGACTCCGTCCACTTCTTATATATAAAGTCCATGACAAATTCAGAAAAGGTAACATTTATGTTGACTCACATAGCGCGTAGGGGCCAATTCCTTCTCATCTGTCTTCTGTTTCTTGCCGTCGGAGGAGTAGTCGCTCGAACTCCTGTGCTTCTCGCGGTTCCGAAAACTGGCCGAGGGAGACACGGATGAGCTCTGGAAGAGACAAGAAACCAGATACTTGTTAAAAAATACCCTTTCCTCTTCAATTAACAAGACACGAGTGTCTAAAATGTCGCATGCATGCCGTGTGTTCATTTATATATATTACAAATACGGCAATATGGCAGCAACATATTGCTTTACCTTAATGACACCAAAACATGTCTACAACTGTGTGTTTTTATGTTTTTTACCGCCTGTTTTGAACGTCTTCCAGGCTCTCGAGAGGTAACTGTCAAATTATCTGTTCACTCGTGTTTGTTAAAACAGCTTCAAAAAGCAAAATTAAAAGAAATGGTTGATTCAAAATGTAGGCATGTAATATGGCCTGTTTGCTGATTTGAGCCTCTGGGCTTCCACTGTTAACCCCGTGTTTAACGTCACTTGCTAGGAATTGTGGGTAAATTCCTCGGACAGAGTCTACGATCTGACAGTTGGTACAGCCCTAAACCTCATCGCGGACTTAAGTCCTCAACAGTTTGGCGACGCCGTCGTGGTTTGAACTCATTAAAAGAAACGTGGGGCAGGGGTTCCATCCATAGATGTCTCATCTCTTAATCAAATTTAAACACCATCGCTGAAGGATTAATCCTCTTTGAGAGGCAAAGATCAAAATAAGGTCAACTAAACATTGCCCCCCTCCCTCTATCGCTCGGGCCCCGTCCCTACTGATCTCTCTCCCCCACCCTCTGTCTCATTGGGAAGCTGTCGTTACCCGTCGGACGGAGAGAAAAAAAATAAAAATAAAGCAGGACCTTTAGGTCGACCTTTCCACTAACTCACGCTCGCAACCTTTACTGCTGCCCTTTGCCGTGCTGCAAGTGTCGATGACGAAGATTCCGTGGGGGGGGGGGGGGGGGGTTGCGGGGTTGGGCGGGCGGTCGTCCGGCACTTGTACCTGTTTACATTTCAGTGTGTGCAAATAATGTCGACATGTGAGTGTGTGTGTGCACAGGTGTCTCTCCTTGAGTGAGACAGAGCAGTTTGAGTCCCCCCCACCTCTCTCTCTCCAGACTGATTAGATTAATTAGCCTGCAAATTAGCTCTTTTTGAAAAAAATATCAAGACAAATTGATTTAGCTGCGGAGACAAGCGGAGGCCTCCTTTCCGGCAGTACAAGCGCCGCGAGTGTGGAGATGAACCGCAGCGGGCGGGACTTGGGAGAGAGCAATTCATTTACCGGCACATCATAATTATATTTGCCTCCCGTTTTAAAATTGATTCCGCACGTACCCGATAATGATACCTGTAACCTTCACTGTTTCGCTCAATTACAGTTTTGCATTAAACTTTGGTGTCTGTCTCGTAGTGAGAGGCCCAGAATGACCGAGCGTCTCATAAGGCGGTCCATGAAAGCCAAGGCCAGCAGTTCTCAAAGATGGATGGTGGGGCTACGTTACATATCAAAACAACTAATTTGAAGGGGATAAAGTCAGTGAAAAACTGAAAACCTGTACGATTTCCAGCATCATCATGACAACATTCTGTACTTTTACTGTGTAGCTGTGCGTTTTTTATGCTTTATCTTTCCAGGGGAAGAAATTGTAATGCTCTCCTTTTTTTCTGGTGCAACACGAAAATGCTCCCCTGCGAATAATATGAATCAAAGCTATTCATACATCAGCAGGTCAAATTTGTAACAGTTGACTTTTCTTTTAGCTAAATGCTTTGAGTGAGTTTGAGTTCCCTCTGGTAAACAGTGTATATGTCTAGGGCTTTTATTGTGAAAGGTAAGAACAGTAAGAATCTGGTCTGTGCCGCCTTCTAAAGGTTGAAAGGAGTAATAAAGTTTGTCATCTTGGTGCGGACTACGGAGCCTCTGTGTTGCTGTCAGGTGGCAAACTCCAGTTCTGCCGAATGAAGCCATTGCAGAAGTGTCTTTAAACTTACATTCTCTCTACTGACCAGCAGGGGGCGACTCCTCTGGTTGTATAGAAGTCTATGAGAAAATGACTACTTCTCTCTTGATTTATTACCTCAGTAAACATTGTAAACATTAGTTTATGGTCTCAATCTCTAGTTTCAAGTCTTCTTGAATACAGCATGATGTTCATTTCGTAAATGATGGTCCATTTAGAGTCAAACAGACCATAAAGCAGGGTATGCTTTAGGGCGGGCTTACTGTGGTTGACAGGTCTCTGCCGCTACCAGAGACGTATACAACGTATCTACGTTACTCCTCCACATTCCAAATATGGTAACTTCCGTTTATTGGTTGAGAAAAAAACAACAACATAGCGACAGCCGTATTCCAAGATTGCGTTGGCAAAACTGCCGAACTCAAGGCTTCATTACAGCAATCCACAAACCAATGGGTGACTTGACGATGACTACATCCACTTCTTACATATACAGTCTGTGGTTGCTGTACAGTATAGTTTATGTTGAATATATCCGTTTCGCACAATTGATTGATTGATTGAGGTGCCAAAGCTCAGAAATATCGACCTTGTTCAGAAAATGACATCAGTTTTTTTTTTTTTTAAAGGTCATATTCACGTTCTGCATGAACGTACTCATGACATGTTCAACAGTTTATTACAATATATTCCGGCAAGTGCCTTCCCCCAAATTTATCCTGGCCGTTCAGGGATTGAACCGGCAACTCTCAGGCCACAAGCTCTCTCATAAGCTCTACCACTTCAGCTACCACTGCCCCAAAAATTGATTTAAAAAAAAAAAAATATATATATATATATATACACACACACAGTATATAAATTTCAATTAAGATACACATTATATAAATGGTTTTCTTTTTCCCTCCCTTAAAGTTTTGCTCCTTGCCACTGCGGGTGAGAACGAGACGCGTCTACTTTTTAGAAACCCCGTATCTCATTCCCTTTGTCACACAGCTTCTTTTGCCAACTATCACAAAAAAAACACGACAGCTCTGTTCACACCAAAAGCACTTTTCACTCTAATCTGTCACCTCTGATCCTTTATGTTCGACTCAATTTGTCTCTTATTCCGCAGCCAACACAGCATGGGAGGCATGACTGTACACTGTATGCAGACTTTTCTTTTCTTTCTAAAAGAGCATCGCAACATTAACAAAGAGACAGACTGCAGCTGAGCGGTGAGGAAAATAAGACAGAAAAAGTACAAAACATTAGTGCCACTCTAGCAACACGCTGCAGTATGTTTAACTTCAGCGAGCGATTCATTCTAAAGGTCAGTCTAACCATGAAAGGACGCCTCATTAGGAAATCTTTCTCCACCTTTTCTTTCTAGACGTACAGAACATAATCAAGGACTTTGTTAAAAAGAGATTTTACCTTGAGTGTTTTAGGGTCATCACATTTAACAAAAATTAAAATCTATTAATTGCAACTATACTCCAAAACCGCATATCCCCATCCATCCCATAGTGGACTGAAAAGGGAATATAACAAATACGCACACAAAAGAAAAAGCGACAAATACGTGGCCTTGGCGACTGAAGCAACAATTAGCTTCATTACATAAGTGCGTCTGAAAGGCCTGAGGAGTCGCAGTCCTTGAACGCACCACGACCACACAACAGACCGTCTGTGTTTGGCAGCGCTAAGTACGCACACACACACACATGTGTGTCTTGTGCCCAGACGCCTTTATCAGCTTGCGAGGTGCTAACGCCAAGAACGTTAAGGCACAGATGTTCATGCAATTCACACAAACACACACACTGTACCCCGTGGACGGTTGCCAAGGCAACTGTAAACCAGTGACAAGGGGCTTATTGGTTTCATGAAGTGACTGTTGGCTGCGTGTGTTCTCACAGGGTGCTAATGAAAGGCATTCATCATTCTGGTCCCTCTATCTTTACCGCGGATTTCTGACGACCTCACACACACACACACACACACACACACACACACACACACACACACCACCTACACACATACACTGCTAATCGCTCCCATCGTGGCACCCACAGCTGTGTGTGTGTGACATACTACATGGGGGGGCAGGAGATAACATATTAAACATTCCTCCCGTCTCCACCTCCTCCAAAACACCAGAGAACACCCACAATCTGCTAAACACATGCACATGCGTGTGCGTGTGCGTGTGTGTGTATATATATGTTTGAGAGCGAGAGAGAAAGAGCTCGGGCTGCAGGAATAAAGAAATGCTAATCTACTCATTGAGTATTCAACAAACCAAATGTTTGCCTTGGGCAGAAAAAGCTCAGCTTAAGGGACTAATTACTACAAGTGGTGGATGTAATGTTGCTCTGTTGAACTGCCTCCTTCCTTCACTAGTCAGACGTGTGCTTTTTTTTTTCTTTTACAGTGAATGTGGAATACATAAACGACTACTGGATCAGAGGCTACTAATTCTGATTTTAATCATGGCATCTGAATTGGAATCCATTAATGGCCGTGGATTCTGATCGTTGTTGAAGAATATTTCATTAAGTGGCGAGCCACATTTGAAATTATTTTACTAGAATTACCGCCTCGCGGTTTAAGTCAAGTTGCGGGTTTACATCCTTGTCTGTGCAGATTGTCATCGCTCTATAATTTTATCCAACTAGAAATCGGTCACGGTGTTCTTTGACCCCCAAATTATAATCATATCATCCTGAGTGCAAGAGGATGTTTGTACCAAAATTGAAGAAATGCACTCAAGGTGTACCCGAGATGTCACAAGAAAAGGGACCGAGGAGAGGTCACAGAGACCTTTGACCAACCAAAATCTAGGTGGATGTTTACGTCAAATTTGCCCTCCAGGCGTTCCCTGAGATATCGCGTTCACGAGAATGGACCGGAAGTCTGGAGGGACGGCCCAAAAAAGATAATGCCCCGGGCGAATACTTAACATTTTTGATGCCATAATTTGTGTTAAAATATGAAGCAGTGAAAATCAAATAAGTTTGATATATACGATGTTTATTTAATATTTAACATCTACGTCAAACATATTAACTGTTTCTCACACAGCTCTTAATTTCCTGCTTCACCGCAACATGCTGTATAAATCACATGGAACCATTACAGCCAGTGACTTCATAACAAAGTCGACAAAAAAACGTTAATAAAAGTATATGTCAAGAAATTAGCATAAGTTACTAATCATGACATGTTTGGACTCTGGTTTTGTTTTGGACTTTCCTTCGTAGTGGACTAGGGATGGGTACCCAAACCCGGTATCAAACGGGAACCGGTGCTAAATTATGAACGACTGGACTATTGATAATATCTTATCGGTACTTTTTAACGTTTTGGTGTAACGTATTGACATGATAACTATGGCAACTACGCTCGTTACTTTACTTGCAATAAAACCTACGTGACTAAACAGCCACTACTTTATCAATACACTTGTTCAACGAGCATAAACACAAACATGTGAACATGTAGAAAAGAGATATTTCAATCATCTCTGTCCGCAGCCTCTCATCCAACACAGTGCGCTGACTCCGCAATTTGCAAAATGAGCTGGAAACAAAAACTGTTTGCATGTAGTTCAGCTTAGTGCCACATATCTGAAAATGATTGGAAACCTCTCTGCTGGCTGAGGCCAAGCAGCCCTCCTCCCTCAAGCAGCGGTACCTGCAGGCAGTGAATCAGCAGGAGGAGGAGGACAGGAAGGAAGGACTGATTCTGACTGATGTTCTTCATTCTTTATAAACTTCACTTGGGAATATGATTAGTTTTTTTGTTTCCCGTGATATATTAATGATTTTATACAGTGACCTCGCTGTTGCTGCTCTAGAAACCATGTTTAGATTTGTTTAAAATATAAATAAATTCTAATCCTGTTCTCAGGGCGACTGTGGCAGAGCAGGGTCGTCCTTCAATCAGAGGATCGGCGGTTTGATCCCCGGCTCCGCTAGTCCATGTCGATGTGTCCTTGGACAAGACACTTGACCCCAAATTGCTCCCGCAAGCTGTTCCTTCGGTTTATGAACGGGTGTGAATGTTAGTTAGAGTCCTGATGGGCAGGTGGCACCTTGCATGGTAGCCCGTCATCAGTGTATGAATGATGACATGTAGTGGTGTAGACTAGAAAAGCGCTATACAAGTACAGTCCATTTACCGTTTCAATGAATTTCTTTAAAATAACATATTGAAAAGCAAAAAAGAAGCAATAAGAGTCGACAAAAAACCGAACCAATAAGGAGTATTGATAAGAGTAGTATTATTGATGAAATCCCTTTAGTTGACACAGTTGTGAACTAGAAAGGCAGGTATCATATCTCAGTCTCACTTCATGCTCTTTGATATCAAATATTAGTCCTCAGCTACCGGCAGGAGTGTTACGAATGAAGATGAATGAAGACTTCTGGTGGGGAATGTTGATGCTGGGAGAAGAAATTGTGTCACCCGATGAAGGAATTTAACGTTATTTAATTAAAAAATTCTCAGCAAACACATCAGTTTGTAACAGAGAGAGTGAAAGGAAGAACTTACCTTGACCGAGTCTCTGTCTGAAGAAGCGGAGGGCAGGAGACAGAAAAATAAAGACTAATTAAGGCATTTAAAGTTTTAGCGAGAAGCGCAATAATGCATGAGCAACGATAGACACAAGAAGAAAACCAGACAGGTAATGGAAAAGTCACACATGAGCATACATTACGTACACAGAGCAAGAGACAGAGAAGAGTCAGGCTAATGATGTTCCCTGAGGCATCATTAATGCCAGTTCAAGCTAAAAGTACATTAACTCTGACTATTCCTGTTATTCTTGTCTGCAGCATGTTAAGTGAAATGTAATATAGCCAAACGAAGCAGAAATACACCATTATACTGGCTGGCTATACAGAATTTAGGGTTTACATAAAGACACACAGACGGCCGACAACCAAATCTGTTCTGATTTATATATTTTTTTTTAATTTAAGAGGTGGCAAGATGGTCCCATTTGTTACACTTTCTTTTTCTTAGCAGAGAAAGAAAGATAACTTCAGGCCCCTTTGGATCAGACAAGAAGAAAAGGAAAAAGTTGCTACGATTTGTGAATTTGTCATTTGACAAAATTACACTAAATTTGGCAAGTGACAAATATCGGAAACGGCATGAATTAGAACAACAGCATTTATAAATACAAATGTAGAAACCTCTCATTCACTATATTCTCAGCTAGAGGAATTGACCCTTCACTGAGTCCCGCCCCTTGAGCACAAACTGGCAAATCATAGAGTAGCATCAGCCGGCCCTTGCCAGGGTTCAACAACCCTCCGGCTCTGCTCCGTTGACTCTCATGCAGTTGTTTCAGATGTTCTTCATGTTCAGGCTGGTTTAGTGGATTGGGAGCTTGTCGTGGTTAAACGTTGTGTAATAGTGACACTTGTTACACTGAGAGGTTGGACAGAGATACACATTTCTAAAACGTTATGTCCCTCAGGGAGTGCAGTTAGTGACAGTGTGGGCTCCATGGTAGCTTTGACAGCTTGACAGAGTAGCAGCGGGGGGCGGGGCTTAGCGAAGGGTCACTTGTATTGATATTAATTGTGCTCCTAATGGAGGTAAGTATTCACTGCAGCTACAGGTCAAGGTTAACTGCTCTACTGCACTGTAAAAAAAAAATAAAAAAACCTTGCAGTCATGCTGCAGCAGAGTAATTAAGAGCTGGCACACACTGTTTCTATCGCACACATACACACGCACACGTACACACAGTCTCTGTGTGCCGTAATTAAATGCTCGAGCTCAAAGTCAGCTTGCAGAAGAATCAGAGGCGTTCTGCGTGTACAGAGGCAAAAGAGGCATCGTGGCTGGTTGTGTATCGCTCCCTATTAGGCCAATTAGAACGGCACAATGACAAATCAGTTTTTAATTGCTTTTACTGCTGTTCATTCAGAGTACTAACAATTAAGCATCAGACAGTGGTATAAATCCATAACTTTGAATTTTTCAGACATGTAAATTAGTTTAGGATCATTAATGGAACAAAAGATAAAAGCTTCAGTATTTATGTCCATTAAAACGCATTCAGTATCTGCACAAGTTTATGCATTTGTTTTTTTAAATGTCGATATGTTACATTTGGGTTGTCTGTATTTTTTTAAATATCTCGGATACATTTTAGTCAGCTATATGGACTTCATTCATAGATAAAAGTAGAATTACAATTAATATCTGTATTATATAAAAAAGGAAGTAACCAAATAAAAACTTTGACACAAAAAGAAGCAGTGTTGAACGCTAAGACTTACTGCAGGCATAAACAGTACACACACACACACACACACACACACAGAGCAGGGCAGGCCTTACCTCTCGGGTGTTCACCGCTGTTGTCGTGGTGCTTCCTCTCGTCTTTGTGCGGCAGTTGGTGGTTTAGGGCGGAGGACAGAGCCAGCAGGCTAGCCGTGGTGCCGGCCCCGAGGGGCAGGGGGGGCTGGAGGCCCGCCGGGTGCGGCGTGAGCGGGACGGGGATGGCGTGGCCGTGGGAGAGGTGCTGAGCCTGGAGCTGCTGCTGCTGAACCGTACACAGAAGCGATGGTTAGTGTTAGGCAGCACTTTGCGCGGTAGAAGACATGAGAAGAAGCCGGGACGGAGAGAACAGGTTTTGGGTATTACTTGTGAACCAAATATTTCAAAGCGTCCACCAAGAAAAGGACACTTTGAAGTATCTAGATGCGACAAGTGTGTCGGAGGAAAGCACAACTTGCATTAAATCTTTTTAGAAAAAATGTAATTTAAATGTTTATTTCACTATTGAATATAAATGTATATTTCTGATCATGAGGATCAACTTACATTTATTCAAACTTAACACAGGATTTGTTCGACGGGAATATTTTGCAGTCAAAAAACTAAATTCCCAGTGCTCTCTGGGGAACTAACTTGTGACACTAGTGTGTACTCGTCGGTGTAATTGGGTTTAGTAGCCTCAATAAGCCACTTGTTAGAAACCGCCTTTTTAAAAACACGTAAAAAGCTGAAAAATTCACGAGATTTACCGACGTATTTGACGTCGCAAAACAAAACCTTAAAATCTCCTAAGCTGACCTGATTTCAGGCATCTAAAACAAAAACCCATCCAAAAACTCATTGATTCAGAGAGGAGGGAAGCGGAGGTGCATAAATGCTGACTGCTTTTTGGACTCGTATCTGCAGCCCTCTATATTCACTCGTTACTCGCAGTGAGAACGGGTTGTAAAAGCTGACCCAGGATTACATCAAAGTCTCGCTGAAGCTGAATAATATTTGGTGAACGAATAAAGTAGAATTATGTCCAAAAAAAACCTCCCTCATCATTCTTGTTGCAACAAAGTGGTACAGTTAGCAGTTAGTTTAGCTCCAGTTCTCATCTCTCTCTCTGTCAAACATGTATCTCTGTTAGATCCGTCTTACAGCATTTTTCTATTACAGCGTGTGCATGTATGTGTGTGTGTGTGTGTGTGTGTGCAATACACCCACTCCTATGATGTGTGTGTGTGTGTGTGTGTGTGTGCAATACACCCACTCCTATGATGGCGTTGAGTTCAGCCATGGTGACCTGCTTGGCCCGCTCCACCGCCTGCACCACCTGCTGCTGATGCTGCGAGACAGACAGACAGACAGACAGACAGACAGACAGACAGACAGACAGACAGACAGACAGACAGACAGGGAAGAGCCGAGTGAGCGAGACATCGCAGCAGCAACAGACGGAGAAAAAGACTGGCTGTAGTATTCGGACATCTATGACCTCTATGAACTACAACGACACGCATGCGCAATTCTCTGGTAAAAATGAAGACGGTGTATCGGTCCCTGAGTGCACACGTCCATCATCACCGTAATACTACACAGCCCGACGTACAATTATGAATCGACACGCAGCAATGAGCTGATTATAAAACCTCACAAGCCATTGTACAGCTCATTAAAGCAGCCATAAATGTGCAGTAACAAGAGTGAGCTGAGCGATATCTCACTGTAGACAGTCTCAAACCAGATCCAGATTCAATCCGTTCTCTGAGTTATTGCTGCTCTTTATTTGGGAAAACCAGTGCGTTCAGTAAAAAGTGTGCTTGTTAGTCGGTCAAGTGTGACTCTCTCAGGTTAGTTAATTCTGTCTTCGGGGAGCAGAATTTGAAAACCAAACAGATACCAAGATAAACGTCGTAAAAGAGGCCAAACATCCTGATATAAACACCTATGACATCTTCCAGAGAAGCCCAGTGTGTGTGCATTTAATAATGTCTGTGCTGGAGATGATGCGCTGGACATTTGACATCCGTCAGTTCCTTCAATCAAAACGCCACAACCATGAATTTCTAAGCCATTCTGTTGATAGAAAAGCTGATAAAAAAAATAATAAAAAAACTTCACGGTGAGAAAACAGACATATTTGTGGAGAGAAAGAGATAGATCTCCCAGAGAGACAGACAGGCTAAGAGGGCGAAGTCATCCAAAGGGTACGGAGCGAGACAGACGGATCCAGACGGTGAGGGAGAGCAGCCAAGATTCATTTCGGGGAAGCGCAAAACATCAAAGCAGGGCAGAGAAGAAAGGGCTTATCCAGCGTGGAAATGAACCTGACCATCGGGTTCAGCTTCACCTCTGCACGATGAGTCTAACTTGCATGAACGTGACTCGCACACGTGAAAAGATCCATCAGCCGGGTGGCTTCTAAAGCGATATTATCAATCATCCTTATAATTACAGACGTGGGACAGACACCTTGACTAACAATTTACTTTGACATTTCAGCCAAATCAGATGCTTTTCATTTAATCCCGTTGTCATTAGAGTTTATGTGTTGTACCGTAACATAATACGTGATGCAGGAACAAACGTCTAAAACGCTGCTTTGTTAGCTGCTCGGAAGTGTTTGCAATAGCTGAGGGAGACGAGCAGAAATGGAAAACTAGAATTTCCGCCTTGCGGTTGTATGGCTCTGCCAACCCGTCAAGTCACACTTTACATCCATTTCTGACTCACTGCATCATTTCATCCTATTAGACATTTGTGTGAAATTGTTATAACTAGCGTATGAATTCCTGAGTTATGGCCATGAAAGGTGCTTTGTGAGGTCACAGTGACCTTGACCTTTGACGACCATATTCTGATCTGTGCCAAATTTGAAGAAATTCACTCCAGATCTCATTCACGAAAATCAACTGTGCACGGACGGACGGACGGACGGACAACCCGAAAACATGTTCTCCCGAGACACCCACTTTTTTTCTAAAGTGGGTGGATCACTGAAGGCTGACACACTTCTACACTGTTGCGAGAGAGAACACGACTTAAATATCAAAAAGTTCCCCGCGATCATTACAAAAACTGTTGGAAATTCGATACCGATATCGGTCTGATGCTGACTCAAATAGCTTGATCGGGCCAATCTGGTATATCGGAGGATGCCATTATTATGAAAAAAAATTCAGTACATTCATCTATGTATTAATTTATTATATTTCGTTTAAAGTTAAGTTATGAAAGCATTGTGTAGATCAAGCCTGATGTTGCTTTAGAAACTTCCACACAGTGAGGCATACAGCTTATTAATTAAACACAGCTATCGGTACTCGGTATCTCCCAATACCTGAAGTCAAGGCTTTTTACCCCTTTCTTTAAAAAAAACATGAACATGTGTTTTAATCGAGCAAAATCATGATTTCAGTGAAGAAATATCGGAATATCTGAACCGCAGTAAATGTGTGAGACCCAACCCTATCTACATACGCACTATTATAGAGATACATGATATTGATACGTCGTCTTATTAGCGACAACAATGCTGCTGTCAAAGAAATGCCTAAACCGTGAGAAGGAACATTGGGAAGTGACAGAAACCAAAACAATCAAAACAAAGAGCTCTCTCAAACACGAGCTCGCCACGCAGCCGGTGTGATTTTGACTGCACAATAATAACATGATTTTTGTTGCGCTTCGGCGAACGAGGCTGCATGTTCGGAAAAAACAAAAGCGGTAAAAAGCCGCTTTCTCTCCCTGCCTCCCCTCTCCGCGGGCCTCGGGGCTGTGTAGCAGCACCGCAGTCTAATGCCATTATTCCTAATCCACCCTAAACCCTCCTAATCCATGGCTAATCTGGAGGAGAGCTTTTTGGAGTCCACACTCGCTCCTTCCTGCTGTTCCCGCAACACACACACACACACACACACACACACACACACACACACACACACACACACACACACACACACACACACACACACACACACACACACACACACACACACACACACACACACACACACACACACACACACACACACACACACACACACACACACACACACACACACTTTCAACTCCTCCAGAGAAAGGATTTACTGGCTAAACACACACGCCTAAAGGTTCCATAATAAACATACTGTGTGAAACACACCTCACACACCCACCACTGTACGTGCGCATGTTTATTTTATGTGCACGCAGGTGGACACACACACAAAATCATTTTCTCACACACTCAGCCGCTGGCTCCTGCATATGTTGTTAGTGGGAGACATTTTATAAATTCAGAGCATATCTGCCTATCCGGAGCAGGGAGGATTAGCCCAGGATAATCTGTGTGTGAGTGTGTGTCCATATCTGTCTGTTTGTCATCCCAATCCACCACACACTTCTCCATCCTTCTATGGGTCCTATCTGTCTTCAGTTGTTTCTCTCTCTCTCTCCCTCCCTCACCCACCACCGTCTTAACTCTTTTTTTTTTTTAGTCTTACCTCCTGAGAGAGGAAAGGGATGACTTGGGCGCAGATCGCGTTCAGCCGCTTGACGATCTCCGCCTGCAAGACAGAGAGGTGGGCGCAGACAACACAATCATCTTTCAAAATTCACAGAAAGGGCCGAGGAGGCGGCGGCGTCCTCCTCAGACGACCTAAAAAAGAATATGCTCACATCAAGACAAGTGCAATGCGTGTTAAATTCAAGTAACGGCCCGCGTGTGGAACATTAGTCATTTGATGCATTCTCAGTTGTTGAGCGCTGTCTAGTGGGTCTATTTTAAAATCTATTTTAAACACTTTTAGATCACACCCCCGGTCATATTGTGAACCTATTTAACAATACATGCAAAAAACAAAATGTAAAACAAAGTATGACATGTGCACATGTAAGCCAATACGGCCCAGTTTCAACAAATAATATCATGACATCCATCCATCAATCGTCAATCATCCATCCATCAATCATCCATTCTGCAACTTTTAGTGGCAGGGGAAGTGCAGTTAATTCACACATCAATTCATTTTTTTCTTATCTGTTGTTTTTGTCAAGAGTACTTCGCGCACACTGAGCGGGAATATTTGAGGCGAAAAAGCCATGTAGCATCATGTTAATGTAGATGATGTCGGCATCAACCAATCACGTTGTGCGGCACGGACACATTCGAGACGTACACTGCATTGTACAACAACAGGGAGGCTCGACAGTCTGCTGCAAGGTGACAACGACCAGATCCTCTCCTTCCATTCTTACCTTTCACAATAAAAGCCTTCGACAAAAATGATCTCTCCCCGTTGACTACTGTACCAATTTTCTTTTTCTAAAATAAGGTCCCACGGTGGTCCACCAGAAAGGGTGGGATTTCGCCTCTCTATATTTTGGAATACTCGCATTACAGAAGCTAAAGGCGCTCTAACTAACATTTCACTGGGAATTTTTTGGGAGGTATTTTGATGAAAAAAGAGGAACTGATAGCATGAGCAGCAATGGCCATGAAAAGAGCAAAACCGCCAGAAACTAAAACTTCATCTGCAGAGGAATGCAAGATAAAAGACATCAAAGTGCCACCCACACTGTGCGTTTCTAAAGATGATCTCTGGAAAGTGCAGTCGGTGCCCAGGCGGCACGGTAATGAGCGCTTCGGCACCAATGTCACCAAAACAGAAGGAACAAACATCACAGGGAGAGAGAGTGTGCCCTCTGAAACTTTATCATTGAGTGTTAAAAAGATTGTCAACCGAGAGGTCTGACTAAAGAGAAATTATTTAAACTTGGGTGGTTACGTGTCAACCAGGGAGTGAGTTGGTCACACTTTATGACCTGTATAACCTTTGCAGGTTGAAGGCACTGCTAAAACAATTAGAGACAGAAACTAATCAACTATTCATTCAACATTTCCTTTGACAATCGATTAATTTTAAATGATTATTAGTCAAACAAGTATTATCTGATTTCTCAGTCAGATGGAAGGATTTGCTGACATAATAAGCAATCCTTAAGACACTTGTGCTCTGACAAATTGTGACAAATTGTGACTGGCATTTTTCTGAGATTTTAAAGACTGCAAGATTAATTAATATGATTGCATTAATAATCAATTACAAGCAGAAGTGATTTTGTTAACTTATTTTTAAAAAATGCATTCCTCTTCTTTGTCAAAACCAGGCGGCAACCTCCGGTTCTGCCGAGTGAAGCCAATGCAGAAGTGTCTTTAAACGTGCATTCTCTCTACTGACCAGCAGGGGTTGACTCCTCTGGTTTCAAAAAGAAGTCAGATTGTATAGAAGTCTATGAGAAAATGACTCTACTCCTCTCTTGATTTATTACCTCAGTAAACATTGTAAACATGAGTTTATGGTCTCAATCTCTAGTTTCAAGTCTTCTTCAATACAGCATGATGTTCATTTAGTAAATTATGGATCATTTAGAGTCAAATAGACCATAAAGCAGAGTATGCTTTAGGTTGGGCTTACTGTGATTGACAGGTCGCTGCTGCTACCAGCCATATACGATGTCTCTACGTCACTCCACCACATTCCAAATATGGTAACTTTCGTTCATTGGTTGCGAAAACCCACATGGCGACGGCCATATTCCAAGATGGCGAGGGCAAACTCGTCGAACTCGAGGCTTCAAAACAACAGTCCACAAACCAATGGGTGATGTCACGATGACTACGTCCACTTCTTATATACAGTCTATGGTCAAAACCTGGCACCTACATTACTCACAGTGCAACCTGATCGCTGACAGCAGTGTGTTATGCTAGTAGCGGCTAATGTAGCCCCGCGCTGCTAGCCTCAAGCGGAGATCAGCAGCAACCTTGTCATCTCCTTTTCTAACTCCACAGCCCCAGAAGTCTTTAAACCCAACCGACACTGACTCAAGTGACATCACTTGAGGACATTTATCAGACTTTCAATAAAATCTTTTTATTTAGCAAATGGAGCACAAAAAAAACACTATAATCACACAATTTGTGCCTTTTTAAAACTATTTGAGAGACATTTTGCTATCAAGTTATTGCTAACTTCTTGAAAGTTTCCCCTCTACTGTATATCTTACTTTCCACTATCCATATTTCCACTCAAACTCAAATATCAGTATCAGTCTCAGAAATCGCAGCTATGCTACTTATCCTTCAGTATCTCTGGGAAGATTTTCTACAGCTGCACTCTCTGAACCTCAATCAACATCTGCTTAATGGGTGATTTGTAAATAAAAACCTAGGACTTTGTCCCCTTGAGAATTTGGAGGATTTTGGAGGCGAGGGGAGTGCACTTGAGCAGAGAGCTCAAGGAAAATGTGACATTTTTTGTCATTTTAATCAGCCTAATTAAAAGATAACTGCTGAAAAAGCCATCACGGGATGAGATAATTCCTCCAAGTCCAACGTGACTTCAGAAGACTCAACATGTCAAGGGCTAGTTTCATGTATATAACCTTGACAGAGGTGAACTTTGCTCAGGTATCAGTAGAAACAGGAGCCCCCCCGGAGGCCACGAGAGCAAACCTGCAGACACCCACACCGATGCAAACCCATCACAGTCTGCACGAGCAAGGCAGGATGGCACACATAAACACAGCCGTTCACGCACACGCAGTTACACACCTCCACAGCCTTCTCTGTATTCATCAGATGGTTTCACGGAACCCAAGGGTTGGCTTTTAAAGATTATACAGCACTCTCTCTCCACATCAGGTATGATTTTTTTTTTTACAGGAAATTGCCTGATCCACTGTCCCAAAGGGAGTGATAGTAGTGCAACTCCAATCCAAACACAAACACAGAAAAAAAGACAGACTTGCACAAAACCACACACTAAATGGCACACGGGGATACACTCTTTGTTTTGTAAGACTAAATATGTAGAACTATATAACAGATCCTTCCTTGAGATAAGGCCACCTGCAAGGACAATAGTCAGAGAACTCTCCTGCGCTACCAATTTTACAAATAATTTGACTTACAAAAACTTACAGCAGTATTTTCTTTGCTAGTAAAAACTTGACCCTAACCCTTGACAACTGAAAAACTATCAGCAAAGCAAAAAAAATAGGATGCAACTGCACTGCCACTACCGCTACCGACAGGATGGCAGTCCGAACAAACAAATCCAAGACAGGTGAGCTGGTCAGGAACAGCCATACTTATGGAAAATCCATAAGCATCATTGACAATCTTACAGGGAATGAGTGGAAATTGGCAAGTTATATACTGCAGAGCTGATGAGGCAAAGTGGAGACAGGTGAGGAGGCGGGTGGGAAGGGTGTTATTATTGTGGGGCAAGAGGGAGTGGCTGGAAGTGGAGGTCAGGTGACTGGGACAGGAAACGGGTAGAGAAATGGTAATGAAGGGGCCAGAGGAAATGTGAATGAAGCTTAAAGGAAGCAGAGGCACAATAGGAAAGAAGAAACATCTGAGGTAGACACTGCGACACCATAACAAGAGATACTAGAAAGGTGTACTCAGTAAAGTGCAGATCTCCACCAGGTGTGTCTGCAACAACCACTGTTGTATTGTGGGCAAAATTGTCTGACTGAATGGATACAACCCACAATTGGCTAACACCCCATCTAGACACACTCCATTCAAACTCAAAAACAAGCGGGGACGTATGCAGACGTCGTATAGGACGTATTAAATTAACCAAGCTGTCTGCCTCAGCGGCAGCGATGTACTCAGCAGTGTGCGTACTGGTAGTTCCGTCAACTATTAGCAGTTAGCCAAACACAATGTTCTCTGCAAGAACATGAAGATAGAACATTTTAAAGTGCCTAAAGTTAAGAGGTCCTGTCTTTACAATAAATGCAAAACAAATATTACTTTTACAAAGCACTTCCTGCTGAAGTTTATTAATTTATTCTTATAATGATACTTTGGACGCGCGCTCAGTGTTACGGATCAGCAGAAAATTGACTTTTACATGTTTGATTTTTTATCTTTGCAGAGACAAAAGATCTGTGCTCTGCCAGAAAAAAGAAGCAGCACTAACTCAGGTGAAGGTATTGTCAGTTAATTGTAGATTAGTGAGAAAATGCTGTCATGTTGTCCTCAGCCACACAGCAGACGAACAGAAAAACCAAACATAAGAGCAGAAACATGACTTCAAGTTGAGCTTCATTCCCTCGCAGACATACGCAGACATTCCCAGAGGTTTGAGGGGTAACGCACTAAAGACGTTCCAGCGAGTGCATTGATTCATTCAATGTTCAAGCTTCATGATTCGACTATTCGTCATCCAAGTGCCCTAATTTGTTTCTGATGAAGTGTTTTTATTATTGAGCTTTTTTAACATACGAGACAAAAAAAATTGTACATCTTAATAATGTATTTTGGAAGAACCAGGATGCGTGAGCACCAGCTATCAGTGGGGTTCGGAAGCCATTTAGCGTCAAGCCGATGGTCGGGCTGCAGTTCAATTTACCTGCGATTAACACAGTGCTGCAGCCACACGCAAACCTAAAACACTGACATTTTCTTTTTATATTTAACGTTTATCCAGGGAAGACTTGCTGTGCACACATGCCCTTTTTCAGCTTGGTTCGGTTTCATACACACTGGGGAGCTGCCCAGCACATATTAGCCTCTGCGAAACCCCACTGTAGTTGTTGGTTGGGGTGTAAGTGCATTGCTCAAGGGTACCTTAGTTAGGTGTGTTAAGAGCAAAGGAGGCCATGCTCAGTATTTGCACCTTAAAAAGTGAATGAATGAGAGAAGTGTTTCCACCGGTCTAGCATAAGGAAATGGATGTTCAAGGACACAGTGAATGGATGGCAGAGCGCTAGAGGTGAGGATCAGGCTGTATGAGATGTTGCCACATCTACTTGGATATAAGATCGCTGCTAGGCAACGCCACGATTAAAGCATCACCCATCAAGCTCCCAAAGTACACGATATAAGTAATACTATTGATTCTGAAGTATTTTGGAGTTGTCCTTCTTTCTGTTAATGCGTGGCAAACAAGCATTGACTTTTCTAATTAATTTGCATTTAAACTTTAGCGCCCCATGATATGACGTTGATAAAAAGTCAACTTTATGCTCACTGTGATGGTGGAAACAACGTGTTTCATCATACAGAAATGAACTGTCTGAAACACAACTGCATGGTTTTCTTAAGGAGTAACTTCATTCACAGGTCTGAGCCGAAGTCCACCTGCTGCATCATTTTGAAAAAGGCTAAAACATGACAGCTACGTTAGCTTGGAAACCAGAGATATGGGTCGCTGAATTTGATGGATTTACTGTTTATCAGACCACAAATGAGACAAGAATTACACCTTGCGGTCCGGTCCCTCCGCCTCACTCCCCACCGCTGGGAGACTACTTTGCTGATTAGAGAACGTTAACATATTTTTATTTCATGACGTAGATTAATCCTGTCGGTTCTATCTCAGAACTGGCTTTGCAACATAAGGGCTGATTTAAAACAGTAAATGAAGTTTTGGGGCCATTTTCAACAATGAAATGTTACTATAAACAGAAGTACAGTCATATAATTTAAAGGGGGAAAAATGTGTGCAGTTACTTTTTAATGGTTTAAATGTAAAATATATGCAATATAGTGCTGAAAGGATTGGTCCTTCAACAGTTCAGTTTTTCAAAAGCATGGTATTTGCTGATTTTCCTTGTCCTCTATGATAATAAATGAATTCTCTTGGGGGTTTGACATGTTATTTGTGAGCCAAACATAAACAGAGGACGTATTAAACAGATTATTCAATTAATCTAATGTACTTTGTAGCAAATCGGCTAAAACATGCAAAACCACTAATACAGTACTTGAATACTACTAATATTTGAGTTTTGAAAGAATGTCACAGGGGCGTAAAAATAAAGATTCTAAAGCTTTAAAGTAAAGATGCTGATTTCCACTAACAACTACAACCTACAACCTCAACCACCGATCGATTCGTTTTGAAGAGGTGAACCTGAGATGTTGGCACAGAAAAGGAAACAAAAGCGCCGGAGCAGAAAAAGGAAATGGAGATGCTTTTTTTTTTTTCTCCCGCGAGGCAACACAACCAATTTCAGGTGACATTTTACATCAATGCCAGACCATCGTGACTGTCGGCTAGAGTGCAGGGGATGTCAGCATGTTTGGCCAAACACGTCTGTTCATACAGAGACCGAAGCGAAAATGCAGGGCTCCTCTTTTCTTTTGTTTTTTTCACAAAAAGTGTCCTGTGGTTTGTGTAAACCGAGAGATTTTTTTTTTGCTTGTTGTTCTGCAGCTAGCAGGCCTCGACTTCGACCCGGACCTGTCACATGCCTCGACAGTCGATAAATAACGAGAAACGACTTGCCAGAGAGTCCTCTAAGGTGAGGACTCAAACTCGGGTCGATCCAGAAAGCTTATTGCCAGATTAGAGGACTCTGCGGTCACATAAAGCCCGGGAACCTCAGAGGCGAGATCATTTGTGCTGAATTTATCTTTGACCCTCTCTGTGTGAGTCGCCCGGAGAAACGCTCCACCTGAAAAAGGGAGGGAGGGAGGGGGGGGGGGGGGGGGGGGGGTGTGTATCAGTGAGCAGCGGCTGTGCAACATCAAACTTATTATATGGTTTGGCCCCTTGTGATCGGATCAACAACGTGCACTAACCGCCTGACTTTTATGGACAGTAAAAAAGGGCTGTATTTGCCACTGAATATGCTTTCATTATTTACTTGAGAGCACCTACTTGCTATCTTGTAGCTAGCGCAGTACAAAAAAAACACCTCAGCAATAAGCACTTATCTCCAAAGATGTGGCCCAAAAGAATGCAAATACTCTTAACAACAAAGAAATTAGATCAGGCAGGAGCCCCGGAGTCAGAATGGGTCAGATAGAAGATCAAATGTCCATCTCCCCTGTGGAGCTTTGTAAGCACCACATCAGCACCACTTTTCACCACCAGCTAATACACCTAATGGACCCCACCATATAAAGGCTGTATTCCCTTGTGACTGTATGTATGCGTGTGTGTGTGCGTGTGTGTGTGTGAAAGACACAGTTAGATAGGTAGTGAGGGACAGGGAGGAGAAAACAAAGGACGCTTTACAGACATCAGACTGCAGAGTTAGTGCTTATTGTAAATAATACAGTATTTCTATTTTGCACCTTATCAAAGTTGTCACGGGCTTGCTTCACCAAATGTACATGCTACATGCTAGCAGCAATTTGCAACATAAAAGATAATTTCTTGTTGATTTTTGTCTCATTTCACCAATCGGAACAAAGGCCATACTCTCGACCCATGAGCACCTATGTCTTTATGCTAAGCTATGCTAAGCTAACCTAACCGGCTGCTGGTCGTAGCTTAATATTTACCAAACAGATGCGGGAAGTGGTTTTGGTCTTCTTATCTAACGCTCAACAAAGAGGAGTGAATTTCCCGAAACGTCGAACTACATTCCATCCGTCATCTCGGGACCACTTAGATTAATCTTGTGACCCCCCTTGTGGGGTCCCAATCCATAGGTTGGGAACCACTGAGACAAACGGTCACAATTTTACCTGTTGTTACACACAGAAGATAAACCTGAATCTGAAAATTATCAATATGCTGTATGTGAAAGATGTTTATTTGTAAACCATCAGAAAATATTAAGAAATAATTGCCTCTCTGTGTTTTAAAATCGTATATTTTCTGTAATTCAAAAGGTTCAGATGTACTTTATTCTTCTAAATGCATTTTCTGAGACATTACGTGACCGAAATCCTCGAAATGAAAAAAGAAATCTCCCTATCGGCTGCAGTTTAACGAGTTGTCAGCCCTCATTGAAAACGCTGCCAGTCTTCAGCATCAAAACGTCTCATTACTTCCTTCTCTCCTCCCCTCCTCCTCCTCCCTCCCCTCGCTTGCTTCATTTCTCTTTCGGCCCCGCTAATTTGCAATTGATTAGCTGTCCTCTCGCAGCTCTCTGACCCCCTCCCCCCCACACAGCCCCGTCCTCTCCATCTAGGAGTCAATTTGTCTTTAACGAGGAGCAGCGGGGCCCTCCTGTGTAAATAAAACAGGAAAGAACAAAAAAAAAAAATCAATGTGGCCTATTACCCTCAGAAAATGCTAAGCAAGCAATATTAGTGATCCGCTTGGCGGCGGGGGTCGACTGCCTTAATGGGTTAGAAGCTACCACCCACCCCCCCCTTCAATCTCGGCGTCCACTCAACGAGCCACGCGCGTCGTATCTGCATAGCGTGTATGAGACACACATCATTACTGGTCTACGAGTGTGCGCGCACACACACACACACACACACACAGCCTGCACATCCAACTCATTTGCTTCCAAACCCCCCCCCACACACAATCTGCTGGCAGAAATTAGGTTCTCCCCTTTCCCCCGATAAACACTCTCTCTCTCTCACACTCTCACTCTCTCACACTCTCACACTCTCTCACACACACACACACACACACACACACACACACACACACACACACACACACACACACACACACACACACACACACACACACACACACACACACACACACACACACACACACACACACACACACACACACACACACAGCAGGATTTATAGTAGACACCCCCCATATATCATTACACAAGTCTGATTAGTGTGCCAGTAAAAGGCTGCATGTGTGTGCAACATTCACACAAACCACGACACAAACTCACACAAAGACCAAAACACACAAAAAAAAAGGTTTCCAATATATGACCACACACGACAAGTACAAATACACAAACGGTACACACACACAAGTAAATAAACAATCCCAGTGTGCGTGCACACAAACGCATGCACATACTACAGTAAGCAAACATGTACGATATAATGTACATACAGGCTGTTATACAGATTCCCCACAACACAGTAAACACACAGTATAGATACAGAAGCACAAAAACAAAGGCCGAGCATTTATCACTTGCTCCCCCCCCCCCCCCCCCACACACACACACACGCACACACACCATTTCTCTGGAAATGAGCGTGTAGCTGGTTTAGCCAGTCATTTAGCCTGGCAGCTCATGTGCAGTTACCACAGACATTTATGCTAATGACCCTCTGCGTTAAAAAAACAAAAAAACAAAGCAAGCGGTAATGTAAAGGCTCGTTAAAGGCCAAACCCTCGTTCACTGCACTCATTTTTCAGCCCATATTTCTCGTTCAATTAAGCTGACAAAATCATTATTCACATGTTGAATTACTATTACTGTTTATTTTTATTTAACCCTGTGAATCACATTTCCATTATGAAATGAAACACCTTGATTGTATATTTTTCTGGGTGTGTTTTTTTTCTCCTTACATTCAAGTCACAGCCGAGCATGCAGTTTTTCCAAAAATAATTACCCGGCGATCTTGAAAAAAACACAAAAAAAAAACACAAGGTTGTTTGATCAAACTGGCCGCTGTGCTGAAGGTATTTCCAGAATCTTCAAAGATTCTTCTAACCCTCTGGATGAAAAAAATAAAAAGGATTCTGTATGTTGCACTTTTTACCCCAAGTCAGAAATGTCTCTTCTAGTAAAACACATGATGCATATTATTGTGTATGAAAAGTAGAACATGTTGGAATGAAACATCAATTTATGACCAAAACTGATAATACAGTTTTTCATTTTGGTTCACGTTGTACATATTGATGCAAAGAGTAATTTCTGGCTGTTGTCTGTGTTTGGAGTCGGGAACTGAGTAGTCTGCTAAAGGATGAGTCTATTTAAGGGGGAGACACTACAGCTGACGAGGGTAATAAAATGACTAGTAGAAACTTTCCCAGCTGATTACTTACATTAAGACAATGACTTTTTGTATCACAGGTTTTCTGAAAATGTATGTTTAAACATGCAAATGAGGCATTGTCATATTAAATATGCGCTTATTAACATACATTTCTAGAACAAAAAATCTGAACATCTGTTAAAGCCAGGTTCAGAATTCATGTTTCATTTTGTTGACATATTAGAGTCAAAAGGTTTTTACTGAGGGGATTTGAGATATATCTTTTTATCACTTTACACACACTTAGCACAGAAAAAAAAAATCTATTTCCGCCATATTTTTAGAAATAAAATTCAGGCTATGAATGATATCTGAACAAACCCCTCTGTAGAAACCTTCAGAATATAGAGAGGAAAGAAAGTGTAAAGTTTGGTGTATGTAAGAGCTACTGAAGTGGAGATTTATGGATCAGAGTCTGAGAGAAAACTCATTTAGAGAAAACGTCTTCTAAAGAGATGTTTAGTTAAATTACAGACATTTTGAAGACACTACAGGTGAATAGGGTCAAAAGAAAACTAGTAGATATCAGCATGAAACTTCCCCAGTTGATTACTTACATTAAGACAATTTTATATTACAAGTTTTCTGAAATAAAATTTAAATATGTAAAAGAAGCATTATCTAATGGTGCCTTTAGGTGAATTTAAGAGAAATCTACAGATGCAAATCGACAAAGAAGTAAACTAAACACTTCAATGTGTATTTTGGATGTTTTCTTTCCACACATGTTTTTTGTCTGTAACGTCTCGCCTTCACATGCAGACAAAAGGGTATTTTTTCATCCAAATGTTTAGAGAGGTCTTTGAGGATTCTGTAAATGTCTTTCTAAAAAAGTGTGTTTCAAAAAAGATCACCAGGTAGATCTTTTTAGGGAAACCAGATGCTCAGCTCTGTAGCTCGACTGTGACACATCACAGGCCAAAACTGGGGTCAACACCAGAAAAAACACTGGAAGAAGAGATCATTACAAGGAGATGAAAAAAAATATTAAAATGCATATATTATCTGCAGTTTGCATAAAGAGTGGGGCCTCAAAAAAACGTGGCGGTACATTTTGAAACCTGAGCTATTTCAGTTTTTTTTATTCCAAACTGCCATCAAGTGACTGCAGATTGGCCTTTCTAGCGATGAACCCCGTAGCACCGGAGGTGATGAATAAATCATCTCCAACCTCACAGACCACGATAAATATTTTAGAAATCAGCAGCAACTACAGATTTCAAAATCAAAATTGAGAACTAAAAAACATCACGTTGATCTCGTTTTTTATGCATTCCTCTGACGCCCACTACAGTGTGGTTTGAATCGGTTTTACTTCTTTTCAATATTCAAGTTGAAAAAAAAAAAACATTTCCTACCTGCTTGTGCATCTCGATGTTGAGTCCGTACGACATCTCGTAGTACTAAAAACAAAACAAAAAATCAAACACAAAGATCAAAGCAGGGTCAAACAAACGTGTTGCTCTTTTGGCACAGATCTAGAAATACTGATGGGTTTACACACACACACACACACACACACACACACACACACACACACACACACACACACACACACACACACACACACACACACACACACACACACACACACACACACACACACACACACACACACACACACACACACACACACACACACACACACACACACACACACACACACACACACGATGAGACTCACCATGACATAGTGTCTCTGCATCTCCGTTTTGTCACTGGCCAGTTTCTCACACTCCATTTTCAGACTGTGGGGCAGAGGGAAAATTCAAAAAATATGACTTTGAAAAAAAAAAAAAAAAAAAAAGAACATAAAAAATGAAACTGGAGATGAACAGCGAGCCGGAAAAGTGACGTCATCCTGTGGTTTTAAATTTACATTTCGAAACTTTTGGAGTGCAAGAAAAACAAAGAGCTGCTCGGGTCCCTGCAGACACTTACTCAGCAGGGTGCAGTGCAGTAATTAATGGATCAATAAACGACCGCACGAACCTCATCATATATTCTTTACAGTGTGAGTGGATGCCCAAACTGCACCATCGACAGAAAGGCAACCGTGTAATGAGGATGCATTTTACAACTGTGGTTAGGCAGAGGCTTAACTCTTTCCACTGTTGTCTGTTAATGGGGAAAAAAAGCCTCCGCATATCACGACAGCAAGCTTTTTACACGTAATTGTTACACACATCATGTTTCAGGTAAAGTCCGGATGCTAGTGTGCTGAATGCGGAACAAATAGATACTTAACATGTGACTGAAATATAAATTATAGAATCGAGTGAAGAATTTTGGCACAGAGTGATTAAAACGTTGATTCGTTAATACGTTGAGATGAGCCTCTGTTTGAGCTTGATGATGATGCGTTTCATTGACCCAGAAGGTTGGGTATTTACACAGCTAACAGTCCAAGTTGGAGACACATTTTTATTTTTCCACAATATGAATGTAAATAAGCTTCTCCAGATAGACGGGAGATTAGATAACTTTCACAAATATTTTAAACTTAAGACATCCATAAAAACATAAGACTGTGTATTCAGTGTGAATATCGTTTCCCTTGTTTATTTATTTTAAAAAACTAAAAAAAACTGTGTGTCTCGCTGCTGTTTGGATGATCACAGTCTTACACATGCAGCAGACACTATCCTTGGTTCAGCTCATTCGGCCCCCGGGATTGGCCGGCAAACTGGACCACCGGTTCATCCCACCTGGTGATTGGGCAATAATTACGGGGGAGGCCAGAGGTGGGCGATTATTATGCATTGGTATCGCGCTTACGGTTCTGCCCCCCCAAGCAATGTATTTCACACTTCATCATGTCGGGTGAAAAAGCATTTCACACCACTTGGGTTTGCAGAGAGAGACGTGCATACCAAGGATGATGGGGTTTACCTGTGGTTAGTCACACCTACGGACAAAAGTAGCAGCATGTCGGCTCTCAGGTGTCTGAGGGGGATCATTTCATGGGATCTCCAGACGGACGTCTACCTCATACTGACAATGTTTTGTTTCTCGGTCAAATACTCGTTAAAAAATCAGTAGCGGTCTTGTATTTCATGCCGTTGCATGGTGACTTTTCCTGAAACCTTTTTGGTCTGACAGTGTGGCTTATACATGACCGGTGCAAGAGAGGTCAACATCACGGAAATGACCTTTTGTTCCACATCATCTGGAGGGTTCAGTTGACAGAGGTGGGACCAAGTCATTGTTCTGTATGTCACAAATAAGTCTCAAGTCTTTGCACTCATGTCCCTGAGTAGGGCGACTGTGGCTAAGTGGAGAGCAGGGCCGTCCTTCAATCAGAGAATCGACTAGTCACATGCCGATGTGTCCTTGAGCAAGTTAACCCCAAAATTGCTCCCGTAGCTGTGCCTACGATGTGATAGAATCTGAATTGTAAGTTGCTTTGGATAAAAGCGTCTGCTAAATGACTGTAATGAGTCAAGTCCAAAGTCAAGATAGACAAGTCCGAAGTCAAGACCAAAAGTCAGGACAGGCATGTCCCACATCAGGAGTCACAAGTCAAGAAAAGCAAATCCAGATTCAAGTCCCAAGTCAAGAGAGGCAAATCAAGAGACAAGTCCCAAGTCTAAACTGACTAGTCCCAAGTCAAGACTTGAGAAGTCTCAATAGAAAACCAGAGGCAAGTCCACAGTCAAGACAAGTTTCAAGTCAAGATAGGCAAATCCCAAGTCAAGACTTGAAAAGTCTCAATCTAAGTCCAAGACAAATCCTGATCAAAGTCCCATGACTAACAAGTTGCAAAGTCAAGATTGACGAGTCCCAATTCTGTAATTTTGAGTCCGAAACAAGTCATAGTGTTCTCTTCACCAAATATAATAAATTAATGGAATGAGTAGCGTTAGTTTACCCTGGAAATTAATTGATTCATGACATACTTTTAAATTTTTGGGCTTTGGGGGAAGGTATCAAGTAATTTCAAGTCCAAGTGAAGTCACGACTCATTGGCGTTAAAGTCCGAGTCGGGTTGCAAATCTTGTTTTTCTTGTTTTTCGTCGAGTCTAAAGTCATCAAATTTGAGACTCAAGCATGACTTAAATCCAAGTCATGTGACTCGAGTCCACACCTCTGACAGTTATTGATATGGACTAGGGCTCCAACTAACCATCCTTTTCATTATCATTTAATCTACTGATTATTTTCTCAATGAATCATTTGAAAATGCCAATTACAAAAATGAATGGACTAATTGATGCAGCTCTAATTAGGTTGCATAAAAACACACATGATCAGATTTGTAGTCACTCATCAGCCCCAATGCAAAGCTGGAACGTTGCTTTAATATTTTTCTCACAGTTTTGCCGATGAGCAGGTGTTTCCATGTTAGCGTCATGCTCCATCCAAACCACTCACCTGTGATACTGGGCTTGCAGGAAGTGGAACTCCTCCTTGATCCGGTCGCAGGACTCGGTGACAGTGAACTTTAGCGGCTGTCCCGGCTGGTGGGGGACCTCAACCAAAAGGCAAAGGGCGTGTGTGGGAAGGGGGGGAAGAGAGAGAGAGGAAGAACTGAGCCACCAAAGTTCAGTGTCACAACACACAGACACAGACAGGCAAGACTGTAGATGACAATAGGCCTCTGTGATATGGATGGCCTTTCGGTTTCACTCAGTCTCTTTACACGTTAGGCCACACACACACAGGTTTGACAATGAGCGCAATTGTCCGTGCGAGCGCGCAGTGGCACGGAAACTTGGATCTAAACTGATTACGCGCCAGGCGCGTGGCTGTTAATCCGCGCTGTTTTTGACACACTGCCTCGGCCGATGCCGTTCTCTCTCTACTTACCGGATGCCGTGCCGGGGGGTACATCTTGCTCAGGTCTCGAATCATTTAAAAGTGGAGCGCAAAGTATATCCACATAAACACGGGAAACAAAACGTGCGGGCACGGATATCTCTCTCCCCGTGCGTAAAAAAAACAAAACAGGGGTCAGTCAGTGGCCGGTTTGTGGGCTAGATGTGCGGGTTCCGTGAAGAGTGGAAACATCCTCGGACCTCCGGCCGGCCATCGTTCTGTTCAGACAGTATTGCAAAAGTCGATTCGGTGTGACATTCAAAGCAGGAGTTGTCTCAGTCCTCTCCAAAATCTCCAGCGCACAATGCTGAACATTCTCCCTCTGAACTAACAACGAAATCCTCTATTTTCTCAGATTTTACTCTGCAAAGCAGCGACTTTTGACACGTCGTGACCTTGCTCGTCCGCGACTCAGCTTCTTCCACGGCGCCCCGTCGTCACGCGGCGCATCGGTTAATTTCCCTACAGAACCTCCGTTAATGTTTCACATCCTCATGACGGCACCGGCGGGAAGACCACCTCGTCGACTGGAGCAGCCCTGCTCGCTGGCGGAGCCAAATTTAGAAGCAACCGGTCGTGCGAGCGCAAAATACACGTTCACAACAATTACGAGAGCCCGTGGCGCGACGTTGGGACGTGTAGTTTAATTCATATTAGTCGATAATGAGCACTACAGATGTGCGTCCGCTGCGAAGAACTACAACTTCCCGAAGACCCCCCCCCCCCTCCTCCTCCTCCTCTTCCCCCCCCCAAAGCCAATGGCGTGCGGTCTGAGGGAGGAGCGGCCATTACAGACGACCAATGGCGACGGATGAGTGAGCGCGCTGCGCTCCATCCTCGTGCCAATCATCGATGTGTCGTCCAATCACCTCCGACGGGATGCAATTCATGCAGACTCCCCACGTGGGGGCTCGGTCTGGATGTCACAGGGATTAATCTGGAAACTATCTGTTGATTTATGGTTGTTTTACAGAGGCTTGCAGGTAGAGGCGAATGTATGGCCCCGAGGTGTTTCCGTTTTTTTGTTTTTTTTTAATTGAATCACCAATTAAAACAAGGTTTTCTAGATGCCCCTGCAGTTTGGCAGTGGTGGAGGAGGTATGCAGATGTATTACTTAAACAATTCACCCCAAAAGTCAAAAACACATAGTTTCCCTCTTACTGAAGTGCTGTTTGTCAGTCAAGATTGTTTCGGTGCGAGTTCCCTTCTATAATGGGACTATATGGCACTGGGCTTGACAAAGCATAAAAAAAATGTACGTTCAAAAAACTGAACTGCATTGTTTTTTTCCAGAAATCATGACCGGGTTACTAAAGATAATCCACGTTGTTATGAGCAGTTTCATGTCGGAACTATTTTCTTTTCAACCATGGTTTCTTGATTTTGGGGTGTACTGTCCCTTTAAGTAAAAAGTTGCAATACCACAGTGTAGACAGACACACACAGTCCTGCATTCAAATGTTACTCTATTAAAGGTACAAAAGCATTCGCATCCAAATTTACTTAGAGTAACAGAAGTACTCATGATGCAGAATGGCCCATTTCAGAATAATATATATGTCATATATATATATATATATATATATATATATTCATGATCAGATTATAATAATTGATGCATTAATGTGTACGTCACTTCGCTGATTTTATTTACTCTATACACAGCCGGGTGGCTGTGGAATTCCCATCTGTCCCATCTGTCTAATCCTAACCTGTAATGATGTACCATGTATTTGTTTATTGTATTTTGTATTAATAACAGAATCTGCAAAATTACCCGTTACTAAAGTTATCAAATAAACGCGTGGACAAAATTGTAGGCGAGTGGAGTAGGAGTGGAAGGAAGTCGCAGAAAATGTGAGTAAGGGAAAGTCATGACTTAAAGGGTTTTAATTGGTCTACAATCCAATTGAAGGACACATTGCTGGGTTAATTTAGACTCAGTCTACAGGACTCTCTCTCTCTCTCTCTCTCACTCACTGACACACACCCATGTGGGTCGATGAAACACACTGCGTCCAGTCACTTAGCTGCACTAACCGACTGTGTCTTAAAATCTCAATCATCCTCATTCCTTCTCTCCTTCTCTGAATCTGTCGCCACCTCTTGCAGCTGACGTTTACTGCACGTGTGCCTAACAAAAGCCGCTGTGCTGCTTTAACGCGGCAAAAGCAGCAGGACTTCTATCATCACTTTACCTTTTATTTTTGTCTCACTTAAAACACACGCGGGCGTACAAACGGTTATCCACAATATGACACCCCTATCAATCCTCCCTCAGTCTGTCCACTCCTGTCTCTCTGTCTTCCCTGTTGTCTCTGCCTCTCCCCCACATACGTACACGTGGAGTGTGCACACATAGCCAGCGCCTCAGCCATTCAAATACACACCTCCATCTACCGCACATACAAACTAATATCTCAGGTAAGCACGGAGGCCTAAAGTGACCTGCTGTCGTCTGCGTGAATCCACCAAGGCTCCGATATCAAGGTAATATCAAGCCCTCCTCCTTCTTTCACCCCCCACCCCCCCCCCCCCCCCCCTCCTCCAAGGGCTTGAGCCGTGATGTGGAGGCGCAGTGGTACGGGAGGGGTTGGGGGTCAGGTGAGGAGGAATAAACAGATTTATTTGCCTGCGCCCCTCTCTGATTATTTTGCCCTGCCTTTTGTTCCAGACCTTATGAAACCCAAATGTCAAGTGAGGCGAGGGGCCTCATATCGAGGCCTGTCAATCACATCCCTCCGCGCACCTGAAGCCCCGACGCCGGATTATTGGCTTCAAGACGAGGGCCAGCCGCCTCCGCCGCCCGCCTCGGGCGGTACGACGCCCAAGTTGGTATTTTTTTTTCTTTTTCTAAAGAGGAATTTCATTTGGCAGCTGATGCGCAGGGAAGATTGCACGGGAGCAGATTTCGAGGGTAGCAAGCTAGAGTGTGTGTGCATATAGGAGGTGGGGAGGGGGGCTTATCGGGGGCGGAAGGGGATTAAGGGGGGAGGAGGTGGGTTTGACACGGGCTGAGGAGGGGAGTGGGTGGAAAAGAAACCCCCGGCCTTAACATCTTGCTCGGTGCACTGATCCCGACCAGCTATCAGCACCTGTACACGTGTCTCTTAATCTCATTGCAGCCCTCTCTCGTTCCAGTCCAGCCTCCTCTCTACACACATATGAATACACACACACACATTTCTGCTGAACTCTAATATCATACTCCCTCTCTAGATTACTACCTTTGACATCCATGCACTCGCACACAGCCCATTGGTCATAGTATTTACCCTGTCAGACTATTAAAGAGCACTCCACCTATTTAGCGTTGCATTCCCATAGTAACGCAGGCTGTGCTCATACACTGTAATTCGTGTATAACCCATGTATTCAATTTGAATGCATTTCAAAGCATTTGTGAGCCAAGACAGGTGGCGTAGTATACGAATAGGGACAAGGTCAATGTAGGAAGGAGGCTAGGGTGGATGGGTGAGCCTAAGAACACAGGACTTTCACCCAGGAGATTGCTGTTCTTGTCCCGTGTGAAACCAGAAGTCAACGTTATATAACGGTCTTATTTGTCACGGAAACGTCCGTGAGGAACCAGACCCAGATCCGCTTCACTGCTGCTTTCGACTTACTGTAGTTATTTGAAACTTACTGTGGTTATTTGAAACCAAATCAATTAATGCATTATGGTTAAAGTCATGGAAAGATCATGGTTATGTTTGATAAAATGTAATTGCAAGGCGAACTCCCGTCTCCTGCGGGAAAGTCAGATGAGATACATGCCCATCCCACCCTTACTTTCCACCTGTAAACCTACTTCCTGCATTGGCACGAACAAATGTTGGCATTGGACGGAAATTGTGAGATTCGGACGTCTCCCAAATATAGACGTAATTGTGAGGGACGCTGGGCTGATACAGTACAGGGAGTTTACCTTTTATGTTAGCTTGATTTATTTATTATTTTCTTAACAAATAAATGAAAAAATTCTGTTCATGTGTTCTTTTTTTATTAGATGGATTTAGGGCTACACAAGTTCATCCTGGACTTGAACTACTGCCGAAACTAAAAAAAAAATACTGAAATAAATCACCAACACTACCTGATCGTAAAAACATGTATACAGTGTATTCATATAGCTCATCATAGATCAGCCTGGTCTCATTCAGCATTCGTAGCTATAGCAAAGAAAAGTAATGCACCGTAATTCATAGATATCCTACCAATTTATTTCGTAGGCTAACCACGTTATCATGAACGGGGAAGTGTAAAGACCAAAGGCCATGCTGGGCCATGATGGAGGTGGATGGGTCCAACAAACAGCGACCTTTAGGCTAGCTGTTTGTTCCCTGTGTGAAACAAGAAGTCAACGTTGATGTTTTTGTCACACAACTTGTCTACTTCAGTAACGGCACTAACCTAGTTATTTTTACCCAAACGACAATCTTTTCCTAACTAAGTAGTTTTGTTGCCTAAACCTATATATTTCACGATCTATTCTAAAACCTAACTTTTCCGAAACCTAACTAAGAAGTTTTGAGCCTAAACCTAACTGAGGTGTTTCCTGTGAAGACGGAAGTTGATATTGAAAAGATTGCGTGCATGGTTACACGTTGATGCAAAGGCAATAGAAGAAACATAGCATTGGACTAAAATTGTAAAGGAAAGACAAGATTAAAAAGAGGTAACTGACTTCAAGACGTGGACGCACTTCATGCAGCGACAATAATCCTGCAGGCCCCTGCTCTAGGTCAGTTACAGGTATATTTACTACACAACAAGAACAATGGTGTTGTCCTTTCACCACCCCGTCCTCTGGGTGTATAGAATAATATCCTGTCTATCATTGTCTGTGTGTGTTGGGGGTTAAATGTCTAATCACACTTCATTGAGCACGAGTCGCGTAAATCTCCTGTTCTGACTGCAAGCTGCGTCCAAATCCCTCATGCTCGCCCCTTTAACACGTCATTAATCCCCGGCGGCCGCCCCTTTGAAGGGAGCTTGTGTGAAGGGATAACCAGGCCTCCTCAGACTCAGATACGGGAGAGGCAGAGGCAGCGCTGGATTTACTCCGCTACCAGCAGGTTAATCCTGCCCCCGCACTGAGCGAGCAAGGGTGTGTATGTGTGTGTGTGTGTGTGTCTTTATTGGAGACAGTTAAGGATCGGCTCCATCACAGTAACGACTCTGGGGGAACATCAGCATCTGGTGCTCAAAGTCATCCAGTCCCCCCCAAAGGAACATACAGATTTGCTGCCATTTTCTTTATTAGATTACAAATGAATGGATGCAAGTGTTTGTGCTGATAAAAAAAACAAAACAGAAATAACACGCAGCGACCAGATGACAAACAGGCCGAGACGCCGAAGGCAGAAAAAAGGAGACAGACGAGGCACAATTAATTAACAGGGAAGTGGTGACACCGAGAACAGCTGAAAAAAAAAAAATAAAGAAATCCCGAGGGCCTAAATATTGCAGAGAGCTAATCATGACATCAGTTCATGGCAGACATTGTAGAATGAAAGTCTCCTTGTGACACTTCATGTTAAAGACAGAATGGATCGCATTGGTTCCCTCGACTAAAAGACAGCATTTTATGATACTTACTTGTTTTGTTCGGCAAGATAATCTTCACAAATGAACACGGCTTTTATGATTTTTGAAGCGTGACTGCAATCGGCATAAAAATAAAAAGCCACCATTACGCTTCAAACGAACTACACAACAAGTATACAACGAGGCTGTGAAGCGGACTAGTCGGCGAGATGACATCTGTTAGCCACTTGTTAGCAACCGCCTTTTTTAAGACGCGTAAAAGCTTCAAAATTCACAAGAGAGGTATTTACTGACGTATTTTATATATCGTAGAGTAAAATGTTAAAATCTCTTCAGCTTGCGTTAACCAAAGATCTTATATCAAAAAACAATTTCAAAAACCCATCGACTCCGAGACGAGACAACTGGAAATGCAAAAATGCTGACTCATTTCTGGGTTTTGAGACTCGTTCCTGCAGCACTAGACTGCATGAAATATTGACTTGGTCTCCGTGACGTCACCCATAGGTTTCTGAAGAGCCGTCTGTCATCTCTATCGCGACAGTGACGATGAAGCCTAAAATGGGCGTTGATCCTCGGTGGAGCTGACGCAGCAGAGAAGTTGGCTAGCAGATAGCAACCTGGTGCGGCACCGAGCTGTCATTCAAAGCAACCTAAATTATGCCAAAATTTCAGCCTAATTTTAAATAGGGGATTTTAAGTTGTCATGAACAAGGAAATTATCTATAGAGACCAAAACCATTTTTTGGGCTGTCTACAGGCATTAGTCCACCTCAACCCACCCGTGTTTGCTGCTCTGCAGCATGTAAAATGCATGCTTTAAAAAAACGTGTAGCGTAACGCTTGTAAATGTACTTATTGTTCAGTTTAGTGCATTGCCTTCACAAGGCGACGACGAGGCGGCTAACTTCACCTCCTTTTTTGGACATAAAAAGTCCTTTCCTTTGTCTGCTGCGCAGAAGAGGCTCAGGGACTTTTTTAACATTCTGTCTCCTCTTCAGCCTAAAAGACTAATCAGCCACTCGGCGGGGCTCTGGCGGCTAACCAGGACTAATTCTGCCTCCTGCTGGCTGGTGACACACACTGGGAAAGCACATGATTGGCTGTTTAGCACCGGGGGGTACACCTCTGATTGTCTGCTTAGCATATTTTCTCCCCTCCATGGCACATGCTCGCCCTTATATCCTCATTGCGTTGCACAAAGCAAAATGGAAACGGGTGTGTCTGCAAGTGTGTGTGTGTGTGTGTGTGTGTGTGTGTGTGTGTGTGTTTTACATTGCATGCCACAAGAGTGTGTTTGGGGAAACACAAAAAAAAATCATCACCAAGCCTCCTCCTCTTCTTTCCTCCCTCCTTTATTGTCGTCTCTTTTTCTTCTTCTTCTCTTCCGCCGCGGTGCAGATCACACAGAACGTCACCTCCGCAAACTGCCACGAGCTAATTAGCTGTTAGCCGTGTTTGTGTTCTTGACTGATGACAGGATCATTTACTCTGGTCTCCAGCTGGCTCTGTTTGTCGGAGCCATCTCATTAGCATGGCAAATTAGTCCCCTGCTCAGTCAGGGCTCTGCCTCGCCCAATGAGAGGTGATCGGAATGCAAATCAATCGGGAGGGCGGGAAAATGGGAAATCGCTAAATAGCGGTGGAGAGGGGGAGGATGGGAATACTGGGGAAACTTTACATTTTTTATTTTTTATTTTTTAAATGAAGTCGGCTTGTTTTGGAAATTAGAGACATAAGTGGGGAAAGGTCAAGGTTGAGCCAATCTGGGATGGGCTTGTTACTAGCAGAAGTAGAAAAAAAAACATTCAAGGACGATGACTTGCACTGTTGTGATTGTTATTAGCTGAACGCTGAATTTGTGAGTTTAATTCCCCTAAAAGCTCAGATTTAATCAACTGCAGCTATTCATCAAATTAGTGTGAGGCCAAACCAGGTACAGAAGAATGAACCCCCCCCAAAAAATATATATACATCAATAAATAAACACGGCTTAGCATATTAACAAGTGTTGCAGCCTGGCAAAGGGACCCTTGTTTGTCATCGCTGCTTCGCAATTCTGCTAAGTGAGCTGTTCGTACATTCCCCGTCATAAAACAATCTCTTTAATTTAATATTCTGTCATCAGGTTGTTGGGCATTTTTGCCTCTTTATTAGCAGGAAGTTATCGATCACGTTGCTTTCACAACGAGACGGGTGCGATTTTTTTCTCCTCTGCGCCGTGATTGAGATCGGCAGGTGCGCTTGTTTTGCCGGGATTCGGTATTCGGACTGAGAAAAGTTTACTGGGAAGCATGTAGCACATGTAGGAACCTACACTGTGTTTCTTTTCTTTTCTTGTCCAGCTCAGAACAATAGATGAGGGAGCCGCTGGGGTTTATAGGTACATTTATGTTGTTAGGGGTGGCGGGAGGTCTCTCTCTCTCTCTCTCTCCCTCTCTCTCTCTCTCTCTCTCTCCCTCTCTCTCTCTCTCTCTCTCTCTCTCTCTCTCTCTCTGTGTGTTTTACTCCGTCGAGTCAATCTCTGCGAGGCTGCCGCCGTCTCCGGTTTCATTTGTCGACAGGTCTAGCAGCGGGGTGGAAGGCGAGGGAGGAGGGGGGGTGGAGGTGGAGAGAAGGAGGAGGGGGGTGAGAGCAGTAATGTAAGAAAATTGGAGGATTAGACGGCGAGCCCTCTTCCTGTCTGCAGCACCCCCCCCCCCCCCCCCCCCCCCCACACACACACACACTCTTCCTCCTTCTCATGCCTCATTCCAACCCTCAGACTACAATAACACAGCATGACATACTGACGAGCAGCCCCCCCACCCCCTCTCTCCGTTATCCCTAACAGATCTGTCATGCCTTTCGTTTTTCTTTTTTTTGCTGATCTGAAACCTGGACCCGCTCCCTCGTCTCTTTCGGTTTAAAAGCAGGATTACGCTCCTCTCTCACCGTCATTCTCAATTAGGCTACTTTGCTCCCTCACTCCCATCACCTGCTTCCCTAATCTTTACCTGGACCCGCTCCGTGCCACGAAGATATGCAAGTTTAAGACCCATTTTCCATCGCTATTGTGGGGTTTTTGCACGCGAGTATCAGAGTGCAGAGATAAAAGAGGTAGCAGCAGTGGTGGAGGTGGACCGGGAGTGTGTGTGTGTGTGGGGGGGGGGGGGGGGGGGGGTGAGCAATGAGCAGGAGTTCCAGAGTGTACGTGGAGGGGTCTGAAAGGGCCTAAATGGATCCGCGATTGGACTCTCCGAGGTCGTCATCAGCCTAGATTGGAGGCCATTAGGGCCTATTTAAAAGAATTACTTCCAGGATGCAATCAAAAACCCTGATAGGTAATCAATGGCAACTAGATCAGGGCACAAAGGCAGTCCATGCGTCTCAATCAGCCACCATTCAGCAGGACAGGGGAGATCAGTACTGGCCAGGGAAAACTGCGTTCACTTTTTCTGTGTTGCGCGTGCACGCGCCCGTGCACTGCACATGATGCACAATTGCAAATACCTGAGGCGTGCGTGCACACAAATTCACACTAGTGTAAGAAGCGTGCAATCACTTGGACAACTGTAAGTTGGGCCGCAGATGGCCATGTTACTCTGATGTGCTCCCAGCCAGACAGTGATTCATCAGGAGGCACTGGTAATGCCTCAGGATCCCCCCCCCGAGCTTTAAAACAAGAATTACAGGACATGAAGGAGAGAGACGGAAAGAGCGATGGAGGAAGAAAGAGAGAGGAGGAGGGAGGAGTAATGGGGGGAATGGGTGAAGAGCGAAGGAGGGGGGGAGGTTGTGGACAGAAAGGTTGATGTATTAGACCTTCTAGTTAACGGAGCCCTCCACACACACTCTCACACACACACACACACACCTGCAGCATCCAGTGAGAGTGATGATGAGCGGTGGAGAGGCTGGTAATGCCGCTCAATGATGCGTGTTGCGTTTAGTTCAGTCTGAGTGCGCCCCGCTTCTCCAGCCGCGCGCGGGCTCGCAAATCCGCCCCAGCAGACGGACAAAAGAAGGAGAGACGGAGGGGAGAGAGAGAGAAAACACCGAGGCCACAAACTGGGTCAATATCGGTCACAAACAGAGCAGAGCCCTCGATTGCGCCCCCGGCACGCCCGAGGGGGCAAAATTAGCACCCACATCCGAGCTGCAGGGACTTTCGGGGGCGCACGCATGCAAACGCTCACGCACGCATATGCAAACAAGAGACGGACGCTCGAGAAACGCGCAATAACTCAATTTATGAGGTTCTATACGCCAGCGCATATAAATGCAGAAACACACATATACCAATAGGAACAATAATAGTCCTGACATGATAAAACACCATCAAGAAGGGGATATGAAACACGGCGCGCTCCCTGCAATAAGATTACAGGCCATCAGCCCCCCAGTAGGTTTGCCAGCGGGAGTCCCCAGTATAATAAAATCAGATTAAAGGACAATCATATTTATTTCGAGTATATACAATATATCAAGGTTGCTCAGCAGCTCTTATTGTGATAGGCTGTGGAAAAAGACGCGCCTCTGTGTGCTCTCCTTCTTCTAAGGTGACGTTAGGCTGTGTTTAATGAGCTCCAGGTGTCAAGGAGTCGCGAATGTAACAGGATGTGTTGGCGAGGCTTATTGATTTATTGTTTTTCTAGGGAAGTTTCGGTACTTTTGTTATTGCCTGGCTGTCGCCAGTAATGTCATTTCACAATCATCTTTCAGGTGAATAAAAGTTGAGGGACGGCGTGTGTAAATGCGAGCGCGTGATGGCTCGAAAAGCGGGACGGGATATGAGAAAATAAGATGACTCTGAGACGTTAATGTGACTTGTGACACGTAAACAGATCTCCTGCTCTGTGGAATAGGAGGAGGTGTGTGAACATGGGCAAATGTTTTAATTTTTAAGAAGTGAAATGGATTAATTATTGCCACCAGTAAAAACCACTACCAGTTCTGCTTCTGCTGCCAGTTCTATCAACGCCAACATACTGTACACAAGCATGGAGGGTTAGTGTGAATTCAAACAAAACCACTTGCTAAGGTTTAAGAAAAGCATCATGGTTGAGCTCAAAATAAGTACATAAACTAAGTAAAACGCAAATAACGTAACATAGGTACGGAAAACACATCGCAGACATCACTAACGTAACTTTGCGGTCTTCTGGTGGAAAGTCCCATATTTGAAAGTTTGCCGCAAAACAAATATAAAGTAGCATTTCTTAAAGCTGCTATAATAAATATGTTTGCATTTACAATGAATCAGATGACTAATGTGTGATGTGGAGGAGCACTCATAATGATGAACCCACAATTATCACCCAACTCCAACAGAAACCAAAATAGTAAAACGAGAGTGATCATAAGACTCACGTTTGTCTGACGGGAAGATGCACAACTGCAGAATATTGGTCCGGATCTGCTGGATGTGTAAATAAGAAACTGTTTGCTACCAAGATCGCCATACTGTACCTAAAAGACGAAATATGTCAGTTTGTTTCTCCTGCTTCAAGTGGTAAAAATATTTTTAGAGAAGAGTTTTAAAGGTTAAAGAAAACGTAGAGTTGTGTGATCGGATTAGGATTAATGGTAAAGCAGCAACCTTAAGGTCTGAAAATTGAAGCCAAAGAGGAAGTGTCTTAAATCTGCATTCTCTCTAATGGACATCAGGGGGCGACTCCTCTGGTTGCAAAAAGAAGTCTGATTGTATAGAAGTCTCACTTGTTATATTCCCTCAGTAAACATTGTAAACATGAGTTTATGGTCTCAATCTCTAGTTTCAAGTCTTCTTCAATACAGCATGATGTTCATTTAATAAATTAAGGTTAATTTAGAGTCAAATAGACCAGAAAGCAGAGTATGCTTTTTACAGGTCGCTAACACGTTGTTGTCTTTAAGCCCTTTCACAGTGTGTTTTTAGTTCATAAAAGTTAATTGTAACATTTTAAACGTCTAAGTCAGCGTTCGACTGTACTCAGCTCCACCCTCTTGTGTCACTTCTGGTTCCAAAAAATCAAGATGGCGACGGCCATAAACCAAGTGTTTATCTTGTAAATGCATCAATACATAACCTGAAATGATCCTGTCATGAGTTTGAAAGTTATGTTCGTTCGACTTTTAATTCTTTTGACTTGCAATGCCGAAGTCATTGCTCATGTGGCAAAGACACTGAACATAAAAGCCAACTACACCTAACCTCATCAGATTTCAGAACAAACAAAAAAAAAAAAAACGTAGGTCTCTTGAACTGTATAGGCCTACGAAATTGAAAGTCTAAATTACAACAAATTAAATAACCATAATGATTGATGGAGCTCTGTCTGATTCTAAATCTAGGCAGTATGTGTGCAGTGTTAGTTTATCATTCTCTTTCTGCACTTGCACTGCTTAAGGTCACTTTGCATCGTAGCATACACTCTGGTACCTGTCTCTTGAACGAGAAGCTCTTTTCCCATCCATACTTTTGCCTCCACTGAATAGAGGCTCAGTGCACTCTGCCATCGGCCAGCTTTGTGCGTATGGAACCAGCTGTGTGTCTGCTTTGCTCATCCTGTCCAGGAAAAGCATCTGTCTAAACAGCACTTGTTTCATTGGACCGTAGAGGTTGTTATCAGAGCCTGATAATACAAAGAAGGTAAATTGATTTGACTGTTTCCACCAGAGGTTGGGTTGCTTCTAGTGCAATGTTTAAGGTTGTTAAAAGAAGACTGCAGTACTCGCAATGGAAATTTTTAATAGAGTTTCAAATGCTTTTTTTTTTTAATGTGTTTTCCTTTTTGGGCACTTTGGGGCAGTGGAACAAGCTGAAAATATAGTTTACATATTAGCAACTTACAAAGTGTGTAAACATGTTAGCAAAAAAGATCATATTTCTTACACGGAGGAACGTTGGCACCCGCACCTGCACCCGCAACGCTATATTGTTTTTACCATGTGAGGGTGTCTGTGGACCGATTTGTATAGGGGATAGAGTCACAACTGTACAATATGCGGTCACGAAAACAGATGTGTAGTTGAGATCAAAATTTCGAAGATGGGTCTGGTCTGAGAAAGGGTGCAGGAAGTAGGAGGGTAGGATGTGGAAAAGGGGCCATTGTCGAAGGTCTCTAGTTTTAGCTCTGTTTTGGTCTCCACCAACTCCTGTTGCAATGTGTAATACCTGGCCACATTCTCCAAACAAATAGTGGGTAGCATTTCACCTCTATTACTGGGTCCATATAATATGACACCCGGGGACTGCTGGCCCGACTCCCTATCGGATCAGAGGCTAGACCTAGTGCCAGCCCACTGTGCACCCCAACACTGGCTGAACTTGAGTTGCTATACAGCTAACCGCTGATTGAAGGTCCGCTTCCTGGAGCCAGAGAAGTCATCTCCTGGTGGCGAATGAAGCTAAAGTCGAGTTTCTGCCACTTTTCATTTAAGTCAATAAACAAACTATCAAAACTTACACGAACCTTCAACCTTTAACATGATTGACAAGAAGCTCTACTTCTTCGTCCTTTTATGTTGGAGTGAGGGCAGACTGGACGCTACAGTGACTCACTATCGCTGATTAGCATGCTCATTTCTAGACATCTCTTCAACTCAATACATAGACGTCTTTGACATAACTCCCAACACTTTAACCGTATCACATTCTGTACATAATGTTAGATTATTTTTTGTTTTAAACTAAAGTTCTTGCCAGATCCAACACAAAATTATGGCACTTTAGTTGCTAAATGCTCCTCTAGATGCAAATAAGAGCTGAAAAATGGAAACAAAACATTAAAGCTGAAGTCTGAAAAACCAAAGTAATGAGCTGAAAGACACTAAAACGATCTGTGGAGCTGAGGGGGAACTGCAGAGAGGGGGTTGACAACTACGAGCGAGCCCTATCACCACACATTCATTTGATCCATTGTGGATTAAGAAATATTGAATGCAGAAGCTATAAATGTGGATTATTTTCACTGTGTCTTGTGTGACCAGGGCTTTAGGTTGCTGCACCTTCAGTTGGAAAGGTTTTTCTGGATTAGGCTTGCAACAAAAAACTAAATGTTTCTTTAATGATATTAAAATAGACATGCGCCATCCAAGCTTGCATTAATGTTTGCAGCCCACTTTTTTTAAGATCATGGAAATTGCGACTCTGCCTAATTATTTTCAAATGACAGCCTTAAATGTAAAAACTGGGAGGCTCAGACTTTTCAGCGGCCCTCTCGCCCACACGACGAGAAGTCCGTTTCCTCTCCCTAAATGCCACACAATTATGAGTGGCTCTAGGTTTGGCAGACCAAGACGGTTGGGGGTTGTTGAGGAGCGAGATTGCACGCGTGAGTGCACAAGCGCCGTGTGTTTGTGCGCGTGTACATTTGTGTGTGAACAGAGAAAGTCATCTTATTTACCCACCTTGGTGTTAGGGGGTGGCCATCGCCCGCCCAGCTAAATGCCATGCAAATGCTGCCGCTGCCGTCAAGCTGCCAATCACGGCGCTTTTGGCATTCACGGCATGCCGCGGGAGCATTTTACAGCGCCTGTGATCTTTACTAAATGAGAAATAACCCTAGCCTGTCCGAGCCGGCCCTGCAACGTTTAAACAGTGCTAACCCGAATTCCCACTGGGAGAATGCGGTGGAGTGAAGACATCGTATTGTGTCAGAGGAATGATAAAGAAAACAAAGCGGGTGGAGGGGAGGTGGGTGGCTGCGTGGGTGGGTGGTGAGGGAGGTGTCTTACTCCCGTAGTACAGCCTCATTATGATGATGTGATTTGCAGGAATGGCAGCAGCGGCTCTCGTCACTAATACCAGCTCCCCTGAGCCACGAAAACAGCGCTTTATTAAACTGTATGAAAGGCTTAGCTGTCCAATTTATGAGCCTGCCTGCTGAGGACATGAGCGTGCAGAGACAGGGGGAAACACTGCAGCACTGCATCAGATGAGATTAGGCGGAACAAAAAAGTTTTACCCCTGACAGTACTTTTTCTCTCGCTTTATTCTGAAATGCAAACACAAGACATTGTGTTGTATTGTTCGTACAAGAGGTGAAGGGATCGGATCGGCGCGCCAACTAAAAGGCGTTCCTATCATCTCGCATTTGTGGAAATCTAAAAAGTTCAGGCTTTAATTAATTTGAATTTGATTTGATAGAAGTAGACTCATGAGACTAAATTATATTAAGTAGGGTTAGGGTTAGGTACGTTATGTATTTTAGACAGCTTTGTTTTGTCATACTTGTTGAACTTCTCTTTACATCCCGACAGTTATCAATAATTCAAATGCTCTGACAAAAAACTAAATCTGGTATCTGTGGCAGACACAGGGTTGTAATAAGCCCTTACAATAGCCACGTGTATTGTTTACGTTCATTATGATAATTTTGGGGGAGTGGCTTTGGCAGACTTGGCAATTCTCTTGCTAGATTAAGCGACTTTTGGAGTTAGTGCTGCTAGCTTCATTGGAAACAACGGGCTGGATTCTTTTGGTTGTATACTTTCAAAATTTAGTTTACTCTTGCCGGTTTCTCCAATGTGGCCAACTCCAGCTGTATTGTGTTGAAGTCGTCATGATTTTCAGAATGAGATTATATTAATTCGTTGAATAGTGATCTTTGATGTACGTAAAACTAAACTACGCTAATCCAGAAAAGCAGAAATTAAGAAATATGGGTTGTAAAACCACACAGCCATCAATTAAGAGAAAGTAAATGCAAGATCATGTTGGGACACAACCAGGGTTGGAAATTAGCACCAGCCATCAGCCAAATGCTGGTAAAATATGCAAGTGGCTGCTAGATTTACCTCACTCACCCGCCAAACAATGGTAATCTATTTAGGAATTGTAGATTTTGGAACCCACCAGCAACAGTGGCAGGTGGACAAAAAGTTAATATACAACCCTGGACATAACCATTCAGTGCTGTTATGAGTTAGCAACAATTTGTAAATTGAGGATATTGATATTATAATTTATATTGTTCACAGCCAACTCAGTCTAATACATTTGGTAAACAGTTACATTTGTCCTGTCACTTGGAAAATGGCAGTAATGAAGAAAAAAACCTTTTGTCCTTTTGTTTCTCATTTACTATTAATTCGATTTTTTTCCCTATGAATATATTTCAAAGCATATAGAAATTCTCAAAATGTTATTACTGATGTTTTCCTTTTGGCTATGTGTATGTTTTACGGAAAGTTGTAATACCCAAATGTCGGCCCAAGTAAGACAATTTAAGATGTGCGTTAATTCAGATGGAGAAAGTGTACAACCAATTGTTATCTTATGTCAGCTGCACAATGCTGCTGAGAAGCAAAAGGATCTGAAATGCACAGGGTGATCAGGTACCACAAGTTGACCGTCATCAGCGAAGAGAATTACTGTGATTTTAAATGTAAACAGAAGGGGACTCGATACAGAACCTTTAGGAGCCCCACATTTTAGGTGAACACATTTCATAAAATGCCAAAGAAAGCCAAGAAACCTGAGAAAACATTTTTTACATCCTTAAAGCACAATGTGACCATTGTGTTTTCCATTTTATTTGTAATGATCAACAGTTATTTCAGCAGACACAGATATGAGTTTTAATTTTAATTTGCTCTGGAACTCCCTGCCAACGGAATTGTTTTGTTTTCTTGAATTAAGTTTACTCAACATATCAAGCTTAAAGCAGTTCCGCAGTGGAGGCCAGTTTATAAAACAAGCAGCATTTTCAAAGCTTCAAAGCAGATCATAACACTATTATTCATATCATAGTAATAACTCCCTATTACACTCCTTTACAGATCTAAGAAATAAGGATGGGGATGATTGTTTAATCACGATAAGATGAGGCTGATACCATTGTCTCAGTGATCTGATGAATGATGTATCTGGGATAGCAGAACCCAGTCTGTTATGTTTGGCGAGTGGATTGACAGTTTGCCGTACTGATGAGTATCCGTTTTGATACTCAGCACTACGACTGTACAGATTAGCCATGACAGTCGTGATTAAACACGGAAATAATGCCCACAGAGCTGTGTGCGCCGTGCTCGATCCACTACTGGTGGCAAACGGGAGGCCTCATTAACTCCCGTGTCTTTGCTGACATTCTGTTATCACACACTGACAGACACACGCAGATAAACACGTGCATTAAATATTCACTAAAGTGTTTATTTTGGCAGAAAGACAGCCGGGCAAACACACACGCACCCACACACAGACACACACACATGCACACAGATCCCCAGGCAGCAATTAGTCCTGCCCCATAAGAGTCCCCCCCCCCCCCCCTCTTCTCACTGAGCTGTAGGTGCAAATTACATTTGTCTGAATGCACTGGTCTTTCATCATACATGAACATGTCAGGGTCACACAGTGGCAAGCACCGCTTTTTTTCCTCAAGAAGAGATTCGTTTTCTGTGTTGTTAGCTGATTCATCGCACAACTATTGTGTGTGTTACAACACAATAGTGAATCTGCGAAAGCAAAACGGAAGATTTTAGATTATTATAAAGCACAGTTACAGACATGCAGGATGAAATGCTGAAGTTAATTGCCAAGTATTAAGGGGCACAGACTATTGTAACTATTACAAGCTGAAGTCTGCAGAGTGTATGAGCTTACTTCTGGTAATTCTTTCAATAGTTACCCTTTTACTTTCATTCCAGTGATTATTTTCTAAAGTGTTTTGGCACAAAGTGTCAGCCTTGTCTGTCATACTTTTCATTTTAAGGTGATGATCTTAAGACGAAATATCGGCGGTGTTAAAGAAAGCTGGAACAAATTCAGCGTGGTCAGTTCAGATTCCGTTTAACTGATGCGAAGCACGCAGCAAGTTTCTTACTGTACTAAGAGAGTTAAATACTATGATAGACTGTTTTAGTTTAGAGATTGAATTAGGCTACAAAGCTGTAATCTCAGCGGTCACGCTACAGTAATAAAGCAAATGTTATTAATTGGGATCCTAAATACATTTAAATATGTTTGTTTTTGAATCTGCAATTTAAAGTACATTTTATTGGTAACATTACATTACATCAGTGGCAAGCCGTGCATTTTATACCTGGGCCTTCAGTGCTGTCCTACTACAGCTGAACCACATCCTAATAACCTCATTATGATGCCACAGCTATGTTATTATTTGTTTCCAGGGGTGTAACAATACACGTATTCCTGTTAAGCTGTTCAGTACGAGGCTTACGAACCGAACAATACGTTTGAATAATACTAGTGCATTTGGAAAATGTAGAAGCTTAAATTATGGGAAATATAATGTTTTCGGTGGACTACGCGCAACCTGGCAACATGCTGTCTGACACGCCCACCCCAGAACCACAACATTGTACTCTGGTGAGGCGTGTGTGTTCTGGGAGGCACACTATGCTAAACTAGCTTAGCAGGAAAACAACAGCAGCACACAAGCTATACTCTCCCCGCAGCGTTTAGCTGTTCCCTACTGATTCAAACAGGGCTAAAGCAATCGCCACACAATCCCCATTTCTCCAGACCATAATTCTTGCTTTGTTAAAGAAAACAACAGCCCAAACAGAGAATCAAATGTCCGACCCCTAACCCCTACAGGTTATTTGTTTCGTGTAAAAATGAAGCTCAGCACCTACAAATACACTAACTGCAGAGTGCAGATACGTGAATACGCATGATGGGATGCTGCGTCATTTACGGACAATGCATATAGTCAAAATCAATGTAATAACACAATGACAAGAACAAACTCACAAGAACCAGTCACATATATTTATGACAACAAAGCATGACAAATCAATCCAGCAACACTGTGGCACAAAAACACGTATTCATCCACACACTAAAGAGCACGGGCCATTCAAATATTATTCACATCAGAGGGAACAATATTAACCATATCATAAAAACGACACGATAGACAAATTAACACAGTAGTAACACTACTGCAGATGTAAAACAAAGCACTTCACTTACCACAGCTGCTGTTCACTTAAAGACAAAGTCCATCCTCCTTTCTTTGTTAACAAAGAGTTTAATACCGCGGTTGGACAGAACATCGGTGCGGTTCACTTCCAGCCAGAGGTCCTCCTGCGAACGTGTTCCTTGAGTTGTAGATCCACTCAGGTCTCTCCAAAAGTTTTCAGTGTCCTGTTGTGCTATGGTGTCGTGTTGCTGCCTTGGTTAGCCACCTCAGGTTAGCGTAGCACAGCTCCAAACACCAAGGCGCTCAGTTACAAATGAAACGCATTCCCAGCCATAACATGTGCAACGCTTCTCCGACGCTGTTAGCCAGAAATACCGTTCGTACAAATCCTTTTCCTGGCTGGGTCAGGGCTGCTAGCTGTGGGGTTGGCCGACCCTTTCTTTCCTTCTCCAGAAAGGCGTTGCCAGTAACTCCGCCACCAAATCCGTTTCTCCTCCTTCAGCCATTAAAAAAACAAAGCTAGGTTAAAAAAAAGAATCTACACCAAGCAAAACGCTAAAAATGTCATGTCGATGTCATAACTTCTTACATATCTTTCAACTTGAACTCTTACTACTAATACTAACTTCTGCTAACTTCTGCTTCAGCGTTACAACAGTCATGCTGGCCCACTGACCAATCACACCGCACGTTATTGCTGACGTACTTGTAGACTACCTCGGTAGCTCTGACATGTCAAAGAATACGCCCAACATGTCAAACTAAAGATCTGATTGGTTGAAGACTATGACAATCAACAATATCGTCCCTGTTTACTTTAATCTGCAAAGTCTACCTAGAGGGCCTTGGGCCTCTCTTCTTACCTGGAGACATAGAGGTGAAATCTGATTGGATAAAAGCTCTACTTAAAACAAGCCGCACTGGAAGCAGAGCTGCAGGCTGGAAGCAGAGCAACTGAGGAAGACAGTAGCTGTGCAATGACAAAAAGAAGCTAATGGGAAAAAAAATTATAATACATGTATGTGTATTTGTGAAAAATTATTTAATAATAAAATAGCTATAATTTTGTGATTCTGTTTAGGCCAGCAGAGAAGGCTTAGCTGGCCCTGACGGCCCACCACTGCATTACATTACAGTAATTTAGCAGACGCTTTTATCCAAAGCGACTTACAATAAGAGTAACGTTGTACTCCGTAACATTTGAACTGTATACTTGCCTGTAGACAAATTTAACATTTTTGCATGTTCAGCTATAATAGTTCTTTCAAGGAACCTTATTGAAATTTAAAGTAAATCATGTTTAATTCTTATACAGAGTTGAACTGAGATAATTGGCTCCTAGAGGTTGTGGCAAAATCTGATTGGTTGAAGTTTACAAGTGAAGGTCAGCTGATTAAGCTAGAATCTATAAACAGAGAATGCATGAAGTCTTTTGCTGATGCTCATTTCAATCAGGAGGGACTAATTAAAAGATGAGCTTGAAGAGTTATTAAGAAATTAATTTCTTTGATATATTGTGCAAAATAGAAAAGAGTCTTTTGCGATTCAGCCCCTATTATGACATCACATGGAGTATAATCCATGTGAGTTTACAGGTTAAAGGATTTGGAGAAACCTGGTTACCACAGGTAGATTTATGTTAAAGAAATCTGATTATTATCTTTGCAGGGAGGATCATGTGATCACTTGCGCGTGTGCGTGCGTCTGCGAGTGAGTGTGCACCTTGTGTCTGTCCACGGTTAATCTCACATTCTGCTGCAGCAAACTGCTTAATATTTTGGGTGGCCAGTTCTGACTGAATGCTTACGGACCTTGCTGGGTTGCACTCTATTGAGTGCACCTTTCTATTTGGCCATTTAAAGGATTAGGTCAGGGGCTTTCTAGACATAATTTCATTGGAGGACATCTCACATTAACCAGGTATGCATTTGCATTTTGAAAAAGCCCAGGACAGAATGTTCCCTTTAAGAGTATGGGACGTGGGGAAATCAGAAAAAAAATAGAAAAAAATAAATGCATTACCTGATATCTTGTATCACTATAACCTGATTTATCACAGTAATCAGGTTTGCAAATGTAGTCAGCGTCTCAGTAAAACCATAAAAAGAGCAAACGTGCAGTGTTTCCATGCCATATGGATAAGTTAAGCACACTTGTATCACAGCGGGCGCTGAATGAATAGGTGTCAGCAGTGGCAAAATGACAACGTAACACTAAAATCAATGGCACTCTGCCGCTAATGAATGACAAGGCTAATTGCGGGAACGGCTTGTTGCTCTTTGGTTTAGATAAATACTCCGACAAGTGAAGTGCTTTAATTATCCCCAGTGTGTTTGTGGCTGAGCGCCGCCGCCACCGCTGCACTCGAGATGCCTGCCGAATGAGACAAGCTAATTAAGAGTGATTTTCCCCGCTCCCCACTCATTAATAACACAACAGCAATTAAGAGGAGCTAGCGGAACATAGTGCATTTGGTGCTAACAAGATTAGCCTCATGGAGCAATGAGTTTACGAGAGAGAGAGAGAGAGAGAGAGAGACACTGGCAGACACAGAAAGAGAAAGGTGAAGCTGGGGAAACAGATTCAATTGAGGGAGAAAGATAGTAGACGGTGTTGAAAGGAAGGAGAGAGATAGTGTGGATGTAAGGAACTGAGAGTGAGAAATGAGGAGGGAAGGAGGCAAAAAGAAAGACAGAGAAAAGAGGTATGAGCAAGAAAAATGAAGCCAAATAAGGGGGAGAAGGACAAGGAAGTGAAGGAGGAAAAGAGAGACAGAGGACAGGATCGTCGTGTGTTAAATTGTGTTCAGATTCAAAAAACCTTTTTTTCATTTTCCTGCATGAATCACCCGACTGGCCTTTAAATGAGCTGTTGCATAAAGGACATTCAGTTTCGTGAGCTCACTGAATATTAACAGAGGCAGGGACGAGACTGTGCACCTCTGACAGCGTTTAATTACCACCAATACTGTGTGAGAGAGATTATGGAGGTAATAAACAAATTCAGGATTTAACAAAAATGCAGTATGTCGGTTATGTTCACACTGGGGCATCAGTTAATTACATGTGGGTACAACAATCAGAACATTAACATGGTGAATTAGATCAACCCTACAGTGAGTCATATGGCTGTGGTTCGGTATAAAAAGCAGGCCGACTGGCTTCAAGGGGTTCCTTCAATACTAAATGAAGTAATAGGATAAGTTAAATTAGAAGCCTGAGTGATTTGGAGCAGGATACAACTGTTGATGTTTGCCGCTTTAACTGAATCTCAGGAGCAAAGACTAACAATCTGGTCTCTATGAGACCGAATAGCGCTGCTTTGAGCTAAATGCTAACAAGCTGTTTAGCACTTAAAATGATTACATTCACCATCATAGTTCAGCACGTTAGCATGTAAAGAATGTCTAATTAACACCAAATACTGTATATAAGAAGTGGATGTAGTCACGGTGACGTCACCCATTGCTTTGTGGACTGTCGTTTTCAAGTCTCGAGTTTTTTTTGCAACCGTAAGTGAGACGAGAGCATGGAGCTAAGTAAAACCGAACGCTGAATAAGACCTTTTTAGGCAATCAAAACTAGCGACTTATGGTCTATTTTACTATAAATGAAACCTTCATTTACTAAATGAACATCATGCTGTATTGGAGAAGAGATGAAACAGCGATTGAGACCATAAACTCATGTTTACAATGTTTACTGAGGTTATAAATCAAGTGCGAAGGCAATTTCAGACCCAGAGGTTGCCGTCTGATTAACACTAAAGTACAGTTGAGGCTGAATATCATTAGACTTGCAGGAATTTCATAATCCAAAAGTACTGGACAATTTAAAACGTTTGATCTCAAGGTGGCACTACATGAAACATAAGGGATCACTAAAGTCATTACTATTTATCTCCAGGGGAGCATGAATGTCTTTATCGAATTCCATGGCAGTTCATCTAATAATAGTTGAGATATTGCACTCAAAAGAAAAAAATAGTTTAATGATTATGTTTATGTTTCATGTGTATATTTGTATAAAAGGAAAGGTCAGATATAGAAAAATTTAATAGAAATCAAACACATGGTGCAGGTGAGGTACAAACCCACTACGGCTCATCTGAAGAACCTCACTTAAAAAAGAAAAAATATCTATAAATAGAAACAACAATGCAAAATGTCAATTAATATGCATACCTTTTACATGCCTAATCACATTATATTTTTACAAGTTAGGATGATATTGATAACGTCAAAAAATTATTTCGACATCTAAGCACTTTTGAGCCTTATTTTGTACAGAAAAACAGAGAATCAGTCAGTACAAGCTTGTATTCCATAGTTGGACACCACGGTATTTTAACGAGTACTGCCCTTGAGAGCTACACTACATTGATAGTTAAAGATTATAGGTTTGTCAAGTTATGTTAAAAGGATGTTGAGAATTACAAATAAAGAACCTTTTAAAGCTGTCTGGCAAGTCTGTACTCACATACTTCACTTTAATTATAATAAAGGTACATTTTTGAAGAATGTTAATACAAAAAGTAGCCAATACATTGCATTTCAAGAAAAGTGGAGGTTCCTGCACATGAATTTGATAAAGTTGCTGTTCTGACAAAACGTTTCTGCAGCAGGAGAATTTTATGAAGATATTTGGGGAGAGTGCTTGCCCATACAATATTACAGTAAGATATACTAGTCTGCAGTATAGTGGAAAAAGACAGGAAGAATATAATAAATCACTGATTCTTCTAACCAAACAAAACTAATAGGGCTTTAACAAGATGAAAGTCAGTTTTTCATCAATTAAGACACTGCTGCAAAATTGTTTATGTATATAAGAAACAATAAGGGTCCTAAAATAGAACCTGTGTATCATAGCTCTCTCAGACTCTATACCATTTTTATTTTATTATCAACATCATTTCTATACCACTTCAGGACATAGCCTTGAATGCAAGCAAAATGTCATCATCAACAGCCTTGAACGCTTTCGAGAGATCCAGGAAAATACTACATTCAAACTTTTCGTCTTCTCTGTAAGAAGGCTACTAAATGGGGCAACTGTGGCTCAGTGGTAGAGCAGGGTCGTCCTTCAATCAGAGGATCGGCGGTTTGATCCCCGGCTCCGCTAGTCCATGTCGATGTGTCCCTGGACAGGACACTTAACCCCAAATTGCTCCTGTAGGCTGTTCCTATGGTGTGTGAATGTTAGTTAGTCCTGATGGGCAGGGGCCACCTTGCATGGTAGCCCCTGCCATCAGTGATGCCAGTAAGACCCACGGCATCATTATTAGACGCTCAGACAACTGCGGTGGAAAAAAGAGTGAGATAGTCCACACAGGGCAATTGGGAAGGATGGTGGATGGGTCCAACAAACACAGGACCCACTGTTAGTTTCCTGTGTGAAACAAAAAGTTAACATTGAATTATATTGTCAGGTGAGTCACGTGACTCATTAGTCACTTGAGATGCAAGTCTCTTGACTGGTTAGTCATTTGCTAGCCACGTGAGTCGCAAGTCATGTGACTTGTTTGTCACTTGTTAGTGGCGTGAGTCGTTAGTTGGTCAAGTTAACGTCAACCATGCTCTTTTCCTAAACCTAACTAAGTGGTTTTGTTGCTTAAACCTAACTTCCTGTGAAGATGGAAGTTTATTTTGAAAGGACACCATGCATGTAACGAGTGAAAAAATGAGTGATGTAGTCCCTGACACATCCAAAACTATTATTATTAACCAATTATTAAAACTCGTCTTATAGTATTTGGCGAGTTGGAAGGGATAACGTGTTGTGCCCGGTGTTAATAGCTGCTATAGCTCCTTCAGCGTTAACGGAACCTGCTGACACTGCTAGTAGTGTTAACCTCATGAACCTCATGGAGAAGTCAGGGGATCACATTGGGATTCATTCCATTGACACCATAAAAGTCTGTACAAAATTGTATGATAATCCATCCAATAGTTGTTCAAATACAGTATTTCAGTCTGTTCCAAAGTGGTGGACAGACCAGGCGACCAACATTGCCATGCTGTTAGAGTGGCTAAAAAAAGAATAAAATCCCACTCACACCCATCAAACGATTTTGAAATAGAGGTGGGCGGGTTTACTTTTATGCCCTATGTATCAAAAATACATGTAAGAATGAATTTCCATTCATGTCCATCGTATCTGAGTGGTGGCAGAAGTCCCAGCATTTCAACACCTCTGCAAATATAATCAAGTGCAAAATATATTTTGGGTGAATTTCTTCTTTCTGACGTTGCACTTGGAAATTAAAGCGTAGATCTGTTTTGTTGTTCTTGCGCTGACCTTGTCGCGGCATTGTTGAACAAAGCTCATTTTCAGTATGCAGACATTCTCAGGCACAAGGGTCTTTCCCGTCTGTTGCTTCTTTTAAAACAAACTGAAAGAAAACCGTCTCGTCTGTTCGTGACTAATAAGCTTCGCAAACAAAAGATTTAACACAAAGAACCATCCTGGACTGTGTTTTTATGCTGTCCATGACTGCTACAAGCAAGTTTATTGGTCTCTTGGAGCTTGTTTGACCAAGTTAAAGCTGATTTAATTATGATTCTTTTTACATTAAATGCAGGTTTAATGATCGATCCACTAGGGAGCCATTTAAAAAAAACAGAAATACATACATTTTGGATAGCATACAGTAATAGCTATGATGTCAAACGGTGTACACATCAATCCACATGAAACCACCATATTCCACTTAAAGCTATGCCTTTTCCTTTGGTGCTTCTGTATGCGGCAGCGGGGCAGGTGAAACACAATCATTCTTTTTCTCCTATTTGTGGGCAAGTGCACTAAATGCTCTGTAAAGCACACCGAGGGAAAAGGAATAAACTAGTTCAAGGATAAATTGAGTGATCTTCTTTGAGCAGACGGTGTCTACAGTATCTATAGAAAACAGACAGAGGCAATGCAAACTGTGTGTGTGTGTGTCTGAAATAAAGGATGTCAGTCACAGTAACTTTTCATGCTGCAAGCACGGAGCTCTTGACAAGAGACTCAATCAGCAGCACTAAAGCCGGCCGCTCCCTCCTCTGCCTCTGCCACCCTACTTTTGTGTCGACTAATCTCCACTGTAGGATGTAGAGGAGCCATTTGATATAGTCTTCCCCGGTGTTTTTCATTATCACCGTCTTACTGCAGCCTGCCGCTGGCATTACCTCGACATTAGTGGGCTTGACAGGACAAGAATCACCACACAATCCTGTCACAACCTCCCATCTCTGCTGTAACCCTACTCGCATTTCAAAGCCTCTCTGCCTCTTCTTATTTCTCAATTGCTTTTTTTCCCCTGCTTTGAGGTGGATCTGCAGCAGAATCGTGGACGATATTTTTGGGGGAAATTGCTGAGAGGTTAGGCAGTTTGTCGGAAGCATAATTTCATTTAGGCGGAGAGCAGAGTATAAAGAACTTGAGACACAAGAGCAAAGTCTCCGTTGGAAAGATTAAAAGTCAAATGCATACTGTTTTCTCACATCCTCTTGACAAATACAGATGAGTTGTTGAAATTTGTTTCATTTTACCACCGTCTTATTCCACAAATAATTCTTTCCCATACTCACACTGTACACAGTCCATTTCACAGCCACAAGCACAAACAACAGGGTTTGTTCAACACAGTCATGCACTTGCAAACGTGCACAAATGGTTGACAGGCTTGTTCCAATTAATGCATGACTGCCATCACTTGTTGCATCCTACGGCGGTTGTTGTAGCCCAGAGCAGCAGATTTACGAGTTCTACAGCTTCATCATCAACATTTCTAATGAGCAATCTTAAGTCTGTCAGAAGGATGGATTTTTTTTCTTCCTCTTGTATTTACATCTTCTGATTTGTTGCAGTTCTTTCGCCAGTTTTATCCGCATGTGCTTTAAAGGCCTCTTTACATAATTGACTGTACCTCACTTGCTTCAGGCAACAGTACATCTTGTTGTATTTGAGCCTGAACATGAGGTCCCCAATCAACCACATGGACTTTGATTTATCTCCAGGGGTTTGCAGAACAGTATATATTCTCACGTGTCCTTTTCTAGGCTAAATCAGCAAAATGTCTCATAGTTCTTTTAGGCTCCTTAGGCTTCAGGTCTCTTTTTTCAGTAATATGCATGTAAACGTGACGTTGATGCCCAATACAACAACACAGAATAACTGTATCTCTGGCCGCAGCACAGCCGCTGTACGGCTGCAATGCATTTATTTGTGTGTATGATTCCGTTGTTAGCTGTTAGCCAAACACACCATACAAAACAATAAAGGTGGGATACTGTTTTCCACAAAAACATACAGGTTATGGTTTTCGACCATTGTGTCTCTGGCCGCAAAGTAGCTGCTAGGGGTCTGCAATGTTGTGTTATCACTGGCGTCCCCTTCCGGCCAGGGGCCGGTCAAGAGTAGTGAGTCATCACTCACTACTCAGCAGGCAGTCAATGTCAGCATAAAACTGGCAATAAAGAGTATTTTGAGAAAGTGCGAGTCACTGCAACCACGAGAGGTCCTTCAACATGCAGCCATGACTGGCTACTTAAAATATTATGCAGTTTACTGCAGCAGAAAGCGAGATTGGCCGTGGACAGACACAGAGGTGCACACTCACAACGTACACAGACACACGACCGATCGCATAATCTGGAAATGGGTCCATGTGACTTTGCTTGTTTACACTCATCATGTGACTTACTTGTCCATACTGATCAAGTGACAACTTGCTAATATGTAAAAAAAAACAGCCCAAAGGAAATTATTTTGTGATTGCCCTGAAACCGTAAACTTGCCTTCTTTCAAACGGCCATCAGGGGGCGACTCCTCTGGTTGCAAAAAGAAGTCTGATTGTATAGAAGTCTATGAGAAAATGACTCTACTTCTCACTTGATTTATTACCTCAGTAAACATTGTAAACATGAGTTTATGGTCTCAATCGCTAGTTTCAAGTCTTTTTCAATACAGCATGAAGTTCATTTAGTAAATTATGGTCCATTTAGAGTGAAAGAGACGATAAATACACTTTAACCCTTTCACAGTGTGTTTTCAGTTCATGAAAGTTAATTGTAACCGTTTTGTTTGTCTGAAAATGTCTTATTCAGGGTTTGGTTGTACCCTGTTGTGGCACAAAAAACCAAGATGGCAACACCTAAAAACCAAAATTGTCACAGCCAAAAACCGAACTCGAGGCTTTGGAGTGGCAGTTCACAAACCAATGGGTGACGTTACAGGCACTACGTCCACTTCTTATGGACATTACTGTGACTGTGATGACTGTGTCTAAATAGCTGTGAGTTATTAAAGGCAGCACTCACACCTTTTTTGTGACATGGTAAACATTATTCCTGCTGAAAACCAACATGTTCACAATGTTATTGCGAGCATGTTAGCATGCTTATTTTAGCATTAAACCCAAACCTCTGCCCAGGTTCATCTTGTTTCAATATCCAAAGTAGCACAACACCTCGAACACAGACTCGCAACCTTTAAACAATAGACGCCCTACTTCTATGTTTTGAAACACCATGTCAGGAGATGTTAGATAAACTTGAAGCTGAGCTAAAAGCTAAAATAGTCACTGAATGAAGAGGGTCTTGGTACACTGAAGATAAGTCACCAAATCAAGCTACAGTAGAGATGGTTTTCAATGCCACCATTGGAGTTGACCATGAACTAAGACAAGCTTGTTACTAGAAGACTTGCACCTTGAATTTCTCTTATTGTACTGACAGATAACTCATCTGGCTTAAAGCAATACCTCAGTCTGACAGAAAATGTTTTACCTTTCAGCACACACACACACACACACACACACACACACTCTCACACACACACACACACACCTTCGCAGCAGGCTGAACATCTCCCGCTCTGGGGATCCACAGTCAACACCAGCATTCAGACTTTCTCCCCTGCTCTTGGTATTGATATTTGCTAACAGCCAAAATTACTTTTTGGGAAGAATCACCCGGGATGTTATATAAAATAATAACTCTTGGATCAACTTAACTTTGTGTTTCATTACATTTCGAAATGAAAGTAAGAAAATAGCCAGTCGCTCTTTTTTCTTTTTGGACTCTGTTTCAGAGGCGACACTTCACGATCACCCCCTGCATTCTAGATGGGTTTCGAGAGGTTTGTTGAATGTGTGTGGGACAAAAAGAACTTAATGGGAAACATCACTTCAAGGATCTTGCTTTTTACTAAAGTGGGCTGCGACATAATACAGACGCTAAGCCTGAAAACGTTTGAGAGGCTGCAGGGTCGGTAGTTCAATTCCCACTTATTCCAACCATACATGCAGTGATAGATTTGTAAAGCATGAAAGAGAAAAGCGCTAGCAAAGCGGTGCAACTCATGTTCTATTAACAGCATGCCCGCTGCACACTATAAGCCCTTTTACACAAGTCTGCATGAGGAGAGGAGTTGTTCCTGGTAATCAGCTAGAATGTATGGGCCTCTACGCCTCTACGTCGTGTATGGACATATAGTTCCAGTGCTTGAAATGCATTTTGTAAGGAATAAATGCTGGAGGTTGATAGAAAGTGAAACTCAACAACGCTGTGCTCTGTCAAAACATTATGAGGCAAAGATGTGTATTGTTTTGGAGAGGATACTGATTTAGTTCTCTAGTTGAGGACCCTGTGGTGGGGAGTTGACCGTATCAGATGATGTGTGCATATTACTCATGTTGTGGGGACATACATCTGTTAACACAGTCACATTGTGGGGACTTTCCCCTTCCTTTTGGGGACAGGTCCCCATGATAGGGTGAAATTGAAGGTCACGGTAAGATTAAGTTTGGGCTAAGGTTAGGTTAAGGTTAGGATTAGGTTGAGTTAAGGTAAGATTAGATTTGGGCTAAGGTAAAGTTAAGATTAGGGTAAAATCAGGTTTAGGTTAAGATTAGGTTTAGGTTGTGGTAAATTTTGGTTACGGTTAGTGTATTACTCTTGTTGTGGGGACATAAATCTGTTTACACAGTCACATTGTGGGGACTCCTTCCTTCCTCATAATGTAAATTATTACATCATTACATTTAAGGGTGAAGGTAAAGGTTATGGTAGGTTAATGTTCGGGTAAGATTAGGTTTAGGTTAAGGTTAGTGTGATGCAAGAGTTAAGTCTCCAGGAAACGAATGCGACTCAATTTAATGTCATGTAAAGTAATGGTAACATGACTGCTTGTGTGTGTGTGTGTGTGTGTGTGTGTGTGTGAATACAATACAATGAATTTTCTCTTTCTCCATTGAGCGATTAGCAGTAATTACTTGTTTCACCACATCTTCTCTTTATCGTTCATGTGTATCAATAACCACATTATCTATAATGGAACACAACATGATTTAATCAACATTTAATGCCATTACAGCCTGACTCAATGGGGTAGACAAAATCACTATGAGATGAATCAGTGACATTTGATCGCCTCCACGGTTTGCAAACATTTCTTGATGAACACTTCCACCTAGAGGTTATTTGCAGGAAAAACAACTTCAGGTTACATTTTTGCTCAAGCTCGTTAGCAGCACATGTGTCTGAGAATCGAAATATGTGGGCATTTTATGAGTTAGGAGTCAGTGGTCAAGTCACCATATATACAGTGCATCTGGAAAGTATTCACAGCGCTTCACTTTTTCCACATTTTGTTATGTTACAGCCTTATTCCAAAATGGATTAAATTCATTATTTTCCTCAACATTCTACACACAACAACCCATAATGACAAAGTGAAAACTGTTTTTTGCAAATTTTTGCAAATCTATTAAAAATGAAGAACGAAAACATAACATGTACATAAGTATTCACAGCCTTTGCCCAATACTTTGTTGAAGCACCTTTGGCAGCAATTACAGCCTCAAGTCTTCTTGGGTATGATTCCACAAGCTTGGCACACCTATTTCTGGGCAGTTTCTCCCATTCTTCTTTGCAGAACCTCTCAAGTTCCATCAGGTTGGATGGGGAGCGTCGGTGCACAGCCATTTTCAGATCTCTCCAGAGATGTTCAATCGGGTTCAAGTCAGGGCTCTGGCTGGGCCACTCAAGGACATTCACAGAGTAGTCCCGAAGCCACTCCTTTGTTATCTTGGCTGTGTGCTTCGGGTCGTTGTCCTGTTGGAAGATGAACCGTCGCCCCAGTCTGAGGTCCAGAGCGCTCTGGAGCATGTTTTCATCGAGGATGTCTCTGTACATTTCTGCATTCATCTTTCCCTCAATCCTGACTAGTCTCCCAGTTCCTCCCGCTGAAAAACATCCCCACAGCATGATGCTGCCACCACCATGCTTCACTGTAGGGATGGTATTGGCCAGGTGATGAGCAGTGCCTGGTTTCCTCCAGACATGACGCTTGGCATTCAGGCCAAAGAGTTCAATCTTTGTTTCATCAGACCAGAGAATTTTGTTTCTCATGGTCTGAGAGTCCTTCAGGTGCCTTTTTGCAAACTCCAGGCGGGCTGTCATGTGCTTTTTACTGAGGAGTGGCTTCCGTCTGGCCACTCTACCAAACAGGCCTGATTTGTGGAGTGCTGCAGAGATGGTTGTCCTTCTGGAAGGTTCTCCTCTCTTCATAGAACAACACTGCAGCTCTGTCAGAGTGACCATCGGGTTCCTGGTCACCTCCCTGACTAAGGCCCTTCTCCCCCGATCGCTCAGTCTGGCTGGGCGGCCAACTCTAGGAAGAGTCCTGGTGGTTCCAAACTTCTTCTATTTCCGGATGATGGAGGCCAATGTGCTCATTGGGACTTTCAATGCTGCAGAAATTTTTCTGTACCCTTCGCCAGATCTGTGCCTCGATACAATTCTGTCTCGGAGGTCTACAGATAATTCCTTGGACTTCATGGCTTGGTTTGTGCTCTGATATGCACTGTCAACTGTGGTACCTTATATAGACAGGTGTGTGCCTTTCTAAATCATGTCCAATCAACTGAATTTAGCACAAGTGGACTCCAATCAAGTTGTAGAAACATCTCAAGGATGATCAGTGGAAACAGGATGCACCTGAGCTAAATTTTGAGTGTCATGGCAAAGGCTGTGAATACTTATGTATATGTTATGTTTTCGTTCTTTATTTTTAATAGATTTGCAAAAATTTGCAAAAAACAGTTTTCACTTTGTCATTATGGGTTGTTGTGTATAGAATGTTGAGGAAAATAATGAATTTAATCCATTTTGGAATAAGGCTATAACATAACAAAATGTGGAAAAAGTGAAGCGCTGTGAATACTTTCCGGATGCACTGTATATATTTTTTAATCCCTGCTTAAAACGTTCCTTTATTTGAAAGTTTATCTTGAACTTTTCTTTTATTCTTTTGATTTGATTTGACCTTAGCTGTCTATATTTCTGTTGTGTAAATATTGATGGATGTTTTTAACCAATTTTTTTCTGGTCCAGTTTTTTTGTTGTCACTTATGTTTGGGTTCATAATTTAATTCGATATTTTATTTATAATTCTGACCTTGTGTGAAAACACTTTATCATGTTTATATTTTTATTATTAATACAATAATTCAGATAAATGTCTGCGACAGTTAATCCATGTAGTGACAACAGATAAGTACATCCATGTATTTTAAATAAACACACCTTTACAAACAGTATATTGAATTGGCTTCCATATGTCTTCCTTCAGACTAGTAGAAAGAAAACATCCTAAATGTACATTTAGATGTTTCTTTTACTACTTTATCTATTTGTTAGTACTTGACAACGTATACGAGTCTCCTGAGTGATGATACTACGTATACTAATATTCTCACTTTTTTTTTTCATTGTTTGTGCACGCATTGTAAAGCGTCAATATTGTATAACCTTTTAAATTTAATGTTACATTCTGTTTTTAGGTTTATTTTGTAACATCTGCCTCTTGGGACTACAGATGAAAAATAGCCTTTTGGCTAACTAAATGTTTTTATTAATGTGCACTGTCCCTTGTCAAATAAACCAATAAATAAAAAATAAATAAAAATTAGTTAATGACTTAATAACATTTACATGATATTTCAGAAAACTTGTAATACAAAAAAAATAGTCTTAATGTTCATAATTAATCTATTAGTTCAATTCTTTACCGCATTGACCTGTAGTGTCTGCAATAATCTCAGACTCACTTCAGTAGCTCTTACATTCACCAAACTTTAGTTTCATTCCTCTCTATATTCTGAAGGTTTCTACAGAGGGGTTTGTTCATACATACTGAAAACATGGAGAAAATTTATTTTTTGTTAAATGGTTGTTTGCAAAATGTTCTGATTTATGGAGTTATAAAAAGAGATATTCAAAATGTTGTCTATAAAACCTTTTACTCCAATATGTCAACAAAATAAAACAAGAATTTTGATCCCGACTTTATCGAGTGTTCAGATTTCTGTACTGTAAATCTTTGCAAATAAGCACACATTTATAAGATTATGCATATTTAAACATATATTTTTGATTTGATATAAGTAATTAACTGGGGAAGTTCCATGGCGGTATCTATTATTTCACTTCTTTACTCTATTCACCCCCTTAATCAGGGAAAATACCTGAGCCGAATACATAAGTGTTGATTTATATACACGGCTTTATACGGATCAATAAGATGACTTCCTGAACAGAATTCAGGATCAGCAGATGGATTAATTAGTAGTTAAGCTCTTGAAATAATTCTAAAATCACATAGCAGCTAAATTCCATTCACTTCCATTGTATTTGGTTGGGTGCAGAAATCTCAGATTGATTTCTAAAAAGCTACTCAAACAAAACCAAAACTGTCTGCATGGCTAAATACCAGAGACACGTTTGGTGAACAAACCCTTTAAAAGGGTATATTAATCAATTTTCAAACAATACCTGTAATGTGATTATTAAAAAGAAACCAGGCCGGCATCGCACAGCTCAGCGGTTAAGTAACGCTGCCTCTCTTACCTCAGAAGGGAGAAATGAACACCTATTGATACGTGTTCATATTGGATTGCCAAAAAAATGTGGTCGATAGTAAAACGGCACTGAGGTCAAGAAATGACGCTGCAACATGTAAATATTGCCAAGTTAGATTTACTGGAATGTAAACATATTTGGAGCAAGTCACAAACATTACCTACAGTATGTATATTAAAGCACTGTTAGTCAACATTAAAATAGTATTTCTATGAAACACAGATGTAACTAAGACAATACTGGCAACAGTAGTGGTTAAAGCCGATTATGGACAATGAAAGGGTTTTACAAAACGTGCTTCTAAAAGGTGCAGCTTCAAGATCCAACATGGATCCCTAGTAAACCTTTTTGCAGTGACGAAATGTAAGTGTGTGATATCAGCCGACTTTCAGTGTGGCTGATTTATTGGTGCTCTTTCAGGAATTCTTTCATAAAGGTGGCCAGGGCTTCAGTGTCCTCCAATGTAACAGCGTTGTACAGAGATGCACGAATTCCTCCAACTGACCTGCAGGGGGAGACAAAGCGCCACGTTCAAGGTTCACAAAGCTCTTACTCCAAAACATTACAAAAGCCATCATGCATCGGACAGCTGGTGTTCATGGCTGACTTTACATAACCTTACTGACTTGCGTTAAACTTCAGGACCCAGTATTCTCTCTAGTACCCTTCAAATACAGCAGTAAAGTAGGTCTACATGCAGGTTGCACTAACCTGTGTCCTTTCAGCGATATCATTCCGCGCTTGGATGCGCCGGCCAGAAACTCCTTCTCCAAGGCTTCGTCTCCCTCTTTCTTCCCCACATAAAAGGGTACGTTCATGCGGCTTCGACAAGTCACGTCTACGGGACACCTGGACGGGTGGACACAGCGGTACGTCAATCCAAGTTAAATTTTTCCCTTCATGACTTCGGTGTTCTTCATCGTTACTGTCATCGTACACTACATGGCCTTTAGTTTACCTATGTATGCATTGGTATTTTTATCAAGTCTTTGTTTTTCCCTTTGGTTATGTTGTGAAAAAGAGCTCTTATTTTGAAGGAGACTTGAACGCATAGTACAAGTGTGTTTTACACCCCCCAAAAAAGTATTTTATGTTTGTTTAACACCTGTTGCTAGCACCGTCAGCCGTAGCTATGTTGAGAGGCAATAGAAATGCTCTGAATTTACTTTAAATTTCAACTTTAAAGTTTGTGGTCTAATGAGAGAGCTTGATTCTGTTAGGAAACCAACTGGTGGTCATGTTTGTATTTATGGTTTTCCTTCTTAGCTTTTGGAGCTACAGTATTGTGTACTTCATTCTTTATCATACCTTTTGTGAACCATCACTTGAAGAGTTAAGACCATCATTCAGCCGGCGACGCCATGCAATATTTCATGCTGATACAGTGAGATCAAAAGCTTTAAATCTTGAAACAAGACTGTAGATCAGGACTTTCCCAGAAGGTTTTAACCTTCATCGAATTTCCTATTTGAACATCAGTTGCTGTTTTGTGATACTTACTCATAGAAACCATTAGAGGCATTGATGATGTCATAAATCATGGAGGACTTCTGCTTGTTGAGCGTCTCCATGGCAGCGCTGCCGCCGTTGTTCTTAATCCACTCCAGAACCAGACCCATGATGTAGATGCTGAACCGACAAAGTAAAAGTTAAGAATATTTTTTTACATCGTGAAATGTTATTAAATGTCCTTAAAGAAACAGTTCAATATTTTGGGAAATATTCTTAATTGCTTTCCTGCCAAATTGCTTTTTGGTCCAAAGTTTCATTCTCCCAATTTAAAATGTTATGTCTCGTTTGGTTCCTCCATTTAAGAAACTAAATATAAAAACTTAAAAAAGGTACTTTTAAACATACATAAAAACAATGAGATTTGTCCGTTGGATTCTGGATTCTTTCAGAAAATTAACTCTAGGTTTAGGATACCGACATGTTTTGTTCAGCGATATAATCTTTACGAATGAACACCACTTTTGTGATTTTTGAAGCATGAACATTAGGATATTAACAGACTGCACCATGGTCACATAAGCGACAGTATACACAAGTTTGTAAAGGCAGACCGGTGTTCTAGGGAGGACATTTAGTCGTCTCATTTAACCACTTGTTAGCAGCCGCCTGCCCATACACGTAAAAGCTTCAGGGGTATTTACTGACGTATTTATGTCGTAGAACAAAACATGAAAATCTCTTAAACTTGTTTTAACCACAGACCTTTTTTCAGCCATTTAAAAAATAAAAATAAAAACTTCCAGACGAGATGAACCAAAAAAGCTGACTCATCTCCTGGTTTTAGGACTCATTCCTGCAGCACTCCATAGCCAAGTACATTGTCCGCTGAGAAATCACAACTTGTCGAAGTTACATGTTTAATGAGATTTAAACAGGTGATGATTGTTTTACCTTTGGTTGAGCTAGATTAGCCGTTTCCCCCCTGATTCCAGTCTTTATGCTAAATTAAGCTAACCAGCTGCTGTCTGTAGCTTCATATTTAACAGACAAAGATTAGGAGTGGTATCAATCTTCTCATCCACCTCTCAGCAAGAAATTAAATAAAGCGCATAAACTTGAACTATACCATTGAAAATGAAAAATGCAACCAAAGAGTCTGTACCTGAAACATGGTGGCGTGTTGTAGAGGGAGTTCATTCCAGCCTGCACCTTGTAGTCCAGGACAATGGGACACTCTTTCAGAGTGTGTCCTAACAAGTCCTCTCGCACGATGACCACGGTTACCCCGGCACTGCCCACGTTCTTCTGAGCTCCGGCGTAAATCAGCCCGAACTACACAACACAAGAAGACACATTGGAATATGATACCTTACCTTGCTTTATCTTATAAAGAACGTAAAACATTTTATGTTAACTTTCGGGGACAAGGAGCCCAGGAAGGAAAGAATTGAACATTTTATTTGGTATCAATCCTGTCCTCACCTTTGACACGTCCACGGGTCGAGACAGGAAGTTGGAGGACATGTCGCTGACGAGGACCACCCCGTTTGTTTCTGGTGTGAAGTTGTACTCCACGCCATGGACCGTCTCGTTGCAGCAGTAGTACACGTAGGAGGCCGAGGGGTTCAGGGTCCAGCTGCTGGGGTCGGGGATTTCTGGAGGGAGCAACGACAGAACATAGTTGAACCACCGTCTTTGGTTATTTTTAAATCCAGTTCGGAAAATCAAGCCATTGACTTGTTAAAAAAAAAAAATGCCTTAAAAAGGGAGGACCAAGAACATTTTTCCACCATCCAAAGTGACCATTTCTCAAAAGTTGCATAGAACCAGATGTGCCAGCTGACTTTCTGTCTGCAGGGCCAGATGCTCAGAAAAATAAGAGACTCCTCTTTCTGGTGATGGCAGCCTGAAGAACGTACATTTCCTAAAAAAAACAACTGTAAAACTGCCTCCAAACGTTATGACAAACGAGAAAACCCCAGTCGGACACAACCATGCGGAAAAGGCTGCTCGCGTACCAGAGTCTTTCACTGGCAGTCGGCTCTATTGTTTATTGTGGAACAGCCTGGGCACACAGCCAGAACTACTTTTGATGTGGTAATTGAGGACTCTAAATTGCTCGTAGGAGTGAATGTGAGTGTGAACAGATGGAATAATTAAATTGAACTTTAAAGAAGTAAAACTAAAATTACCACCTCACGGTTGTATGCCTCGAGTTTGGGGATTTTGCCATCACCATGTTGTTTTTTTTGCAACCAATGAACAGAAGTTACCATATTTGGAATGCGGAGGAGTTACGTAGATATGTCGTATACGGCTCTGGTAGCGACAGCGATCTGTCAATCACAGTAAGCCCGCCCTAAAGCATACTCTGCTTTATGGTCTATTTGACTCTAAATAGACCATCATTTACTAAACGAACATCATGCTGTATTGAAAAAGACTTGAAACTAGAGATTGAGACCATAAACCCATGTTTACAATGTTTACTGAGGTAATAAATCAAGAGAGAAGTAGAGTTATTTTCTCATAGACTTCGATACAACCAGAGGAGTTGCCCCCTGCTGGTCAGTAGCGAGAATGCAAGTTTTAAGACACTTCCACATTGGCTTCACTCGGCAGAACTGGAGGTTGCCGCATGGAATCGACACAACAAAGAACGTTGACTTACTCGTGTAATGATCCAGCTTCGGGTGGATGATGTTGACTTTGCCGTACTTCCCCGCCTCTTTTGCAGCCTTTTCGGACCACGTGCCGGTCACCAGGTAATCGGCGCACCTGTCCTCTTTGAGGCCAATGAGGTTGAGGGGAACAGCGCTGAACTGTCCCGACCCGCCGCCCTGCAGGAACATCACCTTGTAGTTGTCGGGGATGTTCCTGAGAAGACGAAAAAAGGTCACCGTGTTAAAACACTACGATGACAGACGCTTATCTCACCTTCTCACACTGATCCACACCACACGGTTTGGAAAATATTTACAACAGCGGCACCCAGTTTGTAATACTGCAAATATATAAATGTTATAATACTTTCACCAGTGGGCCAGAGGCTCAATCACCTTCGTGTTACCTCCTTCTGCGATAGTGATTTAACAGATATTTATTTAAATGAAAATCTTCAGGATTGCCACATTAAATTTGCGCTAATTTTAGCAAGAGAGAAATTATTCATATAAGTAAATCCCGAAGAAAATATTAATGCAATCAATTGTGGCATTTGGGATATCTAAATGTGTTTAGATTTTGGCTTTTTGAGTTAATAACCTTTGGCACTTTGAGATATACAGTACATGTTATTTTGTGTATGGTTTACTTCTATGAGGATTTTATTAGTCTGTCCTGCACTATACGAGCTCACCAAGGCAACGTTTGCTGTGATGGACACTGAGTTTTATGAGTTTCACGGTATAAGTGTATCTCAGACCCTAAACAAGGCTTCGCAGTCATTATTTTTCCTCAAATTTAGAACAATCCTTAACAATAAAAAAAGAAGTTAAACTCATAAAATATGAAAATTCAAACACAGTTTGTAAATTCACACACTTTTTGACAAATGTTAAAGATTAGAGCAAAGTTCAACTGCTCCTGAAGAAGCCTGCATAGATAGCTTCGTGGAAAAACACACCTACTGGATTAACAAACACTACGTTCAGCACGGCCCCATCCTAAACCTCTTTGGCATTCAGCCATCGGTCTCCTGAGAAACAGTTCGAGGTAAAGGACTTAAAGGAACACAGTAGAGAATGTGCATGTAACTAGTAATGTGGCAATGCAATTATTGCCATCATCCTACTTGTCCCATGAGTCATTGTTTTAGTTTGCATACTCAGAAATACTGTGTTTATGTCTCCCATGGTCTTGATAGTGTCGCGATGGTGCTGCGGTGAAGTGGGGAACAGAGGAGAGGAGGAGGAGTAGAAGCCATGTGAAACGACCAAAGCAGCACTTACAGCAACTCTCTCATCAGACTCTCCGTTTTGTTGAGGATTTTGTTGAAGTCCGCTGATCGGTGGCTCATCTCTGGTTGGAACAGAGACAGAAAACATTTTAATTTAATCCCAACGTCATTGGCATTTACACACATTCTGATTATATTTGACTATTACATTTTACGCTGGCACACAACATGAAGCATGAAGAAGGGACTGAAAATGAAAAGCCCGTTATGAGGGGAATCGCTTCATGTCCAGTATGAACAGGAGGAATGATTATTACAGCAAGAAAAACCTGTTCCAGTGTTCATTGTTCCCCGAATATTGTTGAAACATTGTGAATTTATCCTTTCATTAGTTTGGATCGTCCATAACATGCATCGATGGTGAGGAACACAGCGGTTTTGTCTCGTGATGTGACTCGGTACGTAGTTCCACTTACCGAGAACGCTAATACCGATGCCGCTGTAGTTGAGGAGCTCCTTCTGTGCTTGAAGCAGCACCTGCAATATAAAAAGCACCACATATTAAAGGCAGGGTTGGTAATCTTGGGGAACTAGCAGGAGTATGTGAGATTTTTTTAAATGATCCAATCGAACAAACAAAGCCCAGTGTTGCCAACTCTTTTCCGGTGAAAGCAGCTAGCAGCATTAGCTTCAAAAGTTGATAAATCTGGCGGAAAAGTCGGCAAGTCAGCAAAACTGACAGCCCGTCCCTTTAGGCCTCCCCCCAAAGCCACGCCCCCAAAATTATCATTATGAACCATAGACTGTATATAAGAAGTGGACGTAGTTATCGTGACGTCACCCATCGGTTTGTGGACTGACGTTTTGAAGACTTGAGTTCGGCGATTTCGCCGTTGCTCTTTTGGAAAACGATCGTTGACATGTTGTTTTTTTTGCAATCAATGAAAAGAAGTTACCATGTTTGGAATGTGGAGGAGTGACGTAGAAATGGTGTATACGTTTCTGGTAGTGACAGCGACCTGTCAATCACAGTAAGCCCGCCCTAAAGCATACCCTGCTTTATGGTCTATTTGACTCTAAATAGACCATAATTTACTAAATGAACATCGTTCTGTATTGAAGAAGACTTGAAACTAGAGATTGAGACCATAAACTCATGTTTACGATGTTAACTGAGATAATAAATCAAGAGCGAAGTAGAGTCATTTTCTCATAGACTTCTATACAACCAGAGGAGTCGCCCCCTGCTGGTCAGTAGAACGAATGCAAGTTTAAAGACACTTCGAATCGGCTTCACTCGGCAGAACCGGAGGTTACCACCTGTTATGAACACAAACAATGTGAATGCTGTCAAGCTAGCAGCTTGCGGAAGACTCCGGTGACAAGCAATGAGTGCACGGGCAGAATACGTGCAGTTGGTAGGTAGCTTGTCAAATCATTACATCTGGACCGAATGAAATGATTGGATGTGTATATTACAGTCCTGTGACAGCCCACAGATGGCGGATTTTTTATTTATTTTTGTCTGAGCATTTGATTCATTGATTGCTGTTGGGACGTAAAGACAATTTCAAAAATGTTTTTGAGGAAGATTACCAACACTGCCTTTCGGAATTTCTTGAAAAGACTTTAAACCGGATCAGAAATGATGATGGCCGGACAATGGTCGGTTTGAAAGATAAAAGGGTATCATGATACAGAACAACAGCAACATTTCACATCACTATGAAATATAGTGTTCCTCTTATCCATAGTGCTTTTCATCCAAATTAAGATTATGCCGATTTAAATGTGTTTAGAGATTGTGGCTCACTGCAGTGCTGTGGAGCTCAACACACACAAATTAAAAAACACACACACACCAATGCACAAAAAAGCCTGCACAGCAAATATCTACAGATTATTTTGCAGATTAGTGGGATTGCACATCGTGCTACATGAATGATAAGTAGTGTGACAACAAGAGGCAAGAAGCAAGATATAATGAATACGTGAACAATAAAGATATAATAAATAATCAAGTTGTAAAAAAAATCCTCAGTTGGGGTTTTAACAGTATACTGTGTTATTAAAATTGACGGTACACTGTGTACATCTGGTGAACTAAGGAAAGAGAAGTGTGTGTGTGTGTGTGTGAGTGTGTGTGAGTGAGTTAAATGTTCAGACAGGAGCAGTATGGCTGCTCTGTCGATCACCTACAGGAGGGGTCACTAATAGGCGGACCGCGGTCCGTATCCGGACCCAGACGTATAACTGATGGATAATTGAGAAATATACATTTTAGGGTTCATCAGTCCAGGAAGCACACCGACCAATTGCATGCGTTGTAAATTATCTCACGTGATGCTACTCAGCTAATGGAATATGAGTATTCTGAAACGCATCGTGAGTCGAGTGAGAGTTACACACAGACAGGAGAGAGACGGAGCATGAGAGAGAGAGCAGTGGGAGAAGCAAACTCACATGGCGTGCTCTAAAAAGAGAAAACAGAGCTTTTAACAAAGAATGGACGGACTCTTTATTTGTTTATTCTTCCTGCTTGTGCTACTAAACCACTCTGACTCATATGTTCAGATACCGTGGCCATTATTAAACGCACCAATGTGAAACGCCACTATGGGTACATCCCAAGTCTCTTAATTGTCATTTCCTCGCTCCTCGATCCTCGCTTGAACCGGAAGTTGTTTCTGCGCCGCCATATTGACGGCCGTCCCAAAGCTCTAAAGTAGCTCGGAGGAGCGAGGATCGAGGAGGGACCTCGGAGACGCCATGACCGAGGAACCAGGAGAACAGACTTCCAGGAAGTCTTTTAACGGCTGACACGCCCCCTCATTGTTCATCAGTTATGTGATTGGACGCTGCAGCTGATCTGACTGACTGACTGGAGTTTAACACCAGAGTGACGACGGATCACAGAATAAACTCAAGCTTTATATTTGATTGGGTTTCTGATTCACCATCTGGTTTAAATAAATGTTCATTGTAGTCTGAACAACAAAACGACCACAAACAACTTTCTACATTCATTAGAAAGATTTGTGTTTTCATGATCTGATGTTTCCCTCAATAACTTTATTATGAATACAATTAAAGTCAGAGAGAGCTGGAGAGACGAAACACTTTTTACATCATTCCTGAGTGTTTGATGAGTTTTACCATTTAAGAGAAACAATAATCATATTCTGGGTTATTTAATGACGCCACAGTCACAATTTCAAAACGTACAGACGCAAATAATTCATAAATAAGACGATCGCATTCCGCCGGTAGAAATGGATCCTGTGCTTATAAACAGAACACAGAACACAGTTTGTTAACAGACTACAGAGAGAAACACCTCTACAGTGGTGATTACTGTGTCTTTATTAGTTATTAGTATTATTAGTTACTATTATTAAGTACAGTGATCATGTGAACAGACACAAACTTATCAAAAGTCTCTCCAGCTGTTAAAGCCAACTGACAGCTGATCCAGCTGTGATCAGCTGATCCTCCGTCATCAGAAACAGAAGTCGCTCCACGTGACGCAACTGAGGAAAGGACGTCTCATGTCTCCTAAAACATATTTCCTCGTTCCTCTCTCCTTGCATGGTTTCCTCCATGCATCCCTGGTGGGAGGGACTAAGATGCAAGGAAAGGACGCAAGTGAGGGAAACGGGGATGCAATTAAGAGACTTGGGATGTACCCCATGAGACCAAACATGTATCCAAACATACCCACTCCAGTCTGAACTGAGGGCAAGATGTTAAGATGTGTAGAGATTGTTTATTATAAAGTTGACTGAGACCGTTATGATGTCAAATGGATTCAACAAAAGAGAAGAAAAAAAGTTCACTCCAGCCACACTCTTTCATTTTTAATTTTCATTAATTTTTCTAAAATCAAGCACTTTGTTTTACGATGCAAGTTTTTCAAAAGTTATTTTTTAGTATTTTATATGGAGCCCTTATTTTACTTGAAATGACAGAAGAATATTTATTTATGTATTTCTATGTATTATTTATCTGAAAACTGAGAATAATAATTGTTAAAATATAATTGATGTGTACTTTCTTCATTTGATTTGTCAGTTGTTGACGACACAGCGCAAGTTAGATATTATTGTAATGTTCCGGACCTTTGCACGAGGACATTTTCTCAATCTGGACCTTTTGGAATTTAAATTGAACACACCTGACCTACAGGATATGTTAGTTATTAATAATCATGGGATAAAGCTCACAGCTAGTAGATTTAACCCGCTATAGTGCTGCTAACATGTAAACAAACATAAAACATATTACTGTTACATGTTATTGTTTTTACCAGGTTTATAATTTAGTTTATTATTATAATAATTATGTTCTCATTCCTTTAAGGGTCATTGTAATGGGTCATAATGATAATAATAATAATAATTTTGGATATCGTAATACATTACAGTCAAGTGATGTCATTTTCTAAACTTACCAGAGTGGAGCTGTTCTATAATTTACCGTCGCAATATTAAAAAGGTATTTGGTCAAAACTATCTTGATATTTGATTTTCTCCACGTCGCCCAGCACCATCATAATAATAATATAGTGTAAAACCGTAGACTGCGATATTTGTAAGATCTTACCGTGAACATCTCATAACATTACAACCCCATTGTCAATAAGTTTTTGGGATCTACACAACCTCAGACTCACCAGTACAAACATGCATTTCTACTCTCAAACACACACACACACACACACGACTGTGCCAACTGCAGAGGAATGAGTGCCACCTTTAAGATGACGCTGCCTTTTTCTCTCCGCGTATGTTTAACCATAAAACGCGCATGAGTTTGAAGAGCAGGATTTATATTTCTGACAGTTCACTCTCTGCCGTATAGAAGCTCTGCTGCCGCCGGTGAAGCACCAAAAAAAAGGAGCCGGTTTCCACACGATTGAGGATGATGCAACTCGACACGCAGTTTTCAGTCCTGAGAGGAGAGCAGTGCTCAGACCGACGGTCGATCTCTCACGCCACCGCGGACACGTCTCTGTCGTTAGAGATAAAGTAGTGCCGAAATGCTGAAGACGTGGGCTATACGCGGAGCTTTGCGCGTTGCATTTAGTAACAAGTTAGCTCATATTTCGCACCTTTTTTTCTCCCCCCTTCACATTATTAACGTTACACATGCAAAGTGCGAGTTTAAACTTACGGATGGCGGGAGTTTTGCAGGTCCAGCGCCAAAGTTGATGGTTTGTTTCTGCTCCATGATGTAAAGAAAGAGAGAGAGAGATTTCCCGGTGGGTGTTTGCTCTGCTTTGCTTCAGCGATGTGGATGATTTCCTCCCTCCCTCCTGCACAGCTCGTCGGCGTTGAAGCAAATTGTCTAGCAGTGTGTGAAATGTTGCCTTCAGGTACCGCCTCGTAAACTCGTGTGCTCCATTGACAAAATAGGGTATAATTGATGTAAGGCTGTATACATCTGTAAACACCTTTTAGCTTGTTAGTGTTATTAATTAACCCTTGTTTAATAATTAGTTTGATAATTAGCTATTTTGCATATATTATCGTGACTTAGGGATAATTCATTATTTGTATGTAATTGTCTTTAAATGCCATGTATTTGGAGATATGGAAAACAAACAGAGCAAGAACTGCCACATATGGTTAGCTTAAATTATATTTCTGTTTAATTTTGTTGCTAAAACTCGTCGACAACAACAACAGATGCACAACAATAAAACAGAGACAATTATATGTGTTACATAAGAGGCCAAAAGGCTGTTTGTTAATATTCGTTCATGTGCGCTCTGTGGAAATACAAATATTTTCGACATCACGTGAAAGCAGCACGAGGACCCCCAAACTGCCAAGCAGCCGTCCTATTGGCTGGTGGCACATGTAGTGTTTGGTAAACGGCTTTCATTGGTGAATGTTAGCTCCGCACTGTCTGGTTCCCCGGTCACGCCACAAAAACATGCTGGCGCCCACCTGACACAGACAGAAAAACTTCAGTGCTTTTAATTTGAAACTATTCACACCACAGTAGCAATGTAGCATCATGAAAGACTGTTTAATGACTGTCACCATATTAAAATAAATGCATGCAGCCACGGAAAACGGGTTTAAACTATAATGTTCATGTTTTATATTGTGTAAAATAAAAACTTCCTTTAAATCATTTAGGTAAAATACAGGAGCAATAACCTTTGGCTGCTCTATCACAACATCACCAATTAATCAATGGGCCCTGCAGGAATTGAGACATCAGTGCATGGTCAGCAATTTAAAGGTGCACAGAGTTTCTGCAAAGATACAGGTTATGTGTTCAGCTAAAAGGGAAGAGAAAGGATTTGTGGGTAAATCTCAACGAGGCCACACGTGCAACCCATTTCAATTGTGACACGCCTGCACTGAAATAAACAAAACAACAAAAAGCTAAATCATACACAAGTTTAATATTGTTCTTTTTTTCAAACTTTTGATTCCATTTATATTCATGTTTGCTCTGCCTCCAATTGCACACATAAACATCAACAGTAGCTCAGCTGTGTAAGTGCACATAGATTCACAGACAAAAGAAGCATGTTTTAGGACTTCAGAGGAAAAATGGAATGTGTTGTTGAATGCACATGAATCTTTCCCAACATGCACATGAGGACACAGCAGGAAGCTAAATCAGCAAATTAGGAAACCATTTTTGCAAGAAACGTTAAAAGGCTTTTGTAACACCTTTCCCAGCTGGATGAATGCTGTAATTCTGTTACTAGAAGAGCTAGTATTCTACACAATTTAAGCGACGAGCTTAGAAGATGAAGATCAGATAAAATCAGGAGATCAAACATTTTTTATGTCCACTGAGCTGATTGCATCAGTCCAGCTAGAAAAATACAGTAATGACAGATGACAAAGATAATTGTGATTCAGCAGCTTGTGAACGTCACGATGTGCTCCTGATTGGTTTGTCCCTTTAAAGAGTTCACAAGGTAGACATTGCTCTTCACTCTGTGTGTGTGTGTGTGTGTGTGTGTGTGTGTGTGTGTGTGTGTGTGCGTTTTTTGCTGACAATGTGGGGACATAAATCTGATTACACATTGTGGGGACTCGCCTTCCTTTTGGGGACAGTCTCTAGGATATTAATGTAAGTCAATGTCTTGTCCTCTAAAGTGATGGAACCATGACTGTGTGTTTGTGTGTTGGGGCTTCTTTTACCCATCTTGTGGTGACATAAATCTGATTAAACATTGTGTGAACTCGCCTTCATTTTGGGAACAAAATGGGGACAATGCACGTCCCTCCATGTGAATTATTATATTTTAGGGTGAAGACTTGGTTTAAGGTTACGGTAAGGTTAAAATTAGGCTGGTAACAGTTTTTGTTATTGTTAGGTTAAGTCTCCAGGAGATGAATTAAATCAATGTAATTTACCCAAAAGTCATGAAAACTTGACTGTGTGTGTACACGCACAGATATACCAGGTTGAGCAGACTGCTCTCATTTCCAGAACAAACCATAAATAAACAATGAGCGCACCGTGTCCTAATGCCCAGCGTGACCTTTAGGAACCAGATGAAAGAAAGTGCATCTCTGCTTCTCCTTTGGGTGCCGGGCGATCCATCTCTCCTCGTTCCTCTGCTTCCATGTTTCCCACCCTGACTCTCCGCCTCATGCGCCACAGAAATATGGCGGGGAAGGCGTGCTTGAAGGCCTTTCTGAAGTTGTTGCCCAGGAAGGCGTAAACCAGCGGGTTGACAGAGGAGTTGGAGTAAGACATGCAGTGACCCCAAATCCTTAGCTGCGGGTGCAGAATTGAGATGGAATAAGATAAAAGGCATCGATCTGTGGCAGTTGTTGAAGCAAGTGCCACATTAATATCTGTGACCACAATCCTGTCATTCACTGTCATTGCCTGGAAGAGCTAAACTTAGACTGTAGATCCACACCTCGTCACAAAGAATATTCTCAAAATAATGTACATTTTTTGAATTTTCTGGATTTGTTTTCTGCACCTGTTTCCTTGACAAAAAAGCCAATGGGGTTTTCCATTGGATTTTGGATAATTGCAGAAAATAAGCTCTGTGGCAAACAGGCAGAAGTAGAAACGATAGGCTATGGCCGAACTACACCACGGATGCATGAGCGCGAGAATACACTTCGAGACTGAAGGTGGACGAGTCAATGTGATGATAGTTTGTAGTCTTGCCACTTGTTAGCAACCACCTTTTAAAGGACGTGTAAAATTTGTACAATTCATGAGAGGGGTACATATTGTATGTTGTAGAACAAAACGTTAAAATCTCAGCTTGTGTTAACCACAGATCTTATTTCAGGCATCTAACCAAACACCTATTCAAAAAAGAACATTGACTTTGAGACAAGGGAACCGGGAGTGCAAAAATGCTGTCTCATTTCCTGGTTTTAGGCGCTCTATTGACAACTAATTCTTGATCGTTGTTTGCCATTAGTTGCAACTACTTTTTAACAATATGAAAAACAGGGACAGCAAATGTATGCAGCCCAAAATAAATACATTGTTAATATTTGTGGCATTAGTGATATTTTAAAAGACATTCCTACATGTGCGTTAACTTGTGTGCCAACAAGCATCTGTTTGAGAGATATTGGTGAAGCAAATTAAGTTTTTCAACTCAAACAAAAGTGCAAATTGATTCAAGTGATAAAGAACCAGATGAATCTTAACGAAAAACAAAAAAATAAATTTGTGAAGACTTGAGAAAGTATCCAGACAGCTTTGAGCTGAACAGCAAATCATACTGGAAAGCATGTACAAAATGTTTTCATTAATGAGCTGAAGTATAACTGTATAATACTCCAAATATAAGAGGAATAAAAATAGCAACCATATTTTCAGTTTCGGCCACCAAAAGGCCGGACTGACAACCACTTTTAAAAGTTATTTTTTAGCCCCGTTACACCCCTACTAACTACCTATCTACAGCATCAGACATCACAGAGAGTAAGTCACCTTGTATAGTACGTAACTGCGGAGGCCAAAAGCTTGAAGGAGGATGCAGACCTGGATCGGGCCCCAGCAGATGAGGAATAAGGCCACCATCACCACCACCATCCGGGAGACTCGTGCCCGCACCGCTGCTGCTCGCTCCGCCTGAGCCTGGAGCTGGAGTCAGGGAGGCTTTGAATCACATTCTGTTCTCTGAGGATTCAATACATAAAAATGTAGTAAAGCAACTCTTACTTGGTAGCTGCTGTCGATGGAATTCACGCTGGCTTGCCCAATGCGCTTGAGCATGAAGGCGTAACAGGCGGTGATGGTGAGCAGGGGCAGCAGGTAGACGGCCAGGAAGCTGTAGATGATAAAGGCTCTCTGGAGGCGGGCCGAGGGGAAGACCTCACTGCAGTACGTCTGGGGACCAAACCATTCTCCTGCCTCCAGACGCTGGTACACGGCGACGGGGATCGACAGAAGCAGGGATCCTGGGGGGGGGGACACACGACCGTATGACCCAGAGAGTGATGTTCAAAATAACTTGTACATATCGCCACTAGATGCCGGCTCCAAACCTATAAAACAAACCACGTGAACAGCAACTGGAGAATCCCCAAGTGCTCTTGTGGGCGATTGTGGCTAAGTGGATAGCAGGGCCGTCTTTCAATCAGAGGGTCGGCGGTTCGAACTCCGGCTCCGGCTCCGCTAGTCGCATGTCGATGTGTCCTTGAGCAAGACACTTAACCCCAAAAATTGCTCCCGTAGCTGTGCCTACGGTATAGAAATGTGATAGACTCTGAATTGTAAGTCGCTTTGGATAAAAGCGTCTGCTAAATGACTGTAATGTAATGTAATGCTCTCTGGGGTGGTTTCTTTTCATTACATCAGTTTTCTGACTTCGGTTTTAATGCAGTAGATAATTTGCATCAAAGGAAAGGAGGGTCATTGAAAGGTAAACAAAAACGTTGTTCGCACTGTTGTAATTTTCGTGAATGTGTGCTTGGTTGTGTTTGTTTGTGGCGCACCTATCCAGATGGACACAGAGATGGCCAGAGCCATGCGTGGGGTGCGGTGTCGCAGTGACTGCAGAGGATAGACGGTCACGTAGCAGCGGTCCACGCTCATAGCGGACAGAGTGATGCACGTCGCCTGAGCGGTCACCTGAAACACACACACAAAGTAACTTTGTTTCTCTGCATAGAGACATTTTTATACCTTTTTTTCCCTCTGTTACATTTTCAGGTTTGTTTTATGTTTTGGGTCTAAGATTAGTTTTTTTTTGTATTATTTTGGTAGCTGTACATCCAAAGTTATTCTGCGCATAATTACACCACGGTAAACACAATGAGGCTCTAAAGGAGGACTAGTCGGCGTGGTGACCTTTTATAGTCTCATTTAGCCACTTGTTAGCAGACGCCTTTTTTAAAAACACGTAAAAGCTACAAACGTCACCAGAGGTGTATATATATGTATATATTAGGGCTGGGCAAGTTAACGCATTAATTAATTAACGCCGACAATTATTTTATCGCGGATTAACGTTTTTTAAATTTTTATTATTAAGCGGACATTTTTAACACAAGAACCGGGCAGCGAGCGGTGAACAGCTGTGTTTGTGTGGCATCACTTCCTTCTGCTGCCACTCTCCCCCCCACCAGGTGACACGCCCGTTCTGGAACCGTCGGCCCTTCCTGTCTCACACACACACACATACTCACGCGCGCGCAATCGTCTCGTTACAGGATCAAACGTGACAATATTAATATACATATTGTCGTGTTTTTAAATAAACATATAAGCACGTGAGAACAAACTGCTCTTAACTGCAACTCTTTATTAGCATAACTTCCTCATGCAGGTTACTGCCAAGGTACAGACCCCCTCCAGGTTCCCATGCTTCACCTACACTCCCCTGGGTCCTAAGTCCCTCCAGGTACAACTTCTTATCACCCTCTATGTCCCAACGTACATAAAAAAATACCACACATATTACACGCAAATCAGCATTGCATATGTGTCTGACTAAAATACCAAAAAAGCAAAAAAGAAATGATTAATTAAAATTATTTCTTTTTAGTTTTTAAAGTTGTTTTGTTTGGAATATGTATAATAAGCAATCATTTAGTTATCGCTACTGAGAATTTAACAAACATAACAAAAAAAACGTGTATAAGGTGTATATTTCAACTTACATCTATTACACACATGAATATGAAGATGTGAACACCGGCTGAATATGCTGTTAAAAATAACCTTATTTGTTTAAAGTATTTGCAAACCAAATGTTATTGCACTTTTGTTCATAGAGCAGTACTTTTAAAATGAAAGTGCGCAATACGCTACTTTTGAATTCATTATTGAATTTTGCGCATAACAATGTGATTAATCGCAGAAAAATCATGCGATTATTCGTTGCCCAGCAATAATAGAAATATATATAAAACTGTATTTTATACATCGTAGAACAAAATGCTAAAATCTCTTCAGTTTGTGTTAACCACAGACCTTTTTTCAGGCATCTAAACCAAAAACGAATAAAAAATGAAATAAAAATTTGAAAACCCTATTGACTTCAAGACGAGGGAACCAGAACCACAAAAATGCATTTTCGAGTTTTAAGACTCATTCCTGCAGCGCTCTATAATGCTAATACATGTTCTCTGACTTTGTATGCCTCCACGCTGGCCACAGCCGTGACCGGAGGCATTGTGTTTTTCTGGTTGTCCGTCCGTCCATCTGCCCGGTCCATTCTTGTGAACGGGATATCTCAGAAACGCCTTGAGAGAATTTCTTCCAATTTTGCACAAACATCCACTTGGACTCGAGGATGAACTGATTAGAATTTGCTGGTCAAACGTCACTAGGACCTCCCAAAACACATGCTTTTTGGCCATAACTCAATAAATCATATTATGACAACTTCACACAAGTGTCTAATATGATATATGGATGAAGTGCTGACATTTTGGACAGACATTGATTTAAACTGTAACTTGACTGAGGGAAGGAGACATACAACGATATACAGTATAAGTGCAGTACTATAGCATGATGCTTCAGTCACGGGGCCACGATATCATTAGGACCATGATCTCCAGCAATTCCACACATGTTTATTAGTATGTCCATGTGTGAGTATCTAACCTGCTGAAGGTAGTTCACCAGTCGGCACATAAACTCTCCAAAGATCCAGCTGGGCAGTGGGTAGAGTGTGGCGGTGAAGGGCACGCAGCAGACCAGGAACAAGATATCGGTGGTAGCCAGGTTTACTGGAAGAGGACAAGAGTAATGATCACTAAACAGAGAAATGTAATTCAAGACATGTCAAGGTGAGATGCATTCGACGGTGCAAAAGTACCATAAATAACTGTATCAATGCCGATAACATTGGTAAGTACTGAGAGTTATACCTTTCAAAATCCACCAACTAACATTTTGTTCTTTTAGACTACTTAGAACAAAAGGTACAAAACTATTTGGATTCTATGGTCTGACCGTACTCAGATCAAAGTAAAAAGTAGTTAGTTGAAATGTTCTGTCAATACTGCGTTAGGCCTACATTTTTAAAGGGAGGTATTATGACAATGCAATATAGAATGTTTAGATTAAAGACAACAGGTTAATAAGCTACAAACAAAGTGCATTAACAAAATGCTAAAAAATATACAAAAAACGACAGTGAGGGACAGAAAATGTAATTTGTTAGCTCCACCAGTACTTATAGTGTCACACTACTAACAGACCACCTGTTAGTGGAACAGGGTCTTTAACTCCTGTACAAGGCACCCCTCCCCTTCTTTCACCGGACACACAGAAAGAAAGAAAAAAAGACTTGGTGTGCGCTTCTGAAATGTTACCTATGTAGAAGTTGGTGACAGTCTTCATCTGCTGGTGCTTGGTGACCACGTGGATGACCAGCGAGTTCCCAACCAGGCCCACCAGCATGATGAGGCCGAAGAAAGTGGGGACCAGCCAGGCGTCGACCAACGCCGGCGGCCCCTGGCCCTCCGGAGTTGCGGACTCGTTGCACACCGGCCCGCAGTCCGGAACATGATTAGCTGCTGGTTCCATTGTCATCTTCACAAATTAGAGCCAGGGGTGTTCTATGGTGCATGAAGATGACGTCAAAGTATGAAGAATTAACGTAAATTTAACACAAAAAACTGGTATGTTTAAAAATGTTCATAGTTTAGCATTTTTCTATAAGGTATTTAAATGAATACCTACTAATATGCATGCAATCAGCCAAAGCCAACTGAAATATTGAATCATATTAAATAAGCTTTCCCCCCCTGTGTAATAAGCCACTCTTACCTGTGTTGTGCCTGCTTGCCTCCCTCTCTCTGCTCTGTCAGGTTTAGTCCCGTGTTGGTCAGAGATGGGATGCTGTTCTGAGATGAAAGCACTGTTATAGACCACCATCACTGGTGAGGGGGGGAGAGATAGGAGTAATTTTGCTCTGTGAGTGTTTATGTGTGAGAGAGAGAGAGAGAGAGAGAGAGAGAGAGAGAGCAGGAGCTTTTAAACTAAATCTCCATCACCACCTGTAATTATGCAGGACCGGGTGCCCATGTGAAATGGCTGCAGCTGGATTCGAATACAGTTCTTTTATTTCTTCATCTTGCTAACATCCAGAAGTTGCGGTCGGTGTTAGATATCACCACAGAACTTCCCCAGTTAATCCCTGACATTGATACGATTACTTTTTGTGTTGTATTATATGTATTGTTATCTAATGGTAACTTTTGGAGAATTTAGTAGAAATCTACAGACGCATGTCGACAAAGTAGTAAAATGAACACCCAAATGTGTATTTTGGATGTTTTCATCCACTAGTCTTAAAGAAGGCATGTTTAGGAAGCAAAATCAAAAAATTGACCAAATCATAAATAACATGATTTTGCCTGTAGCGTCTCGCCACAAAGTCTGTCACACAAAGTGCAACATTTATTTTCTTTGTGATGTTGGGTAGAATTTTCACATTTTTCAGACAACTGTTTAAATGTAGTTTACAAAGCATGTCATTCTACTCAAACCCCCACCCACAGCCTGCAGGCAACCATTCATTGATGTTTTATTTCATCAAATCAGAATGACTGGTGCTCACCTGCAAACCACAATTAAAAAATCTATGAATTGTGGAGGCAGCCGAGGGGTCGTGCTGACAGTACAGCTTGATCTATCGCTCACAACAAACACGTTTTCAAAAAGCTGTCATTACATGTCTCATGGCCTCCGCTGCAGAGCAGCATGTAACCTTGCCAACTGCCCAGCCAGACACAAGTTCAAGAGACGTCTCTTGTTTTTTGCAGTTGTTTGACATATTATCCTGACCGTCAAACATAGAAAATGTACTTCTCTTTATGTTTTTAAATGAAGAGAACAAATAAAAAGTGTTATTTTTGTAAATACAATTTGAGCTTAAATCACCGTTGCTTCTATTTTGTCTCTTTTGGAAAAAAAAAAGGTACCTAAACAGGATTCTGAATTTTCATTGGTTTGCTTAATATTTTTAGATTCCAAATTAGATGTTAGCAATTTTATTGCGTAAGAGAAGGTACTTACATTTTTTTATAAAGCATATTCAGGCGGTGAAAAATGTGTTTGCTGAAGGTGCTTTTCTTTTGGATGTGTGTTAGATTTAAAACATTGTCAGAAATATTTTTTTGTCATCATGCTGGGTTTCTAATATTTCAACGTGCAACTCCTTCAATTTATGTCATCTTGTGTCTAAAGAGTCCTTGTTCATGTCTGTGCTATGTAAAAAAAAATATATACATATATAGAAAACAGCAACTATCTATAGCTTTAATCTTTTCTGCGTCTTTGTCTTCAACTGGTACAGATGCGGGGTTCTGATGAGTCGCGGCGAGCAGTTTCCCCAGAGAGATCTTCGGGACTCCAGATTTCTTTGAGGCACCTAGAAACAGCTTCCTCTAGAGGTCCGTCAAATCTTCAAAGAACCATTCGCTGGTTGGCCCTGGATCGGGATCAAGCATTACAACAATTAACGCAGGATCCGCTGTTGATCCCTCTGTGCAACCAAAAAAGCTTTTATCTTTATTTGTACTGCATAGCAAATAACTCAACACATTTTGATCCCAAAACGTTCAACTAGTTTTGTTTGCCATGATCACGAAATAATGATTATGGTTGTGTTATTGTAGTACATTTATACTTGTTTATTATAACCTCAAGAAAAACCTTATCTTATTGAGAAAAAACTAAAAAGTTAAAGGTGCAGTGTGTCAGATTTGGCGACACCTAGTGGTGAGGTCGCATATTGCAACCAACCGAAACTTGAGCCAAAGCGTGTAGTCGAACTACATTTACCGATACTAAAACGTGAATGGTAAAGTAGTAACTGTAGGTGAAGGAAAGGCTGCCATTTGTGTGGAAGGAGGAGCAATAAGGGATATATTTGTTTTCGTGATATGCGATAACCGATTGCCTATTGACCGGTTTGGCGAGACGGTTCGGGCAGCGTCCACAGCGCTTCACGGGACGGCTGTTTGGTCCAAGCCTGCACACCCAGGATGTGCGGATGCATCTCAGAGGACAGCATCTTAAACTTTCCTGCCAGGAGGGCAAAGATGACAGGATTTGAAGAGGGTAAACCGGGTCGCGGTTGTCCCTCCCGAGATGAGGCCATTGCAGCGATGGGGGCGGGGACAGGCGAGGCAGCTGCGCTCTCTCAGGTGATCCCGCCTTTTGAACAGACACCTGACTGATGTTCTCTGGGAGGGACGGCTCTGGATCTAAAGGTCCCAGGGGCGGTGGAAGTGCCTGTCCCCGTGTTCCTCATGGTGGAGCTGATGTGTCGGGATTTCCTCTCGGTCAAAGTCTTTAATAACTCTGAATACTGAGAGAAGCAACAGAGGGGGAGTTACACGGAAATCTGACACACAGATGAAATATTTATGAAGATTCTGCCAAAACACATCATCCTTCAGTGACTTTGCTGCCACAATTCAAATATACATTTGTAAACATACTGTACCTCATATCACAAACTGTCAAAATAAAATCATAAGGAAGTTGCTAATCAGGGTTCCAGTTACCCAACGACAACAAATATAACGCTTTTGTACATGAGCAATGGATCAAACGATGTGCAAAGAAGGATTATCTCTGCAGTTCAACTCAACTAAGATTTTTAGCGTCCTGCAGCTCGGTGTTTTTTTTTTTGTCCACCCCTTTACTGCTTCGGTTCAGCATCACAGTTAGCTAATACAGTGTGTAGGGTTTGGCGGTATCTAGTGGTACCGCATTCTGCTTCTGCCTGAGCACAAAAAAAAAAAAAAAGGTCCACAGAAAAGAAGCGAAGACCAGTTAAAAGCTTGAAGACGTAACAGTGACACAGAATTCATCTGGTTCTGACAACTGAGATGAAGATTCTAACTTAGGGGCCATCCCTATGACAACCGGTCTACGTTTTCACACATCAGTTATGCTGTTGTGATTGTCGTGGCACAAGACTTACTGTCAGACTGCTGAACATTAAGAACAGCGGCCACACAGTCATTTTACTGGATTTAGCCATTTATTATTTCATATGTACACATATGACATATTGCACGGTACAAACAACGTCCTGGCTTTGATCAAGCTAAAAAAAGAGAAAACATAAACCTCATGGACTCTTATGTTAGTTTTGTGCGCTTGCGTGGTTCACGGGAGATATACATTCTTTATATTTACACACAGAGATAAATATACACTTTACAACTGAATAAAGCAGTTTCAAGACACTCAAGCTCTTCCACTGTTGCATACTGCTGGCTTCATGATAGCACACTGTCTTACAGTGTTTATCAAACAGCTGAGGTTGGCCTACAGACTTTTGGTGGATGGATTCAAGCTTCAAAAACTTAAATCTGACTCTCTGAAAATAATGTGCGTCTGTTGCGTGTTTAAAATGGCAGCAAAACAAAAACATCTTGCTTTTTGAGGTCGTTTTAAGTTTTTTTTCTATGCAGATCACAGTTTTTTTTTAAAAGCAGTTAACATCAGCGGTAACTGAACCTAAAATCAACACGTTGAGATAGTTTTGACGACACAGATTGAATTAAAACCTTCCTCTAAGCATGTGTATGCATACTCGGGCTGTGTGTGCGCGCTTGAGTGGTCTGTAGTAAGAGCAGTGGTAGGAAACGCCGCCGCGTCTCGGAGAATTCCTCACGCCCGACTTCCTCGTCATCATTCAGTCTCTCGGCCTTTGCGGATGGGACAGGGTTCAGAACATTGGGGCGGTGCGGCGCTGCTCAGATGTTGAAGCTCTCCCCGCAGCCGCAGGTGCCCTTTATGTTGGGATTGTTGAAGATGAATTCGCTGGACAGCTTGGACTCCACAAAGTCCATCTCGGTTCCCAGCAGGGTCAGCTGGGCCTTCTTCTCGATGAACACCCTCACGCCTGCAAGAAGAGTCACAGCAGAGATGTCACTACTCCCCCCCCGGTTCTCTGTCCTACACGTTTTCATGACGTTTGACTGCTTTTCAGCACAAGTGAAAGCACGAAAATAAAGACTCACCATCCTGCAGCACCTCCTCGTCAGAGTTCCCCTTCTCCTTGGTGTAGTCCAGTGTGTACGTCATTCCGTTACAGCCGCGCGTCCTCACCCCAACCTTCAAACCGATCTAGAAAGAGCCACAAGGACGTTTCCATTTGGTGTCATTTACCATTCGCTGTATAGTTTCATGAGTTTTGAGTGCCACACTTGTTCTGGTTTAAATGGTTTGGCTATAAAACTGCTGAGTCACAGTAAGGAAGTGGAGGGCAGTTAGCGCTGCACACAAGTATGTGGACTGACGGATTTGTAAAAGTTACAGAAATGGTCTATTTGATGAGAACAACACTATTTATTTCAAATGCAAGACTCAAAAGAACACATTCCAAGAGATGAGGACATGCACTGTGTGGATAATATGATGTTTCAGTTACTCACATATTCTGGCTTGTTCTGCAGCAAAAACCTGATCTTGTGCACAGCTGCTGGAGTCTGAAGAAAAGACAACAGAAGGTTAACAAAGCCCACTGGATTCAGATGGAAGCAGTGTTTTTTTTTGCAGAAAAGCACACTGAGAATACGCATGAGAATAGAGAAGCATACTGTGGTGCCGGTTTAAGTTTCTTTAGCCGTTTGATACTTCTCCCTCCTGTGAGACGTTTCTGTTGCAGGGAATAACACTCCAACTGGTCTGAAATGAGTGGGTACCTACAGTATGATGAAATAAGTGCACTCCTGTAGCTCCTGCTGTAACTGAGCGGATGTAGGTGCAGAATAGAGGCAGTGTTCCTCTGCCAACCAGTCAAGTGGCAGTTTACATCACGCTACATGTTTGTGTAACATGAAGTCAGTGTCATCGTCATAATTTGATCCTCTTTTTGTGTTAAATTGTCACAATATTGCATATGAATTATTTGAGTTATGGTCACAGTGACCATCAAATTCTTAACAGTTCAACCTCGAGTCCAGGTGGACGTATGTGTCAAATTTGAGGAAAGTACCTCCAGGCGTTCCTGAGACGGCCGGACGGACAACCCCCCCCCCCCAAAAAAAATGCAGCACAGTGACAGTGCAGACATTCCATGCATCAGCTGCACGACCAAAGAGAGTTCTCTCTACATCCCAAAGAATAATGGACACGTGTCCATTATTCTTTGGGATGTAGAGAGAACTCTCTTTGGTCGTGCAGCTGATGCATAAACAGATTGAAAACAAATCTGCGGCTGCTGATGCCAAAATACTACAGTGCAGTACAATCCTAAATGTGTCACAGACTGGAGTTGTTTCATGACTATACCGTCCAACAAGTGTAATGATAATATCTTGAAAAAAATGAATAACTTGTCGGTCTTTGTAGAGTACAAGTATTTTACTCTGGATTCTAAATTCTTATTTATTGTTGGAATGCTGTTAAGCATTCCAACTATTGTTATCCTGTTTCTCTTTATTGTTGGAATGCTGTTAAGCATTCCAACTATTGTTATCCTAATCTTTATTCTTCTTTTTATTATATTTCTTCCGTCCCACCTCTTCTGCTCCTTCATATTTTAAGCTACAGAAACCGTTCAACTATCAAAATGTTCAGCTCTTTAATGACATTTATGCTATGACTTTTCATATTTCTATCTCTTATGCTTTATGAATTATTAAGCTTTTTGCAATTTTTATTTTGAATGGGATTTCAATGGAGAAAAAGTTCAAATCCTCTTAAACTTCTTCAACTTTCAAATCCTTCAACTTCCTCATATTTTCAGCTACAGACACCATTTCAACTTTAAAATGTTGAGAAAACCCTGATCTATTGCCACATAATTCAGCATTTTAATATCTTTTACACTTTTTGAACTGCAGCAATTTAACTTTTATGATTTTTCAGCCCTTTTCTGACTTTATAATGGATGTGTATTGCGCAGCTTAGAGTGCGTGATGTCACCGCTAGAGTGAAGAGCAGCTTGAGATTCTTGTGAAAAAAACATTTGTATTTTGCCACTGTGTCCACAATCTTTACTCTTCATGCATCATTTCTGGATGTAGAAGTAGCTAATCGTGTCCTTGTCGTAGACAAATGACTGTGGAATCCCACAGATTTACACATTTGGCACAGAAGCCTGTAATTGAGAGGAAAACCAACTTTCTGCTCCATAGAGACCAATGTTAAATTTTGCTTCAAAAACATCTTCCACAGAACACGGTACCCCATTTCTAAATCGCCAGTTCAGCCACATTTTTTACACTACAGACACAATTTTTACAGGATCTGTTCTTCAACTCATCCTTCCTCTCATTTATTAATATCGGAGCAATAGGAGCTACGGTTATGGGAGTTTTGAGGATTTGTTTGAGAGGTGTTTCCCTGTTTAATCTCTATGAAAAGGCTGCAAGGACACAGGTGTTTCTGATTAAGCTCATTAGTGATGTTGATAAACACACAGACTCAGACACACGCACTCCTCTCTCTCTATCTCTCTGTGTGTCTCTCTCTCATACAGTCATTCAGGTTCTTAGAGATCTTTAGAGGATCCCCCCCCCCCCACACACACACACCCCATTTTAAAATAAAAGCCCCACAGAGTGAATTCTAACTGAAATGCTTGTGATGAAGCCTGTCATTTAATAACCCCTGTTTATGTGTCAAACATTATGATTATGTCTCCTCTCCCCTTCTCCCCCCCCCCCCACACCCCATTTCAAAATAAAAGCCCCACAGAATGAATTCTAACTGAAATGCTTATGATGAAGCCTGACATTTAATAACCTGTTCATGTTTATCTAACATTATGAGTCCATCTCCTCTCCCCTTCTCCCCCCCCCCCCCACACCCCATTTCAAAATAAAAGCCCCACAGAATGAATTCTAACTGAAATGCTTGTGATGAAGCCTGTCATTTAATAACCTGTTTGTGTTAATCTAACAATATGAGTCCATCTCCTCTCCCCTTCTCCCCCCCACTCCCCATTTCAAAATAAAAGCCCCACAGAGTGAAATATAACTGAAATGCTTGTGATGAAGCCTGTCATTTAATAACCTGTTTGTGTTAATCTAACAATATGAGTCCATCTCCTCTCCCCTTCTCCCCCCCACACCCCATTTCAAAATAAAAGCCCCACAGAGTGAAATATAACTGAAATGCTTGTGATGAAGCCTGTCATTTAATAACCTCTGTTTATGTGTCAAACATTATGATTATGTCTCCTCTCCCCCCCACCCAGCCACACCCTTTCAAAATAAAAGCCCCATGGATTAACTGTATGTAAACATTAAGCTCAAAATTTGACTTTTTCAAATACTGCCATTACTATTACTACTGTTATATTATATACTACGACCACTACTACAGCTATTACTACTACTACTTCTACTACTTCTTCTAAATACTAATACTTCTACTACTAATGATACTTCTCCTACAACTACAACTTCTACTACTACTATTACAAATATCACTACTGCTACTACTTATTATAATGCTACTAATACTTCTACTACTAATAATACTTCTACTACAACTTCTAGTACTACTACTACAAATATCACTACTGCTGACATTTTTTAAGCCACAGAAACCATTCGAATATCAAAATGTTCAGCTCTTTCAGGAGAGGGGTGATATGACTTTTCATATTTGTAATCTTTAAATTCTTTGAATTATTAAGCTATTTGCAATTTTCTTTTGAATGGGATCTCTATGGAGAAAATCTTCAAATCCTGTTAAACTTCTTCAACTTTCAACGCCTTCTTCTTCTCATACTTTCAGCTACATACGACTTCATATTTGTAAGCTTTCAACTTTTTGAATCATTAAGCTTTTTGCAATTTTTTTAAAATTGGATAGCTATTTTCAGCAATGTTTTTGAGATTCATTTCAGCTTTCAGCATTCCAACGCATTTTCAGCAGGAAATGCATTTTCTAGTTCAACTTCTTCAACTTCTTCTATTTCTTCCGTACGTTTTTTGCTACTTATCTACTTCCACATTTTTTAAGCTACAGAAACCGTTCAACTATCAAAATGTTCAGCTCTTTCAGCAGAGGGGTGCTATGACGTTTTATATTTCTAACCTTTAAACTTTATGAATTATTAAGCTTTTTGCAATTATTTTTTTGAATGGGTTCCTATGGAGAAAATGTTCAAATCCTCTTCAACTTTCAAATCCTTCTACTTCCTCATACTTTCAGCTACAGACACCATTTCAACTTTCAAATGTTGAGAAAACCCTGATCTATTGCCGCATTATTCAGCTTTTTGATATCTTTTATACTTTTTGAACTGTCCCATTTTAACTTTTATGATTTTTTCACTCCTTTTTTGACTTTATAATGGGTGTGTATTGCGCAGCTTAGAGTGCGTGATGTCACCGCTAGAGTGAAGAGCAGCTTGAGATTCTTGTGAAAAAAACATTTGTCTTTTGCCACTGTGTCCACAATCTTCACTCTTCATGCATAATTTCTGGATGTAGAAGTAGCTAATCTTGTCCTTGTCGTAGACAAATGACTGTGGAATCCCACAGATTTACACATTTGACACAGAAGCCTGTAATTGAGAGGAAAACCAACTTTCTGCTCCATAGAGACCAATGTTAAATTTTGCTTCAAAAACATCTTCCACAGAACACGGTACCCCATTTCTAGATTGCCAGTTCAGCCACATTTTTTACACTACAGACACAATTTTTACAGGATCTGTTCTTCAACTCATCCTTCCTCTCATTTATTAATATCGGAGCAATAGGAGCTACGGTTATGGGAGTTTTGAGGATTTGTTTGAGAAGTGTTTCCCTGTTTTATCTCCATGAAAAGGCTGAAAGGACACAGGTGTTCATGATTAAGCTAATTAGTGATGTTGATAAACACAGAGAGGCACTGGCACATACACTCCTCCCCCTCTCTCTCTGTGTGTGTCTCTCTCTCATACAGTTATTCAGGTCTTGGAGACTTTTAGAGGACCCCCCCCCCCACACACACACCCCATTTCAAAATACAACCCCCAAAGAGTGAATTCTAACTGAAATGCTTGTGATGAAGCCTGGCATTTAATAACCTCTGTTTATGTGTGTCAAACATTATGATTATGTCTCCTCTCCCCCTCACCCCCCCACCCAGCCCCACCCTTTCAAAATAAAAGCCCCATGGTTTAACTGTATTTAAACAAGCTCAAAATTAGGCTTTTTTGTTAAAAAAATGAATGCTCTTACTAATACTGCGATAACTACTACTGCTGCTGCTAATATAGTATTACTACTACTGCTACTACTACTACTTCTACTATTACTGCTACCATCAATATTATTACTACCACCACTGCTATTACTTATACTACAACTGCTACTACTACTACTACTACTGCTATTCATGCTACTAAAAGTAGTAATACTACTACAGCTATTAGTACGACTGCTACTAGTACTACTACTACTGCTACTTCTTCTACTGCCATTACTACTTCTACTACTGTTATATTAAATACTACGACCAATACTACAGCTATTACTATGACTACTGATACTACTTCTTCTACTACTTCTAATTACTAATAATTCTACTACTAATAATACTTCTACTACAACTTCTACTACAAATATCACTACTGCTACTACTAGTACTTATTCTAATGCTACTAATACTTCTACTAATAATACTTCTACTACAACTTCTACTACTACAAATATCACCACTGATGAAATTTTTTAAGCCACAGAAACCATTTGAATATCAAAATGTTCAGCTCTTTCAGGAGAGGGGTGATATGACTTTTCATATTTGTAATCTTTAAATTCTTTGAAATATTAAGCTATTTGCAATTTTCTTTTGAATGGGATCTTTATGGAGAAAATCTTCAAATCCTGTTAAACTTCTTCAACTTTCAAAGCCTTCTTCTTCCTCATACTTTCAGCTACATATGACTTCATATTTGTAATCTTTCAACTTTTTGAATTATTAAGCTTCTTGCAATTTTTTTAAAATTGGATATCTATTTTCAGCAATGTTTTTGAGATTAATTTCAGCTTTCAGCATTCCAACGCATTTTCAGCAGGAAATGCATTTTCTAGTTCTAATTCATATGCTTCTGCAGCATCATCTGCAGCCTCCTCAGTGTTGACAGACTTCCCGCTACTTAACATTTAGGCCTTTATCAGCTCGGACCACCAAGGGCTCACATTATCTTGCAACGGCACCATTAGCAGAGCTCGTCAGGGCGACATTCTACATTTTTATCCCGCCTATCATAACGAACTATGACTCAGCACAGACAGCTTGCTATACTGACCGTCCATACACCATTAGTAGTACATAGAGTACTTTTCCTCTAACTACTGATTCTTTTCCGGCATGTTTTCCTCTAACTGTAAAGAGCGACAGTAAATGTGGGCGACGTGCAGCAAATGTCTCTGTACAATAAAAAGGCATCACAGATAGAAAAAAAACCGCACGATACATAAGAAAACACGATTGCAGTATCTGCTAACTTCATACTAAAATGTGTTTAGCAACAATTGGCAACATTTCTTTATATCGCTTGTAAATTCAAGAGGTGATCCACCAATGTTTTACATACGGGTCATTTTAACGTCAACCTACATCAAAAAGTGAAACACATGTCAGAACAACGAGTTGTTTTCGTGGTGTTTAAGGGACACACGACTACGCTAACGTTAGGCTGTTGGTTGCATTGTGGGAGATTGAGTCTTGTGATTTTAGAACTGGCTAGGGACTGAAAGTCAAGATATTTCGGTAATAGAATGTTAAGGTAACTTAGTAACTTAACGTTGTACGGCTCGACAGTATTGTCTGTATTGTGGTAATTTATTTGTATGCGACTAACTATTTGTCGCAGTTACGAAAGAGAACAGTGGAGAGCACTTTACAAAACAATTTAGCTTAGCAAAGGAGTACCGTTAGCATCTAATTAGTTCAGCCCTTGTGTGTCTATCCGCTAATGTACGCCCAACACGATGAAGCCAGCATTGCAATGTTACGACAAAGCTCTTTAAAGTAGGATCATGATGTACCGTGTGTGACGGTCAAGTCACTGACGGTTAGCTAGCTTAGCTAACTTAGGATCACGTAACTTGAACGCAATATAGCGGCGTGAGGGGTTAACGCCACACTGTGTGTATTAGCATGTATGAACAGAGAGAAACGCGTTTACAACACAGTTCATGACTTACCAGCGTCAGTGCGGCTCTTGTAGGTAATAGCTTTCTTTTGCTGACCGCTCGGACGGTCGCCCGCACCATGGAGGCAGACATATTGCTGCGGTTATGATCACAACATTGAATTACGCAAGCGCGTGAGACAATTAGCAACCGCCCCAAGTAAGAAGTCCGTTCAATGATTGGCCAATATTATGACGGATGGGTCCGTCAGCCAATGGGCTCACGGATAAAACTATAAAAATACAGACGTTTGTTATGTAACTTACTCTAGAACTTTTCATTATATCATTTATGCTTTTAAAATACTCGTGAGGATCGTTTATTTCGTGCTTCTTGACCAATGTTTTACTTTTAAAAACAAGTCTTAACTTAAGGTACACTTGTTTGGTTTTCCCAGCACTATATCAAAGGTCAATACAGAACGTTAATGCTCGAATGTGCTAGTTTTTGTGGCATACAAGTCTTCTTGTAAAGATAGCAACAAAACATGACACCTAGTGACCAGGATGGCCACATTTTACTATTCCTGTTTGATCTAACAGTCCCTCGTGAGTCACGTGGAACTAGTACTACACATAGCCAATCCAGTCTTACGAAATACTATAATATTAGTACAGTTGTGTTAAGTGGATACTGCATTGGCTCAAATGTATTCAACAAAAAAATAAATAAAATAGTTAACCGGCAACCATTCGTAATTTCAGCTTGGTCAGTTTGTTCCAGTTTTATTATGAGAGTGGTACATCACTCTGTTTTATAAATGCACAACAGTTAGATATCAATAAACATTGTTGTGGAAAAAAAATGTTGCACATTGGGATTTGATTTCTGTTTAATGAATTCTTTGAGACACAAAATGGATTGCAAGCCAACTTTTCCTGGCCGGATCGGGGGTGGGGGGGGAGGACCTCCCATTTGAGTTTGACTAAGGATACTTTTAAAATGACAAACTTGATTACAATACCATCAACGACACATTTCTTTGAATAAAAGTCAGCCATATTAGGACAACGAGAAAGCCACACGGTCCATCTTCGCATTTGAATGATAAGCAGGTCTTTGAGACGTTAACTAGCAGCGACATATTTAAAGAGCGTGTACCCTCGCACAGTGCAGCTACCAATCTGTGGCGCCATTACAACAAAATGAAGACTTTTGTGGCAAATAAATACATTTATCTCTTCACCGAGCAAACAGATGACCTCTAGTTTAGGAGTAAGTGAGCAGTGTTTGCAGCGGAGTACACTGGCAGCTGAACCAGTTATTTAAATTTTTTTTTTTTTTCATTTAAAAAAAAGAAAAACCCTTACCACTGAGTAAGCATGAAACTCTTGTCCAACTTTCAACTGTATGTTCTCGCACTACAGTCACAACACTTCCTAGAGTGTGGAGACACATACGGGTTATTAGAGGAAGTACAGTCTCACCGTCCTGTTTACACACAGGCAGTTGCGGGGCATGTTATCTATGAAATAGGAGAGGATAAGCCATCTAAAAAAACAGAAAACTACGACCCTGGAACAAAAAAGATATCTACAGGGTGGTTTCTCAAAGACAGAGACAGACTGTGGGTAGAGCTGCTTTTGAGGCTGAAGACAGACGGACGTCAGTGCGGAGGCCAAATAAAACAGGATTTAAAACAAATGATTTTTTTAAAAAAATTTAAAGATATCCTGGCCATTACGTACACTGCCATTCAAACTATTTTAAACAACCTCTAGTATTTTTTTTGTGTTAATAATAAGGAAACAATGGGAAAATGTATCCATAAAAGTGTGAACCGATAAGTGACTTCTTGTGTTAATTTCAGATGGCCTTCATCTCGATGAATAACTGACCTTAAATCACTAAAAGTAGCAGACAACACACCGTACAAATGTATAGCAAGTCGTCTGCAAAAAACTCAAGCTATTAACTATTAGTCACGTGAGAGACACTTCTCGATTACTTGTACGATCTAATTTAGTCTGCGATGCCATCGTTTTTAAATGTATAAAAGAGAACTTGACTGGCAGTGTAGGTAAACAAAGACATGAGGTGCATGCAAAATGGCTTCTTTTGTGAAAATGAAAGATTTAAAAAAGCTCCTCTGAGGAGAGGAGCTCTAAAGGGGGAACAAAACAAAACACACACACACACATAAAAGGCCCTATTTGGCTTCAAGTGAAGGCGTCCTGGCTTTGGCTTTTAACAGGCTCCCATTGGCCCAACAGTCCCATTCAGATTCAATGGTTTCTGGACTTTGGGTCGCTGTCTGCCTGGACAAGAGTAGAACCACATGGTTTGCGTAGCCACGGCTGCCGCTGCTCATTCCACCGGACTCTTCCTGTGACCAGAACGACCCACGTTTCGGGAGGCTAAACTACCTGAAACAAAACCAGAATGCGATCGTCAATAATTCAGTCCAACATCAGATTTTCAACCTCCACACTTTGTGTAAAAAAAAAAATAAAAATCATAAGGCTTAATGACAGGGAAAAAAACAGACAGAATGCCTCACCCCTACAAACTGTTTTTGCGGTTTTATTTGCACCAAACCATTTCAGGTTACAAGTATGATCACTCACAGAATACATGTTCTTGGATTACATAGAAAACAGGAGCAAATAGCTCAAATTCAGCACGAACATCAGCAAGCGTGCAATCCGGAGTCCAGAGAAAGACGGATGAACCTGAAGTAAACATTTCTCACTCACTCCTCACCAGCCCTAGAATGACCGTTGACCGAAAAATACAAATGTTTTCACTGAGACTAGTTATTCTAGTTCACCTCGTGTCCCCTAGAATTATAGACATATTTTTGGCACAAAACGCAACATAGCGGTCAGTCTGGGTTGGACATACGGGGAAAGATCAATCAAACATGGCCTGACAATGTACGCAGAAGAAAAAGCTGCGACCTTAATGGAACAAAATTTAATTTGAAATAACCAATACATTTTTTTAAATAATATAAATGGGAAATTAGCTATACAATGACACTGACAATCAAGTACTGTTCTGAGGAACTTCAGTTGTAAATCTACATACCTGCTTGTGGACTTAATGTCACATTTTGCTTTCTCTTCTTCTCTTCTCGTACAGGTGAACCCTGAAAAAAGGAAAAGATGTAGCGTTGTACGTAAGCCGTCGACCAATGAAATAACATTCTTTTAAAATACGTTTTCACTGTCGCAAAACTAAAATCATACCTGTCGCTCTTTTTCTCTCAAATTCCTCCCGTGAGCTGAAGAGGTGGAAGCGAAGCTTTCCATCCTCATGTTACCTAATAAAAAGAGGGAAGAGGTCAGTTCCCTCCTTTTTATGAACAGCGATGCATAATAACTTCTTGTACTTTATTTTCTTAATGAAAAAGAGAGCAACAGAAAACAACAAAATAGTCAGCTCTACAAGGGAGTTAAAAGAAATCTCTTTTAGAGAGAACAAACAATGCAATTGGTAAAACAAACTAAAGACTGTACCTGCGGGGTTTCTGTACTGCTGACAGTCCCTCTTGATGTGGGTAGTTGATCCACACAGGTAGCAGCAGCGCACCTCCAGCACATCTCTTTTCCTCCAGTGCTCGTTCTTGTGCCGGACCTGGTCCCTGCCGTCCTCTGCGGTCTCTCGCAGGTGCTCGGGCCTTTTCTCAGAGTCCCGTCTGTGTCTGGACCTGGAACAAAAGTCACCCACAGTAAGATACAAACACGTGGCTTGATGAGCGGTGCGGATAAGACATTTACAAAACGCTGCGACGAAGTCAGGCTCGTACTGGGATTGTACCTACTTCTTACGCATGGGGCAGTCCTTCATGAAGTGGCCGATCTTGCCACAGATGCGGCAGCAGCGGTCATTAGGAGCCACCTCTCCCTCGGTGAGGACTTCAGGATCAAAGAAATACTCCTGGGACATGAAGGCAAATCACTTTAACTTTAATGCTTACTTCATTTAAGTAGCTTTATAAAGACACATTACTAAGTGTTTCCCATACAAAGAAGTGTTTCAAAGAATGATACAAAAAATAAAAAATAATAAATAAAATAATTTAAAGCACAGAACAATGACAGGCAGACCAAACTGGAACAAACAAAAATCTGCAAAATCGATCTATGAAAGGCTTGGGTTTTTAAAACAGTTCAAAGACTGAACGAATCTGACAGATTGGGGAATATTTTTCCAGAGGGTTGGGGCTGAAACAGCAAAGCAGCGACAACCATTTGTTTTGCAGTTGGAGCGGGGGTAAATAAAAGGCTGAGACTTGAGGATCGGAACCGGAACTTCACACGAAGCCAATAAAGGAATACAGGAACGGGGCTCATGTAGGACCGACTGCTAGTTCTAGCTATTTAACATCGACTGTGTATAAGAAGTGGACGTAGTCACCGTGATGTCACCCATTGCTTGTTAAAATAAAGTTATCCGCCAATATTCAGTAAAATATGCGATCACATCATTTATGCTTTTATAGTCGCCGGTCTATGATAATGTTACAATGGAAACAACTAATCCGTGTTGAAAATGACCGGAGGAGAGCTGGTAAAGTGGCTAATGGACAACGAACGAAGGTTCCGTTCAGCTACTCTGCGTTTACATCATGATGCTTGGTGCTCACACATCAGTCAAAGCTGATGGACAATGTTTTCCTCATGTTGAATATTTAATGTGAAGATGTTGGCCATTATATCTGCCCAGAGAATTGTTTTTGTTGCTGCCGTTTACATTCCTTGTGATGCAAATTTAACAAACGCACCACAGGAATGTACTTCCGTTTTTGTTTTGTTGTTACAAACGGGCTACAACTGAAAATCGTAGATCAGCGTCTGGTTTTTCCTGTATTTCTTAGCTGAACAAAACAGGACTGACGAGTTCAGCAACATGACGGTCAAAGATGACGGCAAGATTCTTGGCTGTCGAGTGAAATGGACCAATAAATTGATCAACTGCAGTGGCAAAGGTCCAATTTAGGGTTTAAGTGGAGGAAATTAAGAGACATCCAATTTTAGTGGCGGCTGAACATTAATGAAATGATTCAGGTTGTTGGATTTAATGCCACTACAATGTGGAAATGTGACACTCACCATCTGAGAGGGGTACACTGGAGGAAAGGCTTTGACTGGTGTGCCAAACACTGTTCTGCCGTTGATGAAAGCCTTCATGATGAAGTTAGTCACTGTTTCGATGACAAAAAGAAGAACATGTATTAGAAAAAGACAAGGACAAAAGACAACAGAAGACACAAACGGACGGCATCTTACTTTTCCTGGACAGACCGGCACCGAGATTATGATTCAGGTCGAACGGATCTGGAATATGAACAAAGAAGAGAGGAAAAAATATTTTTTTAAAACACCCACAGTGTCATTTTGATTCAGAAAACAAATCGTACAGCGACATGAGTTTATTGAACTGGATGGACCGCAGCATGAAAGAACGCTTCCCAAAGTGCCCAAACAATAACTTCAGCCTGTGCTGGAGGAGAAGTTTAAACCAGGACACCAGAATCCATCCATTTAACTAAGAGGCCTGCACCCCGAGTCTGTCACACAGTCTGACCTTCAATGACGATGTACTTGGACGTCCACTGCTTGTTGAAGGTGGTGAGGCAGCTGTGCTGACGGAGACAGATGACATGCTCTCTGAAGTCAAAGTCCTCGGTGTAGAAGCGGAGCAGGCCGAGCCACAGCTCCCCCACCGTCTCCGTGTTCTTCCTGTACTGTGGCCAGCGACTGGGCTGCAGGCGGAGGGAGACCGGATTGATGCCTTATTAACACATGGTGTGACGTGTATATATTTATCATAAAATGTCAGTGAGACAGAATATGTGTAAAAAAAAAAAAAAAAAAAATAAAAAATAAATAAAAAAAAAAAATAGAAATTACACACAAGTGCTTTTAAATCGTCGAAGAAGTACACGTTCCAGCCGTCAACCAGCACCTCCGGCTTCTTCTTTCCATCATAAATCTGCAACAAACAGTTGAGGGAAGTTGAGGAAAATTGCAGATTCTTAGCAATAGGGTAAAACATTCCTCTTTATAGCCCTTAATAGGCCCACCAGGCTGGTGTTGGGGATTGAAAATATCAAAATCATGAAAAAGAAATTGAGCAAAAGCTGTGTATGTTATTTTTGGAGGACCCAAACAAAGAGGTTCTGTAAGGTCAACCTTAGCTGCTTTTACATGTTTAAACTAAAAGTGTGTTTAGAAAGGAGAGATAAAACGTAGTGCGAGATAGTTTAATTGATAATTTAAGTCTTAACTATTGTTATCACAATACCAAATAAGAGACTTTAATACTGTACCCTGCCTAAATATCTCGATAACTAAGCGATACAGGAGCAAAAACCATAAAACATCAGGAAACATAATGGAACAATGCAACTTAACATTTTTATTAATTAGAAATGTTAAGTTAAAAAACCGTAATAATGTATGGAAACATTGCACATGGTATGCAGTAATGTGATGTCCCTATACTCTACTTGAGTTGGTTTCTTGTGACAGCTCAGTTCAGAGCGGTACTGCAGCAAGCTTCCAAAACAAAACCCCAGCAAATAGCAATCCATTTCAATGAAGTTCTGTATTTTAATAAGGAACTTTCATTTTAAGAAGTTTATGAGGGAGATGCTGCAAGACTCTACAGTAACTGTAAGTCAGTTCACATGCTCTTGGGTGGATTAAGCGTTTGCTAGTTTAGGCTCTTAAAACACTTTTTGATTGTAAATACCTGTACCAATAAAATGGGGTATCGTACAGTTTTTAACAGCAGGATATTGGGATGCCTTTCTAGTTTTGTTTTTGTATTTGCATTTGTACCTCTTGCAGCACAGGGATAACTGGCGGGTCTCTCTGCTGGAGAAAGAACAGCACCATGAGGGTGTAGGCGTAGGACGAGAGGCTGCCACGGGAAGCATCCCCAATGTCACACATCTGGAACGCGACAAAAAACAAACATGATGGTAATACTGTAACACAGAATATCATATGACAACAGAGACGTACAAACAAGACACCTCGAGTGTCTAAAGGCCGCTCACCTTGGCGAAAACCTTCATGACGTAACAGAGGATCTTCACTCTCCTGTCAATGGCGGCGTAGGAAGCGAGCAGATGTGTGTTGTGCAGGGCCTGAAGAAGAAAAAGTTGGAAAGCGTGACAGTTTGAGAAGTTGGTCAATAGCAAAAGAGACTAAATGAAACTAACAGAGAGGGAGAAGAGCCCTACCAAAGTGTTGTAGAGGCTGATGTCTCCCTCCAGGCCGGTGCGAAGGTGGAAGAACTTCACAATCGGTACTTTTGCTGTAGTGATGGACAAGATGTTCTTCAGACCTGGTGAAGACGTGGAAACAGGTTTAAAGGGATGCATTGACATTTTGTGTTTTATACATCTTTAATTCAAGGAATTATTGGACAAACTTAGTTGATAAAGGAAACACATGGAATGGCAGCCAGCTGAGAAGCTATTATTGCTTAATACACATTAAAAACCTCCTATGAGCCATTGATGTACCATCAGCTATAGATAACATGAATATGTTTTTGTGGAGTATTTCCTGATCTGAACAGAGGGTCCGAGAGTGTCGTACAATGCACAGATTACGATCTTGTACCGTAAAGATAAAACTGCCTGATTTTTTTACTAACCTTGGTGTTTCCACAGCATTCTGGCCAAGCTTTCAATGATGCTGATGCACTCGACGTCCTGTGGAGCAAAATCACCAACGGAGTTGCATTTGATGGATTTGAGATCAACAATGAATCGCGCTGACCAGCCACTATTACCAACAACTACAACAAGTCATCATTTCATTTAACCCTCAATGATTGAAGCAGAAACACAGAGTACACACAAAACTTCGCTTTTCTGTTGCCATCAATAAACTAAATTTCCTACAAAAAGGACATCTCAGTCCTTACAATAAGTTAAAAAGAGAGAACTTACTTCCATGGTCTCCTGCCCCTCCAGCACCATACAGATGTCTAGGTCACTCTGTCTGAACCCAAAGCCATTTTTGGATGATCCAAACAGTTGCAGCCGAGCTCCTGTCCATCATCAAAAAAAACGAAGAAAAAAAAACACGATCTGTTAATTCAAACATTAGTGTTCTAACATCACGTGGGTTTACGGGCAAGACAATACAATGTCACTCATCATACTATTTTAAGTTAAAACTAAGGATGCTAAACTATGAAGACGAGGGGTTTACTTCACCCGCAAACTGTCGTCTGACGAAGGCCTCCAGGTCCTGAAGGATGTGCTCTCTCACACCCACTTCCAGTTCATCTGGGGCGAAGTCAGCTGAAAAGGAAACGGACCCGTCATCAGACTTCCCCAAAAGTCACACACTATATTTGAAATGACGTCGCCCATCTGTAATGAGAGCAGACCTTTCTCCCTCTAATTACACCACGACGGTGGTGAACGTGAGGCTGACTGAGGAGGAGTCATTGGTGAGAAACGTGAACATATGAATAACAGGTTTCAAAAATAGTATTTGTTGTCTATGCATGCAACTCTTCCTCTCTGCTGTACACTGCTTGTGCACATCGTATGGGGAGTCATAAATACTATATGATTAAAAAGGGAAACGTTGCAGATTTTCATAACACCCATATCGCAACGATACAAAGTCGGCTGAAAATCTGCAAAGTTTCCCTTTAAGTAACTTAACAAAAGCTACTGAGGGTTCAGTTACAAGTAACAGTGAGGTCATTAGTTCAAGCCTTTTAAATGCACGTTGGGACTCATGCAGGAACCACAAACAGATTTGTGCTTAAATGCCAAGTCGTAGTTATTCATAAAAAAGGTATAATATGCAACAGGTTCCTAAAAAATAATGCAAAGTCTGAGGCAAAAAATGTTTGGACGAATTCAGCCATTAGTGGATATTACAACATTTAGGACAGAATTATTTAAATAAGGGACATTCAAGTGTTCGTACTGGGAAGTTTAAAATATAATCAAATGCCTTGAAAGCTTATTTTTAACGCGACCTATTTCTGTTTAAAAAAGAGCAAATATTTATACTTTTTTATATTCTAGAAATGTTTTGTTAGCAGGAACAGGACGACGTGAGCATCTCCAAATACGTATGAAACTACATAACTCACTGTAGCACTGCTCACAGACTTTGTCGAGGACACAAAGGAACTCTGGCGTGATCGGGGGCAAAGGATCCAGCTGCACTTTCTTGAAATCTTCCGGACAGTCTTTCTTCAGATGGCCATCTCGCTTGCACAAGCTGCACACGACCATGTGTGACTAAGAGAGACGGAAAGGGGTTTAAACACAGATGATGCACACAGGCTCATCTGACAGTTTGTTGAATTTAACTTGCAGTCGTCCTGCAACCCAAATGATTAAAAACCCCAACACTTACCTTGCCTCTGGTGAAAGCTTGCCTCGTGAACTCATAAGACCGTCTCTTCTGTTGTTGGGTTTTATTTTCTGGACTCTTGTCGTTAGTTGTATCCTCTAAATGTGGAGACGAGAGACCCTCAGGCGCCAACTCCACATCCTCTTCCTCGTCCATCGAACCAGGCGTGTCCAAATCTGGACCCTCCTCGTCAGACAGGAGCTCCTCCCCGGAGATCTCGTCCACTGGGAAAATCTCCTCGTCCTCCGTGGTGAGGCTGTCCAGGTGTTGCCTGTTGTGCTGAGCGTCCACATAGACGTCCTCGTCCTCGGAGAGGCTGCTTTTGCCCGGGTCCGCTTTCTCCTTCTCTCGTTCCTCATCCGAGTCGCTGTACTCTTCGACTTCCTCTTCTTCCTCAATGATGCAGTCGGAGTCTTCGGGGCCGTTTTCGGCAGCTTTGGGTTGACCTGCGCGCTGCGACTGGATGCTGAGCCGACTTAAAGCAGACGCGGCCTCTTCGTCGGGAGCCTCGGCGTTCGCCCCTCGGACAGGTCCGCGCTGCGCCTTCGTCTTGGGACCGCCGGCTGGCGCATTGAGCGGCAGTGCAAAGTACTTGTATGTGGTTTTGAGACAGTGGAGGATGTACTCGTACATCTGCTGGCTGTTCAGGGTGCGGGCCACGTTTCTCTTCACAGCGAACGGGTCTGAAAGAGACACATTACTTGGAGTCATGTCAGAGTAAATCTCTATACGTGTTCAACAGAAATGAAGATTATGTTTATTATTTAAAGAAAGACATATGGAAGGCTTTTGGAGTCAGTCAAGGCTTTACTGTGCATTTTGTTGCCGTCACGCTCGTTTCTCTCCTCTGAGGGACACACACACACACACACACACACACACACACACACACACACACACACACACACACACACACACACACACACACACACACACACACACACACACACACACACACACACACACACACACACACACACACACACACACACACACACACACACACACACACACACACACACTTTTTTTTTGTTCTCCATCTATGCTAGCTGCTCTGATTCAACAATGTTGGGCTGAAAAAAAAAAAAGAAACGTGCATGCAGTCTGATATTCAGCTATGTTGTTCTATCAGGAGAGTAAGTGACTTCAAGGAATAGTCGGCTAGCCGCTAGGCTAACTCATGCAGTATAAATTGCCATAGGCATTCAGGAAGTGGCCTGTCTTAGAGCTGCTACAGGAAAACTATGAGAACGCTTGTAATGCACTGCAGGAGGACTTGTGTTTTGTTTCTGTAATGAATATGTACTGAGGTGGCTCACACAGATGCACCTTTTTATATCAAAGACTGTGGCAGTCTGATTATTGATAGCACTTTCTAAATAAAAAGAGAGTTCAGATTTCTGACTGCTTGTATTAATTGATGATGTAAAATAACCTTGTGCTGCAGATAGAGCATTGAGGATACATCGAGAAACGTCGTGCATTCAAAATGGTCATCGTGAGGCCAGTGAAGGCTCGCACCTCTCTCTGGGATGGAATTAAACTCTGAACATGGAATTGTACAAGTGGCATTCCATTTCATTGCTGCTCGTTTCGGTCAACATGGAAAATGAGCAGAGCTCCACGAGGGATTTTTTCCAGCAAGCCAAAAGCATAAACCTTTAAATTCAGAGGAGAAGATGAGAAGAGTTTCTGACCCTCCACAGCGATGCGTTTCTTCGGCCAGTCCTTCATCTCCCGGGAGAGGACGGCACCGGTCCGTACACTGATGACGTTGTCGGCCAAGTTGAACTCCAGCGAGTAGAAGCGGAGCATCTCCACCCAGAGAAGTCCAACTTCCACGGGAGGGTGAGGGCTCTGGAACACCAGCGGAACCTGCAGGGGAAACACAGACAGCACAAACGTTCAGCTTCTAGTATGATAGTGGATTAAAAGAGACATTATGCATGCCTGAGCTCCTCCACTAAACCATAAGCAGTTTCCAAAAGCATACAGACTAGTTGCTTGATTATTTGTTAAATGCTTTCTTACCGAACCCAATTCTCCCAGATTAAACAACACAACTATTGTTTTCTCCAGGAACTACTTTATGTGTTTTGGTTGCCTTCCAATGTAATTTGAGTGATGAAACAGGACAAATAGATGAAACTCTGACAAAACCAGTTCACCATGATATATCATCTATGGTAACAGAAGGTTTTTATGTCTCTGCAAGTTCGGTTTTATTACTGTAGCAAAAAAAAAAAAAAAAAAAAAAAAAGCATCAAATCTAGAAAAAGCACATTCGTGTAAAAAAAACTGCCGAAACAGAGGAACAAACACTCTTCCCAGATAATAAAACAACATTAGTGTATCCATGCATACCTTTCCCTTTATACAGGAGCCCTCTGCTGGCGGGTCTTTGGAGGGAGGGGTGTAGGCCCAGTGCACGTGTCCGTCCTCTGTGTGCGTGAGGTTGAAGTCTGACAGCCTGCTGAGTGAAAACCCCTTAATCTAAAAAGACAAATCAGATGATTGGATTAGTTTCATCCTCGGATCAATGCTGAAATGAACGCCGTATACTTTTTTTTCCCGGTCACAGGGTGAAGAGAAACGGCACACCTCTTGTTTCAGGTAGGCAGGCAAGAGGGACTCTTTGCGCTGCTGTAAGAAGAAGATGACCATGAGGGCGAAGACGTACGGAGGCAGCCCGCCTTCCTCGGCGCGGTCGATCTCGCTGATCTAAAGCGGGAACAAGAAAACAAAAATGCTTTACCAAAATAAATTTGAAAAGAATGTAGGGCTACAGAGTCCCTGATTAATGTGTCTCAACTGGAAACATACCCGGGCCCAGCTTCTGAGACCCAAAACCAGCGGGAGGAGGAGATGCTCCCGACTGGACAGGGCAGAGAGATAGGAGGTGGTTTGGAACGCGTTTTCATTGCCAGCGCTCACTTTGCACACCAGGCCACTGTTGAGAAAAGTAACGGTTTTCATTAGCGGCTCACCGCTCTTGTGCATGTGGTAACGTAAGAAACCCCCGTTCTGGTAGTTTCATAACGTCTTGATTAATAATCAACCTGGACTTTCTATAAGTCACAGTTTGATTGATAAATATGTCCAACAATAACACCCACCTATTTTTCTCTTTGCACATGACCACGGGCACCCGGGCATGAAAATCAGCTTCCATCTCGACAAAGATAGCTGAGGAAAACAACGAGACGTGTTCAATTTAAGTCCAGCGACACATGACTGGACTTTGCTGTGGTTGGATTGTTTTTAACAAGGACACATGGATGAGTAAGAGCCGACTCACAGTTCACGGAGAGGCTCTCCTTGACCAACAACAAGACGTCCGGCTGATGCATCTGTGAATACATGCCATTTCAAAGTCAGTATGATACATGAATGCAATATAGAAAAGGATATGAATGGAAAAAAAGAAAGAAAAAAAACTCACGTGAGGTGGATACTGAATGTCAATGTTGACATCAGAATCCTTAAATCCAAACTTAGTGCAAGACGATCCATAAAGCCTGAGCCTAATCTCTACAGACGAGAGACGGAGCAATGTTATTAACGTAAGAACACAAAATGGTGAAGTGATGTCAAGTACAACAGCCTGTTTGCTACAATGCGACACGATCACAATGAATTTGGGTCGTGTCGCTCGTCACCAAAGCAAATATTTCCTCCCCGGGGGACTTACCAGGCAGGACGGACAGAAGGAGGTCTTGCAACATGGAGACGACGCTTTGTCTCATCTCGACATCCTGGTCATTCATCCCGTTTTCCCGGACGACGGCCTCGAGCGCAGCGCTCACCGCGGCGATCTGCTCCGGGCCGGGAGGCAGGATCTCAGTCAGCATCACCTGCTCTTGCCTCTCCTACAGGAGCAAACAAAGCAGATGTAGGTTGAGGACGGTTTTCAATGCATAAAAGACTGGAACCGCACGGAGACAGCACGGCAGCATCATCTGCTCACAAACGTTTGCCGTCTAAATGGTGATTTGCATAACAAGGTCATTTTCTCACCCTGGCCCTCTTCTTGTGCCGTTTGTCTTGGATGTGTCGGTTAGCGTCCGTCACGGACTCCAGCAGGACGTCGCACAGAGCGCAGGTGTAAAGGGCACCGGGGTTGTTGTGGGACCTCTGAACCAAAGAGAAGGAAAGAAGACATCAGACAACGGCTGCAATAATCAAACTGTTATGGATCTTCTTAACTTAGCTCTATCTCATAAACATATCAAATACTGGAGCACTGAATAAACTCGTTATCAAAGAGAGGGTCCTTTATCAGGTTTAACTCTTCTAAAAAGCAAATTAGGGCTGCAACCAAATAATTATCGTCATAATATATTCATCTGCAGATTATTAATCATTCAGTGTGTAAAAACATGTGGAAACCGTGAAAGACTAGAGCTGCAGGGATTAATCAATTAATTGTCAACTATTAAATTAATCGCCAACTATTTTAATAACCGATATGAGATATTTTAAGTCAAAATTATCTGATTCCAGCTTCTTAAATATGCATATTTTCTGGTTTCTTTACCCTTCATTGACAGTAAACTGACTACCTTTGAGTTATGGACAAAACAAATATGATATCATCTTGGGCTTTGGGGACACACACACACACACACACACACACACACACACACACACACACACACACACACACACACACACACACACACACACACACACACACACACACACACACACACACACACACACACACACACACACACACACACACACACACACACACACACACACACACACACACACACAGAGAGAGAGAGCCTGTACCTTCTTCAGGGAGAAGATCTCGTCTTTGTTAAGCCGCTGCTCTGCCTGCCGTAGGCTTTGGAGCTCTTTGGCTGACAGTGTGGACTCGTCGATCATTGGGCCCCTGTTCTCCTCACCATAAGCTCTATTCTTGTTTCTGTTTCTCCGTCTTCTCCCTTTAGAAGGAAGAATGTGCCGTTATGTGTTGAATATGCTTTAGTGGAGTAAGTAATCAGTCAGTTCTTACAGTCAGACTCTGCTTTTTTTTTTTTTTTTCTAATCCTAAAAAAAAGTGTTCTTCTTACTTTCCCAGGGTCTGACTTTCAAAATCCTCACCTGAATTATGAGCATTGCCGTCAGCGTCCTCTCTCCCCCCCTGCTCCCTGTCGTCCCTTGGACCTTCTCCCGGTGCACTCCTCCTCCAGTGTGGCTGCGAGCGCTCTCTCCAGCTCTCTTCTCGACCCCCGCCACTGTTCTCAAGACCAGCGAACCACCGGGGGTCATCCTTCTGCGAGGGGCTGTGACCACCTCTGAATCCACCAGGCGAGTAGTTCAGGGGCCCCAGCCCTCCTTTCTTGGGACTAGCCCGATAGGGCCCGCCCTGGTGACCTCCCTCTGGTCTGTAGCTCTGTCCTCGACCCTGGTCCTGGGACCTCCAGCTTTCTCCCCTCTCCGTTCCTGCTCCCCTCTCCCTGCCGCCTTGCCGCGCCCGGTAAGGCCTGCCCGAGTTTTCCATGGTTCACTTTTGCAAAAACTGCAGGATGAAATATTCAGTTAATATAGAAAAAGTCCTCATGTGAAAACATCCTTGACACAAACTGTATGGAAACAGAATAATCTGCCTTTTTCTTTGGGGGAAGCAGAATGCCATTTTAGTTGCCTTTCTTTTTGTGCAGAGACGGTCATTGGCTGCAACTGCTAATTCAGATCAGACTGCTGCACAACTTTGCAGCGGATTAAGACACAGCTACAATTTGATCTTAACGGAGTTGAGCCAACAGATATCTGTCAAAAAAAATTGTGTAATTTTAAGCCCATGTAACATAGTTGTCGGACTTCTGCCAACTAAGGTTAACCATCAACAGACTTTCAACCAGACACAATCATCACTCTGCCTCCTGTGACCACAAAGAGTGGAAATCTGTCACCGATTGATGTCCCAGGGGCCAATTAACTGTACCTTTGGGGTCTCTCTCTCTCTCTCTCTCTCTCTTTTTTTTTTTTTTTAAATCAAGTCATTTTTATCATGACGATTTAGAGAAGGTAATGTATGATTTTACACCTGCCTTATTACAAAAAAATAAATTTATAAACAGGCTTTTATGTAAATCACTCCACCATCCAATTGTATCAGTTTGTTGGTGTGGTTAGCTAGTTGTATCTGTTGACCTTATACATTGCCTTTTATTTCTATTTTATTGATGCTATATTTAGGTTTTATGTTATGTAAGCTAACGTTAAAAGCAGTTCGACAACATTTTTTCAAAGTGCTATTACAAGCAACAGCTAACATAACTATTAGCTCCGTGGAAAACCTTACGTTAACATTGCTGCTTCTCGTGTTACCAAACTCTAACATATACAACATCACTGTAAGGTGAATGTGTATGCACTAACGCAAACTGAACCTTAGGCAGACTCAAGTTACCGGGCTAACTGTAACGCTAGCTAACTAACCGAACGTTAGCTGACGTCAGGAGCTTGTTATTGTACGGTGTTTGCGTGAGCTAGCTAGCTAGCTAGCTTCTGCAGTCAGGTTTGCCTCTAACCGTTTCCTCGAGTTAACGGCGTGTAACTTTATCACGCGTGGAGCTAACACGCCGTCAACAAACTTACGTTAGTGTTAGCCACTAAATGTAACGTTAGCTAACTTGCAACATATAGCCTCACCAGCTAACGTTACTGTTAAGCTAGCTCTTCCTATTTAGCTCATTAGCTAAGACACCTAACAGCTAACGTTAGCTACCAAGCTAGCAACAGCTACCGTTATTTCATAGTTCTTCTGTCGGCCTGTTCAAACTGCAGCTGCGTCAAATGCAGTCATCAGTAAAATGTCAGCGATAATTATCCATAAAGAATACTAAAGTCAATGAAATACCGTTTGTACGTGTGCAGAGGGCACACTGGAAGCCTTGTTCAGGTCTGACTTGGCATGATCGCTCGTCCTGAACTGGCGTTTGAAAGATGACGCACAGGCTCGTCTGTTTTGTAGACGTCAGCGTTCAAGGTCCGCCCACCGTAATGTCAGTGCGGATCCCATCAATATGAATAATTACTCAATATATTATATCATCATGAACCGCATTCAGGTGGCGTTTTGACACAAAGTTAGTTGAGAAAAACTAAAATATTGGAGATGATTGTTATGTGTTATGAGATGTTATGCCATCGTTATGGATAAACAATGACATAATAACCTCCATCTTCACCCATCTGTTGTTTTCCATTTTGAGAGACCTTCCTTAATTTTGTATAATAGTAATCATCAATAATAACAATCATTGCACTTATAAAACGTTATTACATACAAATTGCAATTGCCCTTTTAAGCAATAGGCCACATGTATGCAACTACAACGCCATTTAACATATAGCCTCATGTTTTTTTCAGTTATTTCTGTAAAAATGTTTTGAAATTTCACATTCAATATCACAAGTGGAAAAGCAATTTTTATCTGATGAAATCACAAAGTAACATGTGTAACAATGTAACACATTAGGCTACAATTCAATGTGAAAACATAATTTTTTACATTATTTTGGGGATTATGTGATCTAATTTGTTTTCATGAGCCTATAGACAGCAAAAAGCGATAACCTAACATATGGTTCAAGGTTTAGGATAATTAATCCCTACATGGGACAAGTGATTGTTAACCTCGGTTTCCCGGGCGACGGGAGAAAGGTGCGCTGCAGGAGCGCGGGGAAGACCCCGGGAAAACTAACGTAACCAGACGGAACTCCCCTCCCCATCCCGCGGCCAACATCCAGGAGGCTGCTACAGTGTTAGGACCTGGCCTCAGTGATACACGGCCATCGAAAGGCTCCGGTAAGTGACAACCTACCGGAGACATGGTGTTATTTGTGAACGGAGAGCGTGGTTCCGAGGCCGTTTACAAACGGAGACGGACGGCCGGCGCGTCCCCTCCAACAGAAGCGCACGCAACGGTCCGGCAGCGGCAGACCGCCCGGCACAGAAAGCAGACGCTCGTGTCCAAGTTGAGCGACTCTGGTTTCGAGGAAGACCTGGGATCCTCCCCGATTTGCTCCCCGGCTCGGGTAGACTTGTCCCCGTTGCGTTCGGACGAGCCTCCCGCGGGACAGCTGTCCAACTGGTACCTCCAGTACGGCGACGTCGGTTTCCAGATCCAGAGGGACAACGAGGCGCAGTTTCATTCCTGCAAAAGCTTGGCACGCCAGCCACAAGTAGGTTATAACGCACGGTCCGTGACCAGTGTCACGGACCAGTAGTCAGGTGAACAATAGATGAATAAGAAATATGTGTAATGTATTCAACTTCTATATGAATTAGGTTAGAATAAAACTATTATTTAGCCGACTTTTCACACTTCATATTAATTAAGAGAACAACATCTGTAATCCAAAACCTTTTTTTTAAATGTTACTTTATTTACATTGCTATTATTTCAGAATAGCTTGATTATCCATTGGATATTCATAATTTATAGTGGAGCTCATTTTTTCATATAGAGATTAACTTTTGTTTTAGATATAGTTTCCACGTCTAAATACCTCATATGTTTTTAATAAGATTCCTGAAATTACAACAATCTTGCCATATTGGAGCTAAAGAAACACAGGTGGCTTAATGCATAAATAATGACATGACCATATCTATATAACTGATATGAAGATGGATAAACACGTGTCTTGTCACTAAAATCCTTCCCTATTTTTCCATGTCTTTTATTAATGGAGTCTGTGCTCTGTACTCGCAGTTGACTGCGGAGGCCCGCTGTAAACTCGTCAGCTGGCTCATCCCCGTCCACAAACACTTCCGTCTGTCCTTCGAGTGCTGCTGCCTGGCGGTGAACATCATGGACAGGTTCATGGCGTCCACGCCGGTGGCCGCGGACTGCTTCCAGCTGCTGGGCGTCACTGCGCTCCTCCTGGCCAGCAAACAGGTGCGTGTCGTGCCCGGTGACCATGGTTGACAGTTTAGAAATCCTTCATCGCCACTCACTCCCTCTCTCTCTCTCTTCTCTCTCTCTCTCTCTCTCTCTCTCTCTCTCTCTCTCTCTCTCTCTCTCTCTGGTCACCCAGGTAGAGGTGTGCTCGCCACGGATCGGCCACCTCCTGGCGCTGTGCTGCGACGCGTTCACCAAGGAGCAGCTCTGCAACCTGGAGTGTCTCGTCCTTCTCCGCCTGAACTTCCGGCTCACCGCGCCCACGCTGGCATTTTTCCTAGACTATTACGCCAACTGCGCCGAAGCGGCACAGTTTGAGGCCAAGAGCGCGGGCGGCGGCAGGTTTGCGCGCACGTATCCAGACGCAAAAGGACCCGGGCGGTCTGGCAACCTCGCGCGCAAGGTGTGCGAGTTGAGTCTGGCGGACTACGCTTTCAACAAATACCCACCGTCCCTGACCGCTCGCTGCGCGCTGTGGATAGCCGGTGAGTTACTGGAAGGTGAGCAGGAGGACCAGGGGATCGGTTTTGTGGCCGAGCAGTGTACCCAACCATCCGAGCGCCCCGAGATCTGTGAAGTGGACTCTCCAGAAGCGAAGGACCACTTCCTGTCCCTGTTGACTCAGGGGAGCCGCAACCACAATCTGGCCCAGGAGTGCAGGGACAACCTGAGACTGCTGGTGTCGTTAAACCAGGAGTCACTGGAAGTGATGTCTGCCGTGTGATGTGTGCGGATGTGAAAAGGCCAAATCCCTCCCTAAACATTGGGGGGTTTATTCTAGGGGTTATTTAGAGATGATGTTCAAGTGAAGTCTGGTGTTTATGCAAACCCGCCGCATGCATACTCATAGACAGTCAGTCGGTTGAACTGAATGAAAGTTTTACAACATTGCGTTTGTATTTATTTTACACATAGGCCTTTGTTTATCAATGAAGTACATTAATATATTCTGTTTATTTTTTTATATAATTCCGAATCAAAGTCATTGTTTACTGTGTATATATGCTGCGAGTTTACGGGATGTGTTACTGTTGCAACCTCTTTCACGAAGGACCTGTAAAAAATGCACTCATTATCATTGATTGTTTGTATTGTAATAAATAAATGATCAGTAAATTATTTCGTGTTGGTCTCTTGAATGATCATAAGAACGTGAAGCCATAATCCACACCCACCAGGAGGCCTTTTTCATTATTTGAATTGAAATATGTGAAGTAAGTGTGTCGTGGAGACTGACTGGATGACATGAATGACAAAATCATGCAATTTGACGAAATGCACCGCATGGCAGCTTTATCTGGATTGGATGCGGGCAAAGCAGGGGTTTCTACCCACTGTGGCATAAATTACTCTGTTTAACACTAAACTACAAGACTGACATGGATCTAAATGTGAGGTTTAAATCCCTCTTTAGGGTCAACAGCAGAAATAAACACATTTCTCACCATATAAGGGACCTTAGTGGCCTATTGTCGCTGTTTGCCTGGAGGTCAGTTTACCCACGTCTTTACGCACCGTTGCATCATCATTTTGAAACTGACCTGTGCCAACACAGCCTGGCCAATAGAGGTTCCTTTCTCTGATAATCCATTACGCGTGGCATATTGGCCTGCTGACACAGTGTCGACCACACAGGTGCATTCAGCGTTAAGGGTCAACCAGGATCACTCTTGTTTGTTTACTAATAGAAGCATTTGTCACCAGTGTTTGCTGAGCTGTCTGCCGTAATTGCCCTTTTCCTTTTTTTGCACTTTGCGACAGGCCTTGACTTAATTCAAGTATTTTACGCACAGCTGGATAGAAATTACGCACTGGACGATAGGGCCATATTAACAGGCTGGTCTTCTCTTATGAGGACTGCAAACAAAAGCTAAAGATTTTATAAAAACGGACATGGTTCTATATGTCCGCGCAAGGGGAATATGTGCCCGCAGGCGGGAGGGAGGGCACGTCTGACGCAGAGAGCACCTGCTGTAATGGCGCCGTTGTGCGCGGCACCACTTTACACTTCAGACGACGAAAAACCGTTTGTCTGCACCAATTTTAGTCTCCGAGGACGCCTGTTGCTCCCTGGAGACCGTTTAAGTGCATTTGATTGGTGCCGAGGACGCGGTATGGAGAGGCACAAACCGGGAGAATTCCGTCTATAAATCAGCTCTGAATCAAACAGTGGTCCCTTCAGTCCTGCAGCCAGAACCGAGCCGATGGAGATGCAAAGAGACAGGAGGGTGTTTGGTGCAACGCGCCCCAACCAACGGAGGGCTGCGGGAAACACAAGGGTATGACATATTTTCTCTTGACAATGATGCATATAATTCAGCTCCGTGTAGCGGCGTTAACAGACTCTCTACCTGCAGGAGAAGCTGGTGCCAAGGAGCAGCAGCCCGGTCAGTGTGTACGTTGGGCTCCCATGCGTCATTGAGCAAGGTATGCGCATCTCTATGATTGTGTTTCATGCAACAATAGCGCGTGACGGCACGTGCACATAAATGGTCCACGCTTGAATCATGCAGACGCACTTTACTTGTGTTATAGCTTTTTCAACAATCTCGTGGGATGATTTGGAGGACTGCGCGTCCGCGGTGAGACGGGAGAGCGACTCCCTCGGCTCTCAGGTGAGTTTAGAAAAAAATATATATATAACTCTTCAGTGCCACAAAGACATGTCTTATTCCTAATAAGACGTCCCGTGTCTTTGTGGCGCCAGATCTGTCATGTAAATCCACGACTTTAATTAACGCACAATTAATAACATGCCAGAGAGAGAGATGATGGCGGCAGATAAGGTTGTTAATGTTTGACGCGATGTGCTGGAATTCTGCACGAATGAGATCGTTTACTCGTGACACGCCATACCGCTAATTGGCAGGACCTTCCACGTTTTGGTCCACGAGCCGCATCTTTGGCACAGTGCGTCCAAAAAACACACACTCACGCGACGGCACACTTCACTGAAATGAGCACCCAGACTTTTTCTGCCACACGGCCACATCGCGCCGCTTGGTCGTGGTGGGACTACCAGGTTTGGGGGCAGTTGTGATTTCCATGTTGGCTCAGACTTTTTAATCCGTGTGATGCATTTTAATCGTCTATTTGACTCGCCCTCAGGTGAACGAATCTGATGGAGATGACCAAGACTTTGGAGATTATGCGCTGGATTTCATGGCAGGTGAGTGACACAAAGCAAGTCTTCTGCTGTGGATTTGCAAACATTTACATCTAAGCCTTGATAGTGTGTACTACAATAATAATACTACTAATATTAATAATAATAAATACTCAAAAATATGACATGCTGACTAAACCTTGAGGTGTTTGTCTCCTCTGTCAGATTCTCCTGCCACCCTGGAGAGCAGTCTGTCTCCAGCTGAGCTGGTACCATTCCAGGGATGCGTCCTACCCCTCCTCACCCCTCAGTGGTGCTTCTCTTCAGGGGCCGGTCTGGTTTACTCTTCCACAGAAGCAGGCCACCCATCTGCCCAAGACCAAGCTCCCTGGCAGGGCATCGCTCAGTACCAGGGCAGGGCGTTGGGAGGTTCCATAGAAGTCAACAATCAGGTAAATCCTCACTGAGATTTATGAACGACGTTCAGCGTTTCTTTTTTTTCTTCTTTTTTCTTCAGATTTGGTGACTGTGACTCACATGTGTGACTTGTGTTTAGATGGGTGTAAACAAGAGAGCCCAAAGCCCTGTGACTGACCTTTGACTGGTTTATTGTTCTGTCAAGACTTTGTCTCCAAAATGATGCTCAGAAAATATTTTATTTTTAATATCATGTCTTTTTTTAAATTTAAAATCCGGTCTAAGTACTGAATAAATACTGTGAAAAGTATAGAAACACTCAATCCATGGAGAAATACACACAGCCCGTACCCAAAAACTGTGCCTTTAAATGGGTCGCCATGGTTACTGTGCGGTTGTGACTTCACATTTAGAATATTTATGTTTATTACCAATACAAGTTTCAGCTTAAACATTCTAAATGTGTCCCCGTTTATTTCCAGTTATCATTGTATGTGAATGACATCAGCTGACAGGAAGTAAACATGGTCCAAGCTGTCGCCTAACGCAATTCTATTTAGTCTAGAATTAGTCTAGAATCTAGTTTCAGACCGAGGGTGAATACAGGAATATTCAGACAGACATCATGAGAGAAATAATGTGTTTTTTGAACATTAAAGCATGTAAACATGTTCTAGTAGACACCAAAAACAACAAGTATGAACCTGGAAATTAGCATATGTCCCCTTTAACCCAGTGGTTTAAAAATGTGCACACTGGAGACTTTGTGTGAACCAGTAAAATGTAAAATTGTGGTTCCGAGTTTGTGGTTTCGTGTGACTGGAGCCACATTTGCTACATTTGAAATAACTTGTGTCGAAACACAAAGAATTGGTTGTGCCAATAGGTAAAAGGAAAGGACTCTCTGTGTCTTGTGTCAGCGTGACTTTGTCTCTGTGCGTCCTCAGCTCCATGAGACTCTACGGCGACGACAGGAAGAGATCGACTCCCTCCAGGAGAGGAACCTTTCCCTCAGGCAGCTGGCCAGCCGCGCAAAGCACCTGGCCTCAGTGCTCGAAGTGAGTAGAAGGCCGAGATAAAAGCACAGCCAAATACATACACGCATATTATTATTTAACCTAATGAATCCATCTGTATGTCTGTTGGTCTTCAGAAACTGATGACAGTCAGAGACCCACAGGTGAGGGAGCCAGTGATGCCCTGCGGCGACAAAACGTCCCTGAGTCCCTGTAAGCGGCAGCGGCTCGACGAAGGATACGGAACGGAGCCCTCCGACTCAGTGGAGGACATGCTGAGGGACATCAGCACGCGCTGCAACGCCGTCCTGCACGGCGCCAATGCCAGGACGAGACCGCCGCGGGAACCAGACACCATACGCATGCACGGTGCATTCTCAGGCCTACAGACTTCTTTCTCCAGCAGCTCGGCTGCGGACGGAGCAGAGCCCGATGAGAGCGTCTCGTCCTTCAGGACTTCTGTCCGAGAACACTGCACCATGAGGACTCGGGTGTTTCCTCATGGACGGGCCTTCACCTCCAGGACACAGCGAGGGGGGTACCGCTTCCGCTGGGTTCCCGACCACAGCTGAAACCGGGGCTTTGCGAATGCAAAGCTGGATCCCTCTGTGATTTGGGAGGAAATGTGGGTGGGCAGCGGTTGTTAATGCTTAACATACAAATCTATAGGGAGATCTGTAAATGATTTAGTGATGTCTTCCTCAGGTAGCTCGTGAGCTGATCAGTCAGAGGTGGCGCCTGACAAAAGGAAATGACACTGCCACTTTTCATTGTGTTTCTGTTTACAGGCCTCGAAATGTAATGATCCAGCCAAACAATGGGGCACCGTCGGGTTTATCTTCACGCCGCGACGATATGATTTGTCTTGGGGGAAATAAAAGTTATGTTTTGTAAAGCTGTGTTGGAGTGCTTTTTGTTAAGAGGTGGTGTTTGAGCAAACGGAAAGAAACGTTTCTTGTTTGCAGCATCGAAACAAATGTGACCCCGTGACCTGACTTTAAGAAGCGGGGACTTCCTTCCCTTTTGTCTCTGTCTGAGTGACTGTGTGGTCTGAACAAGGGGCACTGAGTCATGATGCATTGCAGCCAACATCCTTGTTTAGATCCTTGGTTTTGGAAATTGAAATAGATGTTTTTCCCCCCAGGTTGCATGATTTCCTGCTATTCTAAACCAAAACACTTAAGCTGTATAAGCAGTGAAATAAAGCATATTTCCCCAAAAACCTATTTTTTAAAAACCTGGTAGAAGAAGAAACCAAAACAGAAGAAGAGATTAACTTATTTCAAGAGGATGTGACCTTCTGACCTTTGTGTTTCTGTCACGTAATCTTCCTTCTACCTCCCTGTTGAGGGCTTTAGCTGTAAAACGGTGGGTTTGTGTGAGGCGGACCGGTCCAGGGGACCTCAGGTGGGACACCTGTTTAAACTCCCTAAAACTGTATCTATCTATCTATCTATCTTTTATTCATGCTCCAAAACCTGGTAACTCAGTAAATGGGCCACCAAAATGAAAAGTTGTTTAGTCACTGTGAGAATGGTACTGGTCAAAATATTTAGATGTTTTTTTACTTCGGCAGTCAACCCGGTAATGTTTCTCATATACAAATCTCTGTTTTGCTCTGCTTTTTTTTGTTGTAAGTGACTGCTTACTGTATTGTACAAGAATGTCAGTTTTGTCTAGATGAGCACTATGGTGTATTGCACTGAGCTTTTTAGATTTCCACTTCAACAGTATGTCAAAGATTACTAGGAAAAGTTAATACTCATGCACAAAAAAAATGGTATGCACATTTGTACAGTAAATGTATTTGTGTAGCAATGTACCGTAAACAGAGACGTCTCAGTGAGCTGACATATGCCACAAAATGACATCCATGCCAAAAAAAAGCTCCCTGAAGAAGAAAGCGAATAGCTTATCACATACGTATACCACAGACTAATGTAATTTACATGTATGTCTGACAGATTCTGATCATTTCGCATGTGATGGCTCAATGATGAGGAAATGCTTAGAAGCAGCGAAGAGCGTGACAATTTTACAAAGACGCAGCTCATCTTTTGATCAGTAGGACACGTTCAAGTGCTCATCGTGCAAATTGTGGACAATTGTGCTCTTTTGCACGAGTGACAAAACAAAATCTGCTTGAATAAATGAGAAATTCAAAATCTGTCTTGAAGAACAAACTAAATGTTCAGAGCTTTGAACTCTGCATGAAACTGTAAGTAAAAGTACACAAAAATATCAGTGCAGAATCATATATATGATATTGGATTGTAAATATTGATGCATTTATGCACATATTATGTGCTTACAAAGGACATGCTATTTTTTTTAATTGTATTTATTTGTATATATACAGTATACATATTTATTATTATTTCTGCTGGGTAGCTTGGGAATTTCAGGATCAATAAAGGGTTATATTATCCAACAATAATACAATTTATTTGTACTATTGAATTTTTATATCGCAAAGTAACTCATGTAAAAAGCAAATTTTTTCCATCTAGAACTACAACTTATAAGTAAGCTAAGGTAACTTTCCATCTCTGACGGGCACCAAACGTGACCCCCGCAGCCGTCAACGACTTAACTTCCTGCTGCCAACGTATAAATCAAACAGGACGCTTTGTTTGTCGACCCTCGTGGAACCGCACAAACCTTCACAGCCAGGCGCGCCTCGAGACACTTTTACTGCAAACAAATCCGTTTTGTCACCGAGAGCTGAGCTGCTCGTGACACATTTGACCGGTTAAGCTACCGCCAAACAGCGGGGGACAATGCGGGAGGGAGGGGGAGGAAAACGCAGACACAATGAGTTTCTAAGGTGACTAAAGCCAAACCTGGAGGGAGGCTGCAAACCAGACAGAGCCCCGCGGGAAAACAAAGAAAAGAAAAAAACAATCATTAGTCCATGTGGAGTGATGCTGTAATGGAGGTGCAAAGACCTCTGGGTAAATATCACTTACACAGAGTTAAGATTTTATTTTAGCATTTTTTCTTATTCAAGTGAGACGTTATATAAGGAACTATTGTACAATAATTTAAGCAATAAAATATTTTTTAAGTAATAAAATGAGGACAACATGAGGTGTATATGACGATTAAGACAAATGGTGCACAAAAAAAGATGCTACAAATGCCTATAAATCATTAACAGCACAGAGACACAATAATTAAACAGCCTACCAGCCTAATTACCTGCTTATAACGACAAAGTCACGAGACAATTCGGAGAAGACCTACATAGCCTACCTTTATTAATAACTAATAACCTGCCACAACTTTATTATGCATTATGGCCCTTTGTTGTGACTAAACTGGCCGCTGAAGGGGCTCTCTGATGGGAGCACGTGTCTGCATGCTTGCGTGTCATTGAGAGCACGCACCTGTCGCACAGTTCCAGGCTCGAGCTCGTGGTGAGCGAGCGCATATGGACGTGGCAGGTGGCGAGAACGTGCGCCGCTCGCGCCGTTCGGCCCACTTAGCGCCAGAGCAGAGCTCGTCATTAAAACAGGCGCGGACTGTTCCCGCAAAACGAGTGTCGAAGAGCACTCACGAGATTATCCGAAAATACTTATGAAATGTAATGTCTTTTGTTTCTATGGTGTTGGTGTGTTTGTTGACTTTTTATATTTATTGTGAAAGTTGTTTTATTTTATCAAAGTAATATTTTATTATCATTATAATCTCAGTTTAGTTTATTAATATATTGTAGGCTATACTTAACATGTTAAATAAAATATTTTTGCTTAAAATCCTCGAATTGATTTATTTTGTATAATTTCAGTTTAGTTGTTAATACAAATATTTTATTTAATAACTCAAATTAAATTAGAAAACTGTAGAACGTTTACCTGATAGGGCAATATTTTGTTTACATCATGTATAATCTGACAAAAATCAATATGCACTGCTGCTATGATGTATTGCAATTTATTATAATTCTGTATGTTTTGTCTATGATTATAATGTTTTTTTTCTCCCTATTATTGAAGGAACTCTTAAACTATAATCATCATTATTAATCTTTAGAACAACATTTTCTTCAGCCAAACGACAGAGACTAATAGATGCGAGTCTGGCAGTTAAATGATACAGCGCGTGTAGACTGGTAGCCTACTATACGTCTTGTCCTTGTCTGGGTCATTCCCTGATAACATGTTGCCGCCTTCACCTTTAAAACATTACCGCGTTGCTCTTTTTTATTGTATATATTTGTTTCCAGTAGAAACCAGGACGCGGAGGGAATCCCAGTAAACAGGTCTACTTCATTAAAAAAAAAAAAAAAAAAGTCCAACCTATAAGCACCAATAGCAGATGACGGGACTTCCCGCTCCACCGTCCGCCCGGAGGAGAGTATTTAGGGAGCGGAGTCCGTCCGGGAGAGCAGACGGTGCACCGGGCATGACTGCGACCTCAGACGGGCGGAGAGGGAAGGAGAACGGGGCTTTACTCAAGTGGAGATGAAACTTACAGGTGGACCATCAAACGACTGGGTGAGTCATTTATAAGTTGTCGTTACAAAAAAAAATAAAAAATTGCTTTATAGGTATTTATCATTATGAGCTGCTGCTGCTGCTACCAAGACAACCACTTTAATCTAAACACATGGCTGTGTCTCTTTGGACACAGTTTTCTAATTTAATTCAAGAAGTGAGCTTATTCAACTGTTTACACTTTCATTCAAACAGCACATATTAATAGGCCACTCATTATGACATCAGTACAAATAATTTTCAAATTAGAGGTCTTAGTTTAGCCGATAAGAAAGTCGTTTTTGGTGCGATAATGAGCAGCACTTTGACTGAGGTATTTTATTGTTTTTATATAACCAGGACAATATGAGGAGAATGCTGAGAGATGTTATAGGGAAGAGAAGACACTGCCCCTTCAAGGTAAGAGGTACATCTATATCAAAGGGTTAATTGTAGTGGCCTCCTTCTCCCAGTCTGGCCTCTGAAGGTGGTGACAGTGTGGCAGTGTACTGCTGCTGTGCTATCTGATGGACAGCTGTCAGCTGCACTCCTCACTGCTGCTACCGACTGACCTCAGACACCCTGCCGCTTATCACTCACCTGATAAATAAAGACTCAACAGTCGGATAAAGTTTGGAGGGGAATGAACGAGGAAAGCATTAAAGGGACAGTTCACCCCACATTCAGAAATAAAAAATGTTTTCCCTCTTACCTGTAGCGCCAGTGTCATCAACATTATCTGGGTCATGATTTTCTGGAGAGACGTTGCTGTGGTGACTCACACCAAAACAATCTAGCTTGATACATAGTACGACAGGTAAGAAGAAATGTTTTCATGTTGGACGTTCAGCTCGACAGTCAAATCCATTCATTTGCATACATGCCTGTAAACGGTGGCTGGTTGGGAGGCAGTGTAATGTTAGCTGATGTTTGTTGTGCCAGCTCACTCTGCTCTGCTACCTAAACAGTTACATTTGACTCTACAGTTATTACTCACCCCCCCCCCCCCCCCGGATGCTCAGACTCCTGCACTTTATGGTGCATCAGGAGATGCGAGCGACCAGGAAGTTCATTTTTGAAGTTGTCCAATTTAGGCAGCTGGTGTTATTTTCAAATGTTTGAGCTTCTGGTATAGCAAAGAGCTATTTTTAAAAACAGCCTGATGTTCTTCAGCTCTCTCCTCTTGTGGGTGGCTGGTAGGCAGTGTCTTGTTAGCTGGTTGATTCTGTGTGCCAGCTTACCTGCTGCTGCCCTCCAACTGTCCATCTAAATCCACAAACTAGTAGACTCCTCAGCTAACGTGTACTTCTACGTATTAAAAAATACAAAATAAGGCAGGTTGTACACAGCCGACAACCTTCTGTTCTGCCAAGTGAAGCCGATGCAGAAGTGTCTTAAACCTGCATTCTCTCTACTGACCAGCAAGGGGCGACTCCTCTGGTTTCAAAAAGAAGTCAGATTGTGTAGAAGTCTATGAGAAAATGACTCTACTTCTCTTGTTAAACATTGTAAACATGAGTTTATGGTCTCAATCTCTACTTGCAAGTCTTCTTCAATACAGCATGATGTTCATTTAGTAAATGATGGTCCATTTAGAGTCAACTGGGCTTACTGTGATTGACAGGTCGCTACCACTACCTCTTTTTGGCAACTAGTCATCAGTCTTTTCAAATATTCAAACTGAGAGGTGACACTGTAATAACTGCGTTAGAAACGATGTCGAATAGCAAAAACAAAAATTGTTGCATCAACAGTTAATTCAGCTCTTGGTATTGTTCTAGCTTTTAAACCCTGAACAAAAAGATCCTGAGCTAAATCAAGTGATCATGACTGAATTTTATTGTTGGATGGATGTTTCACAATATGCCGGGCTCAAATAAGTCAAAGTGGGCTAAAAAGGTTTATGCTCCACCATAACAAAGTTTACTGTTAACATTAGAGAGAGATGGTTCAAAGAAGACACTACGCCAAACTAATCATTTGTAAAAAACAACAAAAAAAACACTGTGATGGCTGAACAATCCTTCAGCTGCAGCAGTGGTCATGATAAGGAATGTCCATCATCAATATTAACCGCAGGATGGTCCCCACACACACACACACACATACAAAGACACACTTTGTGAATGACTTGAAGTGGATCTTTTCCTCCTGCATGTTCCACCCAACCGCGCTCGCTGTAACACTTCAGAGTTCAGTCATGTCCTTGCTGCTAAAAAGACACACACACATATTCACGCAGATGTGTGTCCGGTATGTTGTCGGACCATCATAGCTCCACCCGTTTCTTCAGGATGATTTCTCGCACCAACGCCGTGGCCTCTCGTCGAACGCTCTCGGCGGGCTCGTCCGTTCGCCAGAAGCGGACCACCCTCCCCTCTGGATTCACCAGGAACTTCCAGAAGTTCCACTTGGGGGTTTTCTGCATCGAATCTGAAAACGCAGCACGTCGACACCACATTAACGGTGCACGTAACGACCTGAATGGATTATTGATAGATTATTGTCGTAGCATTTTCAATTTTTTGCATTTGTAGGTAATGTCAATGTTTAGGTCATATAAATACATATTTTTTTGTTACTCTCTAATAAGCGTGTGATATAGATCAAATGTACACTGAGATATAGTGTATTTCCCTGGAAGGATATTTGGAAACTGTTGGCATGAAATCACCAGATGTAGCGGTCAATTTAACACAACATCTGGTGATTCAATTCAAGATACTTCCTCAAATTGATGGCAAAAAAAAGATAATAAAGTGACAGCTACAATACAAACGGTGTGAAAAACGAGGGTACGCATCATCATGACGGCGATATAACTGATTCCATTCACACCCTTTACATCACCACGGTTCACAACAGAAGAGAGAAAACTGTAATTCCTGAAGACGTTGTTGGTGTGCAATCAGCAGCTGCCACACTGTGATAAAAAATAATGTTATTTCAGCAGAGACGTAAGGCGTTAAATTGAGATGTCGCACCAAAACTAGGTAGCGCTCACAGTTATAAACCTACGTTTAAACCGAGGTGCATTCACTTTGTTTACATTTTTACATTTTGAAGAACCTCAGGAGCTCACTGACGAGTTCAGACGCCTGTCCATCCATATACAGGGAACCAATTTTAAAAACACATGATTTAAGTTAGTTATTTTTCCCCTCTGAGGAAGCATAAATATGTATTTTATATATCGGTGTATGTTTTGTTTGGGACATGACAAGTATTTCTGGAAAGCAGGTGTTAGTAGAAACCGGTTTTATCATGTCAAATATCAAACATTTACTAGTAACAGCTTCACAGATGCAAATACTTTTTCGTTATAAATTAATTACTATTGATACCAGATTTGATCATAAAAAAATAACAGGTATTTGTTGTTGCAGCGCTGTTGGAAGATGTGGCGCAGCAGAAGTTTGATCCAGACGGCACTTCCTGCCAGACAGCTGTTCAAGTTCAGCCATGAATACATTAGTGATCACTTTGAATTCAATAGCAGCGACGTTAATCACAGTGATGGTGTCTCTATTTGTGGTTAGATACCAACCTGTGAGGAATTTAAAGGCCGGGTCCGCCTCCGAGCCCATGATTTTGATCCTGCTGAAGAACGGGAAGGTGACGCCATAGGTGGACTTGGCGAACGCCTCGATGTCCCGGCTGGTCCCGGTCTCGGTGTCCCCAAACTGACCGCACGGGAAGGCCAGGACGTTGAAGTGAGAGGTGCCCAGCTCCCGGTGGAGCTCCTGCAGGGACACGTAGTTGGCTTCCGTCTGCTCGCAGTGGCTCGCCACGTTTACAACCAAAGACGCCTGTAAAAGAGGGGGAGACACGGGGTGTCGTGTGTAACGTTACGCCATAAGAAGTACGCCTTATATGCAATGAAACACCAGCTGAACTGACGCTGGGTGACTTTTAAAAAGTTTGCACGTATATCCTCCCTAAACTGAAACGACGGGTGATGATGTGGACTCACTTTTCCTCGGTACTTCTCCAGAGACACCGTCCTCCCCTTTGCGTCCTTCACCTCGAACGAATAAAAGTCCGTTGGTTTCCTCGGCTTCAGCTGAGTCTGCAGGAGGAACAAACAGCCGACGCCGACTGTCATGCTCACCAGGACCGTCAACGTCTTCGCTTTCGGGTTGGAGGACTTAGTAGGGTAGCCCCCTAAGGCCTCCATCTTGGAGGGGGGGGGGGGCGGGGGGCGGTGGAAAAGTGAACCGTGGACCGATATGCGGGCGCCTGCATAAAGCCCTGGAGCTCAGCTAAAGTTAGCGCGAACACTACGGCAATACCGGAAGCTGGGCGCGAGACTTCCTCCAAAATAAGAAGAAAGTCAAAAGTTTAGAACTCTCAAAAGCCTGCTATGTTTTCGAGTTTAAATGCTTTAAGGGCACACTCAATACTTGGGTCATGTTTCTGAGTGGAGTAATTCAGTTAAATATGAAATATGTTCATGATGACATTACACCCCTTTATATCTAGAATCTAATTTCTCAAATTAATTCCGGTACAAAACGTGTGCTGCTGTATTGTGTAGGCAGGCGACAACCTCTAGTTCTGCTGAGTGAAGCCGATGTGGAAGTGTCTTAAAACTTGCATTCTCTCTACTGACCAGCAGGGGGCGACTCCTCTGTCTTCAAAAAGAAGTCTGATTGTATAGAAGTCTATGAGAAAGTGACTCTACTTCTCACTTGATTTATTACATCAGTAAACATCGTAAACATGAGTTTATGGTCTCAATCTCTAGTTTCAAGTTTTCTTCAATACAGCATGATGTTCATTTAGTAAATTATGGTCCATTTAGAGTCAAATAGACCATAAAGCAAGGTATGCTTTATGGCGGGCTTACTGTGATTGACAGGTCGCTGCCGCTACCAGAGACGTATACAATTTCTCTACGTTACTGCTTCACATTCCAAATATGGTAACTTCCGTTTATCGGTTGCAAAAAAAACAACATGAGGCTCCACAACAACAGTCCACAAACCAATGGGTGACGTCATAATGTCCACTTCTTAAATACAGCCTATATTTGTAGGCTTACAGTTTAACCTGGAATATGAAACGTGCATTTCATCTGCCTTAACTCATCTTTTAACACACAATTGTTCATCTGGTTCAATCTTGCCGTATTTATACCTGCTTACAAAAAAGCTAAAAAACAATTTTAGCAATTTTGTGGTCAGAAACCAATAGCCTAGTCTTCATTTGGTCAGATTCATTCAAAGAGAACTGGTAAAATACAATTAGACATTTCAGTTGGTTGCAATTTAAAACCTCACCGCTAGATATTGCTAAATACTGCACCTTTAATATCAAGCTGTTGGACTGGAACCCTAAAAAGGGAAAAAATAAATAAATAAATAAAAAAGGCAATTACAATGCTTTTGCTTTGAAAGTCTTAACCGGAAGTTGTACTTGCTTACTTGCTATTAGTGGAGTTGTGTGTTTTGAAATTTGTAGAGGTATGCATTTTGAGTCCGTTTTCAGTATTCTGAGATTATTGTGACTTCCTGTAATTTCTGTTTTAATGATTCATTGCTTTTTCTTTTTTTTTTTTCTTCTCAGGGACAAAATGAGGCCCATCGCGTCTCGTACAAGCGGTTCAAGAGGCGGATCAAGAGGCGGATCATCCAGAGGAGCGGCAGCGAGGGTCCAGCTGCGAGTACACCGCTGGCCACGTGGCGGCAGTGTGAGCCCAGCTTTGAGCTCGACACGGTCCGCCAGAGACTGGAGCTGGATTCTCCACCGAGACACCGTGAACCAGCACGGAGAGGCCCGCACCGAGGTATTATGTGAACCTGTGATATTGATCTCCCTCACTCACAATAGTTAAATCATCAAAATCATCACATGAGATCAGGAAGGAATTGACCCAAACCTTTTTGTGATCACTCCAAATTCTTTACTATTTTTTTTTGGAGAAGTATAGCTACATGGAAGAAAATACTTCAATCAATGTTTTGTTCTTTGCCACAATTTAACTGTACAAAGACACAGATTGTCTGCTCATTGTTTTCCACCATCACATTTTTACTTCCTCCCAGAAGTATTTGGGCATCTGAAATTCAACATTATTATCTCAGGTGGTATGAAGAAATTCAAGTTCCACCTGTATAATATGTACGAGTTCTGAAAATGGCATATTAAATGGTCTGTATTTTTACCACATTATATTACATTTTTCTGATTTATAAAATCGGTGTTATGGACGTGTCGATGCATTTTGTTTCCTGCAGCGTGCTTCAAGTGTTACACCTAAGTGTTGCATATCACAGTGTTGCAGAGTAACAAATGTACGGTTTAACTGTAAAATACATTGCCTCAGATATCCAAAAATATGTCTCTTTGGGAATAAATGGCCCCCCCAAATTCAATATCAGTCAAAGTGTTAGAGAGATTTTGTTTGTTGATGTTAGCCTTCTAAACAACAATAGAGCCAAGCCACAAACCCTCATGTGTCCATTCCTTGTCCTCTTCACCACTATGTCCAGCCGTCTCGCTGTGAGGATTCATTGCAGCTTTGTAACATAATGTTTTCTGTGACATCATCTCTCCTAATCAGAGACAGAGAACACACCACGCACCTTCACTGCCGAGGGACGGCCCGCCACAGAAAATGCCCCAGAACAGGTCTGTCTACAAAATATTAGACTCTCATCTGCAGACTGTCTTTTATTTATCACACGGTCCTATCAATGATAATGTTGAAAAGTCGGTGACAAGACAGAACTCAGAACAACGGATCTGGTTTCAGTTTTTTCTTCAGGTTCAAATGGCAGAGAAACATGTTTCAATATGGTGCAGTGTTTTTGATTGGGTTTATTAAATGAAAGATTACTTGAATAAGAAAAGCTGTGAGCTCACTTAAAGTTGCTTTACGCAAGATCGGGAGCATTCTGATCGCCTACAGTGCCCCTTTAAGCTAAAAATAAAAAACATTACGCAATTATGAATAACACCAGTTATGAAATGGAAATTAATTTAAACGTCATGTAAAAGACTATATCTTCTTCTTTTGCAGGGATGGGTGTGGAGAGCTGCGGTTCCAGAAGGTGGAGGTGCACTACCGGCCGGTACAGCATGTTTCCTTTTTTTACTTCCACTCCACTGGGTCAAACAATCGTCAGAAATGTTTTCAAGCAACAGAGATGGCCTGAGGACCGTGGGCGGTCTATGTTTATGGTGTATTATTACATTAGATCTAGTCCATCTTGTAAAGCTTATGGAGTGTGTTTAGTGGTTTTATGAAGGTGTTTTTCAATCTTTTTCATTTTTTTTCATTTTAGTTTCAGTGAATGAATCAACAGTAAACCAAAGATGCATTGCTTTCGGATGTGAAACTTTGTGCATGTGTTGTAACTGTGTTTTGTGTAATATATTTTTTTCCACGATAGATTCTGATGAGAGAAGACATGCTCTGCAGCCGTTTGCTCTCTTGGACAAAACTTCCACGAGTCAGCGGGGAAAGTCGGTGATGAAGTTGGCGGCACCGTCGCTGCTGAACGACTACTGTAAGAGAAGATACAAATCCTGAAAAAAACAATAAGGCTGGTCTTACTCTGCAATGGGGTTTTTTGGGTGGGGGGTCAACAAAGTCTGTGTACACTCAACGACGTTAATCTTTAAAAACAGGTCACAAATATACAGTTTCATTCTAATAAAAGGCTCCATCCTTTCATAAAACAGCTGGACACCGTATAGTTTTTTAGAAAATGTTATATAAATTAGAGGAAATAGTGTATTTGTTGGGGGACTATTTTCAGCTGTGGATTAATAATGCTCTAGTTTGTTGTATGTGGGATAAACTGTTACACTACAGCTACTATTGAGAGCACTGAGGTCTCGTCCTCTGTATCTTTATTGCTTGTTCATTTGTGGGTTTTAGCAACTTGGGAAAGTTTAAATTTTACAATTAAAACAAAATGTTTTTTATGAGTTTATTCCCGGATTTGTAGACTTAAATTTGTTCTACTTTTAGGTCAACGAAACAATAAAGAATATTATTCCCCAGAAGTTTATTTGTGGCACTATAGAGAAGGCTTGGAAAACAGGATTTAGAGCTTCAAGTTGGGGAATAAAACAACTACACAAATAAACAAAATGTATATATATATATATATATAAAAGACCTTTTTAGTTTCTGGTCAAAATTGTCTGATGGTGGTGCGGTGTGTGTTGGGGGACTATTATCTTTTTTCCGGATCTTTATAAGGTCACATGACCCCTGCTCTTATTGCTTTTTTAATAAATGATCACAGCGTTGAACATCACATGTAGCAGAGCGAGTCAACAGCAAGATATCGCTTCTGATTGTGGTGAATGTTGGTTTTTAACAAACCTAAATCACACCGTAGTTTGTCAGGACTTGACTCAGAAGAATAGTCCCTGTAGCCCGTCTCTCTCTCTCTCTTTTCCATCCCTCTCCCTATTCAGACACCAATCTTCTCGACTGCAGTTGTAACGGTGTGGTTGCATTAGCACTGGGCCCTTCTGTCTACATTTGGAATTCAGAAACTCGCGCCCTGGCGGGATCTTTGGACCCAAGTCCACAACCGGGACCGGCGCGCCATCGGACGCCGTCCATCTCCTGCCTGAGCTGGAGCCGGGACGGCAGCACTCTCTGCGTCGGGACGCGGCGAGGGGAGATACAGGTGGCTGCTCTCTGCAGCTTGAAGTGAATGAGTACAGAGAGGAAACTGATTCATGCAAACTGCGGTATGGGGCTGGGAGGGGGGGGGGGGTGTAACATCAGCAGGATGACTGGTTTGTGGCGTCTCTCTCTCTCTCTTTGACTTTCGTAGCTGTGGGACGTTGAACACAAACGGAACATGAGGCGTCTGCCGTCACACCTGTCTGTGGTCAGAGGGCTTTCCTGGAAGCAGCAGTTACTCAGCAGGTTTGTGTTGTCAGGACGCAAAATGAAAGTTACAAAGAATCCCAGCATCTTTCTTTTTTAAAAAAGGGCATCACACTGAGTATCAATAGAAAGTATTCCTGCAGGGGAATGACAGTTAACACAATCCCACAGCGGCTCTGCTCTCGGACGCATCCATCACCTTGACCCTCGGGCTCCTGAGCCTCTGGTGGGCGCCGTAGTCCAGGAGGAGGAGGTCTGCGGCCTCCAGTGGTCACCGGGAGGCGACTGGCTGGCCAGCGGCTCCACAGAGGGCCTTCTCCGTATTTGGGGCGGTGACATCGCTGGGGTCACATGGTCACGTCAGCCAATCACCATGATGAGACAGCCCAGCGCTGTTAAGGTCAGTGTGAATGCTTCGTGATCGGTGGACTTAGAAATGAAAACAGATCCTGTCTGTCAGATGTGACACAGTGACCTTGACAAGCTCTTTTTTCTGATCACTGTAAAAAAAAACTAAACCTTATTGAATACACTTTAATATAATATATAAATATAAAATATATATATTATATAAAACATGAATACTTTTTATAGGCACTGTATCTTGGAATGCACTGGTGTGACTTTAAACTCTGTTGTATCATCTGGCATTCAACCATACTGCTGTTTATTCACACAAAAGTATACAAACGATAGCGTATACATATACTAGTATGCGATTTCCAGTCTGTAGTGCTTATAGTGAAAAGCTAATGTTAGCATGCTAACGTGCTCGGCGACGGATATTTTAATGATGTTGCCACCCATGCAGCCCCAGCCCTAAAAACATACCCTTTTAGTGCATCGTCTGTCTGATTTGACTTGGAAAAAGAACACCTGCATCATTCACAGGGGGAGGACATGATTGACACGACCACAATCACACACTGCAAGCAACCGTGTGTTCTGCTATATGACTTTGCGATGACCCGTCTTAGCTCGTGCAAACTTTAGCAGCACGCTACGGGATGGTATGCTGAAGGGTTTTGCTGTTGTTACGGAGGTTTAAAGTGGTAGTTGATCCTGTGACAATTCAGTGGAACAACAAGACAATCTGCTGACAGTTGTCAGTTGTGTGGGTGTGTGTGTGTGTGTGCGTGTGTTTTAGACTCACTGTATTTTTGTGTTCAGGCAATGGGTTGGTGTCCATGGCAGAGAAAGATGATCGCCACAGGAGGCGGGTGGAACGATGGAGAGCTGAGAGTCTGGGACACAGATTCGGGGACTTGTGTGACTTCTGCCAACACACATTCTCAGGTGATTAACGGGACAGTTTACCCCCAAAATTAAAAAAAACAACAACAAAAAAACAAAGTTTTCCTCTTACCTGTAGTGCTTTATATCAATCCAGATTGTTTTGGTGCGAGTTGCCTGGAGACATCGAGTGTAGAGATGTCTGGCTTCTCTCCAATATAATGGGACTATATGGCAGTCGGCTTGTGGTGCACAAAGCGCTCAAAGGTCACTCAAGAAAATTTCACAGCAACCGGGTCATGATTTCTCAAAAGAGACTTTGCTGTGGAGATTTTTTAAATGTATTTTTTTGCTGCTTTAGGCAACTCACACCAAAACAATTTTGACTGGTAAATAGGACTCCACCGTAAGAGGAATAATATGTAGTTATTATTTTTGGGGTGAACTGTCCCTTTAAGACTCAAAGTGTATTCAGAGTTTTTTTTATTGTGCATACATATCAGACAGACCGTTCTTTATGACTCCAATTGCAGATTTGTTCTCTGCGCTGGGCCGAGAAGAACAAATGTCTGGTCACAAGTCACGGCCTTCCTCATCACCAAGTCAACTGCTGGTCCTGGGAGTTCCCCTCCCTCAGCCCCGTCTACCAGCTGTCAGGTTAGAGAACCTGAAGCATGATGCGTGTGCAGCTACATCCCTCAACACATTCACAACAGCCTCGTAGGAATAAATGTATCGCACGCTGAGTAATATTCGCATAGCAGCGTCCGTGCGACAGTTGTGTCATCTATCACTGAGATATTCAATAGCCATTTTGTGCTGACTCATTCGTGTCCTGGGCTTCCAGCAAATGTGAAACTGCGAATTGAATATATCAAAAGTCACTACGTGTGCTATGACATGTCACAGTTTCCTGAGGTATTTATGAATTTGTCAGGGGGGGGGCTTACATGCGAAAAACATCCTCTAAAAATCCTATAAAGATCATTTACAATATCTTTATGACTTTCTTTACTTTCAGTAATTGTGTTATTCATTAAAAAAAAAAAAAAATGTAGTGATTTTGATTTGACTTTCAATCTGTAATGTCCGAAACTCTTTCTATTTCTTCGTGACTTACTGTTGAGTGAATGTGTGGCCTTGCATTGAAATTTGCAGGTTGCTAAAACTTTCGTGAAAGTCAAACCATCCCCACAATGCTTTGACTCCGACAATGACAGAGAGCATCACGGTCCGCTGTTGATCTATTTTATCCCCCATTGAGACAGCCCCTGTTTTAAATGAGAAAGAAGGTATTTAAAGGTCAAAGTTAAATCGTGTTGGATTTTTATTTTTCAGGTCATTCTCACCGAGTCCTGCACTTGGCCGTAAACCCTGACGGAACTCAGATTTTCTCAGCTGGAGCAGACCAGCAGTTTCACATCTGGGACGTGTAATTGCACAACATCACTGAAGGTGGACGGTGAATGTCGGAGACCTGTGTGAAACCTGTGTCCACACATACAAGAAGCTCTCTTTTCTTGGTAATGTCATTGTGTGGAGAATGCACATTTCCTGTCCCCTGCTCTGAGCTCACCACAGTAAGAAGCTAACAAACCACAGTCAAACTTATTGTCACTCTAAGATAGTTAATTTCAAGGTAAAGTGACACATTAAGAAGTTACTTAAATTATACACAATATATTCCTTTTATTTCGTTTTTAGCTACGGATAAGTTACTTTTTTTTTTGTGATTGAAATATACATAACAGGGCATTCATGTGAGGAAAGTACAGGAAATACTTCCAATGGACTGAGTGGCTCAGTCTATGGCATCAACATAAAAAGACTGCAGGGAGGTTGTGTGTGAAGAATAGTAATAATGATAATAATGATTTAATTTCTACAGAACCTTTCAAGCAAGAAGCAGAAAGTGCTTTCCTGTGCAGGGAGACAGCATAAAAAGAAAATCACGCCTTTAAAATCAACAGCATTAGACATATAAAACCATCCAAAATGACGTAAACAAATAAGTCTGGTCAGACAAGAAGGCGCCAAGAAAGCGTAATCCACCACAAATGTGTTTTATGGTTTGAAGGCATGGTTTTCAAAGCCGAGACAGTGACCGAAGACTAACTGGAGGATTGTTTCAAAGCCAAGAACGGCCTTAGCTCGTTCGTCTCTTGAATTGAAGGGTGGCGACCCTCAACGTGGCGACAGCTGAGCCGGCATCTACCAGCTAGCGGTGATAACGGTGCAAACTGCGGCAAAAGTGCTGACAGAGCTAACGGTGTTTACCTGAGGGGGATCGGGAGAGTTGGGTGCTCCACTTCCGCGACCCGACCGACGGCCTTGTTGGCTATAACCGCGGATTAAGCGCCATGCAGAGTGGCGGACACGACCTAGCCAGCGGGGCACACTCGCATGCCACTAACGTGCATTAAAGGCATGCACGGCCAGCCCCGGAAAATTGGATTACAACCCACACAGAGGGAGAGCAACTTCGTTATCTGCTCAATTAGACATTACCTCACTACATCTTTACATAGCTAATACTTGTTTGCTGCAATCTGAACACTCTGAATCCTGTATATTGCATCTTTAACCTAATTTAAGCAGCCTCTCTGGACAGTAAATAGTCACAAATACACCCTTTAAAGCCTTGTATAGGATGATGTATTTCATAACCAGTGCAAAGGGGCTCCGGGGAACTTCTAATGCAATTTCTCATGCACAATGCTACTTGTGTAACTTGTAAAAATGATGTTAATGTTTCGTTCCATGTATATTATCCTTTCTTTTTTGCTAACCTCCTGTGATATGTAACCCAATAAACATTGTTATATGTGCCACTTTGATCAACTAAATTCATTATGGGGGCTTGATTCCCTCTATTTATCAGGTGTATGTGTTTTTGCTTGCCATGTACTGAAAATGTGTCACTTCCAACGATCAGCTAAATAAAGTACATGTCAATAGATGCAAAGTACTCTTGGCAGAGATGTGTGTTGAAAGATTTAAAGTGTGCAACCAGTCAAGACTTCAGAGGAAAGTACCTGTGGTGAAGACTTCCTTTAAAAAAAAAAGAAAAAAGACCCCCGTCGAATGCGATACTTAATTTGGTTAAAATGTGCAGACACGGACGCGACAAACATGTGAGGTCTGTCACCACAAGCATCTAATTCTCAAAGACTACACCACAACACTGAAGTTCAGCAAAGACACACATGCAATGGTGATTAGATGCAGAGTCATGAATGTGAAATATATAGAATAGAAAACACAAAATAGAAAACTTCGAGATACATTATCCCTCCAACAGCACTGTACAGTGTCTATTCTGGCTAAAACTGACTTTATGCTCCAAAGGTCTTAAGTCCCAGGTCTTTTGTTGTTCAGTGATTCATGGACAAGTTGAAATCCCTCTTCTAATTCTGAATTTCTTAGTGTTTAAACCTGCTTCTTTTCCCAGCATCTTTAATGTGAGCGTTTGATTGGCAGGCGAGAGGCATTGCACAGTCAATCGTGCAACAATTTGCCATTATATCTAAACCCCTACAATGGCCCATAAAACCAGAGGAAACTCAAAATCCTGAATTTGTAACTAAACTTTGGTCAATCCCTGCAAATGACACAGCTACACTAGTGTGGTGGCTGTCGATATGGCGACATGTTGGTTGGTTGGTCTGAAATATCCCAAAAGCTAATAGATGGATTGCGATGATTGACATTTATGTCCCCCACAGGACAAACTATAAGAACTTTGGTGGTCCTCTGACTTTTTCTCTAGCGTCACCATCAGGACAAAATTTTAATTTGTCCAGTATTTAAGATTATAACAAAAATACCTTAAAAACTATTAAGCTCTACTTTGTGTTTACTGCTAGTTAGCAGACGTTAGCATGCTAAGCTAAGGAGGTGAATATTATACCTGCTAAATATCAGCATGTTAGCATTGTCATTGTGAGTGTTGGCTCAAAGCACTGCCATAAAGCCTCACAGAACAGCTAGCATGTCTGTAGAGTCTTTTTTAACTGTTACCGAGTTTTTAAAACATTTTAGGTAAATTGTGTTTTCTTTAACGCCGTTATTGGAGATATTATAATGCAGAGAGGACAGGAAACAAGAGAGAGAGAGAAAAGGAGAACGACATGCCACGAAGGTTGTTCACTATTTTCGCTTTACACAGTAGGCCGCCAGGGTGCCAAAACTGCAGCAATTTTTAACAGGTGTTTGTTACTTCTGATGCTTTGCACTGTACAACTAAAGTAAACCTATTTTTTAAACAAAATGACAATCCAAGCAACAAAATGAGAAAAACTGACATTACGAAAGAAAAGAAAACCATGAAAACACCATGAGAGACCTGCATCCGCTGTGTCTATTTGTGTGTCCACTGCAGCCCAAAATCTGGTTCCCAAAGTGCTGAACCGCTTCCAACTTCAGAATCGCGGTATGTAAATAACAGATTTACCAACAGGACAGAGAGAATAATTAATTATTAGTGACAGATACTCAGAAACACTGTTCATAAGGTCAGGATAGACAACACTGGTAGTTCTGTTAGCTGTTAGCGTATTATGACTAGCGCCCCCTACCGTCCAGGGGCTGGTTAAGAGTAATGAATGAGGAGTCAGTAGGTAGTCAATGGCAGTATAAAACAGGCAATGAAAGGTGTTTTGAGAAAGCGTGAGTTACCGCAACCACGAGAGGTCGTTGAGAATGCCGCTGAATGTGAGATTAGCCGTGGACGGACACAGAGGTGCATAGTCACTCATGTATGCACACATGATCTCCCTCAACAGTATTTATGTGTTATATTTATCATCGTCTTATCCACTACTACTGGAAGGCTACTTGATTAATTTTCTTACTTTCTCATTTCTGAAATATTGCCAGTGTCATACCATCACTCAGTGTAATCTCAGCCAATGTGTTATCATGGAGCAATGGAGCAAATGATCTTCCGTGGACAAATGAATGATTGTAGTGTCCATATGGAAGACTTGCTTCAAGCTGGGAAACTGTGCTTTCAGGCTCTCCTTCTTCTCAAAATGATGATGCACTGTAGGGTCAACAAAGTTCTCTATGTATTTTAATTGTTAAACTGTAGGTGGCAGAGTTTGCACGACCAGCCTTGGAATTGCAAAGTTAAAGTTACTTTTTATCTTAATATGCAAACAAAGCCTCACACAGTATCCAGTTAGTTAGTTAGTTAGTTAGGCACAAGGTACGCAAATGTAAAATATTTAAGTGCTATTTATGTGAATGTGGCAGCAAATTTGGATAGTAGTAGTCATATCATGGCATGGTATTTGGCATTACTTATATTTTGTTTGTTTTCAGTGTGTAATTTGATACAGTATTTAAATGTAGGGCCTATAATCACACGCTAACTATATCAAGACAAATGATCATTATTTATTATTATCAGCATTCGTCACTTGGACCGAAGGCAAAAATTCCCATTTCGAAACATGTTATGTTCTTTCATAAACATTTACAGTATTCTGATTCAAAATGAAATAATTCTCAGCTTTGAAAACGAAGCTAGGTCTAAAACACATGGTGATTCAGGCAATGAACATGTTTTACATAAAGAAAGTAGTGACCACAAATCTTTCCATTCTCATGTGTTTAGGTTTAATTCTATAAGATCTGGGGTGCATTCAGGATATTATATTATATTATTACATTCTGTTTTGTACGATATTTTATTCCACAGTAGAAATGTGCTGTAAGTGCTGCTGTGTTGCTTTCCTTGGTGGCTCATGCAACTAAGAGTTATGTGAATAAATAAATACTATAAGATGGTTGAGATGATGACTATATTTTGCTCATTTTAAGAAAATTAAAGCAAAAGCTCAACATTTTGTGAAATATGCTTTCTGGCAGAGAGTTAGTTGAGAGTTAGTAGAGATTCTTATGTCTACAATAAATGTGAAGCTACAGCAGCTAGTTAGCTGTAAAATAGCACATAGTTGATTTTACACTTCAGGGTTTGTGCGGATTAAATAAACGGACAAACCATGTTAATTAGTAATCTAATTAACATGTTTTTTTTAATCTGTGTAACTCTGCAATGGTAACATCCAATCACAATACTAATCAGGTTAAATGGAACATATGACTTCTGATTCATCTACACACAGTGACGAGAACAGAGACGATGGTCCAAATATTATGGATGTGACATCGGCAACAGAAACGTTGGCAAGCGTACTTGCCCAAATGTTAATCTTAATTTAGCTAATTTATTCAAGAAATCCAAACCTGATTTTAACAAAGCTTTACTGGTTGTTGAATTGCACAAAAACTGCAATGAGATTGGTTTCGAAGTAAGTTGGTCAAACAACAAGGAGAACAAATTGACATTCATAACAAAAAGTTTTGTCAAAACAGAAGTACAGTTCAAAGTTGAATAAGCAAAGACAAATGTTTCATCACATGCTCAGTCGACATAAATAGCGTGCATGTGGCATAAATGGAACACCATGAAATACAGCATCCAGTTCCTCCAGCATTTAAACTCTGAGTTATCTTCTTTTCTTTACCATTCACCTCCACCAGCCCTGTGTCAGCCGATATGATCCACTTTCTCATGATTTCCTCTGAATCATGAGATGACGTTCATATCAACTCATAAGCGTAGCTGAGGGGCTTGTCAGCAGACTCCAGTAGCTGGTTCACAGCGGGCCCACCCATAGTAAACTGTCTGCACCCTGATGATGTGACCTGCTTCATGCACCACCCCACAGACTGTCAATAGACTGGGAAATGACAAAGAAATGTCACCACAAGACTTTTAAATGAAGATGCTATGCTTGCGATCATTCTGCTGACTCATGCATCAGGCCCGGTCAGACCACATCCTTCGAGCCTAACATATAAAAGATGAGTGTGTGCATCGAGGTGAGCTTCAGAGCCTCCAGCGTCACATCAAAGAGAGAAGAGAGAGAGAGAGAGAGAAGAAATGTTCCGCCCGAGGGATTTCACTGTTTTTATCTCTTGTGCGGTCCTCCTCATCGTCCAGTCAAGTGAGTGACATGTTCTTCATCGCAGTCTTTGACTTTGTGATATCCTCCTCATTCATGCAAAGTGATGCTACTTTCAAAATGACAGTGCAGCTATTATTGACTAATTGATCTACTCTTTTTTTGTAGAATTACTGAACTGAGTGCTTATTCTGTTTTAGGTCATGGTTCTGAGATTATTGGTGGGAAAGAAGTGGAGCCCCACTCGCTGCCTTTCATGGCTTTGATGGTGAATCCGGTCTGTGGGGGGATACTGATCCACCCATCATGGGTCCTGACTGCTGCCCACTGTGCTGTGTAAGACCACCTTTATTTCTTACTGATGAAAGATTTTATGTTCTGGCAATTTAAACTCTTATAATAGTTTGAGTTTAAATTGAAAACAAAAAAACTGTTAGAATTTCCACACGCTCTGCTGTTATTATATATTGAGCTGAATATTTGCTCTTTTAAGTAAATATCTAAGTTCTCACTAATCTTATCAGAGACACAAGCATTAAAGACTTACATTGATGCGAATGCTTTGCACACTGACATTTAAACATTGATGTATTTGTGTCTTGAGGATCAGATTTTGCCACATTTTGATACTACTGTAGTATCCACAATGCTACGTATGGCAAAACAAGAAAAAGACATATGTCATACTCCGTTTGAATTAGCCAACTCTTGGTTGTTGCACACCCTTGAAAGAACAGACCAAAGGAGGCCGATATTGGAGAGAACAATGTAGTGTGAAGGTGAACATAACAGTTTTATATCAGTCCACACCCACGTGTGTCAATTTTACAATTTTCATTTCATTAAACTCTTTATTCAACTACCACTGAAGTCCCACTGGGGGAAAAGCTATATCCTGACCTTACTATATTAAATAGAATATGCACATATAATCCACACAACCGTGATGACGTTCATTTTATCAATAATTTATGCACACTAGCATGTTAACTTGATAATAAAACCTTGTTTCCTGCTCTTGCAGAATTGAGAAGGTGTCTCTTGGGGTGCACTCCATCAAGAAAGACGAAAAAGACTCCCGGCAGGTCCGCAAGGTTAAGCAAAGAGTTCCTCATCCTTGCTATGATGCAACAGATAAGGTCAATGACCTCATGCTGCTCAAGGTAAGGAAACAGTCCCAGTATTCCCACCATATAGGAAGCAAAGATGCAACAATCTGCATAGGGAAGTGATTCAAAATGACTGAGGCAAACAACCAAGGCAGACATTGTGACACATATTCACGAAAACCAACTTCCCTTGTGCTGTGACTAGTGCTAAAGGCAAGGTACAAGACGGTCAGCATCAATAAGACCTATTTTTTTCTTCAAATTTCAGCTCAACAAACCGGTGAAGCAAACCCAGACGGTGAAATGGCTCCCGTTGGGCAACACCGTCAAAGACCCAGCGGCTGGCACCAGCTGTCTGGTGGCCGGATGGGGCATAACTAAGAACAACGTCAAACAAATGTCGGACGTCCTGATGTCCGTCAACGTGACCGTCATCGACCGAGTGAAGTGCAACTCCCCAGAATATTACGGCCTTAATCCCGTCATCACCAGAGGCATGATATGTGCCGGTTCGGATGGTAAAAAGAGTGCCGACACCTGTCAGGTGAGTGCGTTTTGAAAGTTTTTGTAGTGCAAGAAGAAACCACTGCCGTGACTGCCTTTTGTGTGAATAAAAAATGACTTGTCATGTTTTTATTATCTGTCAAGGGGGATTCAGGAGGCCCACTTTTGTGCGATGGAGCGCTAGTCGGTGTCACGTCTTTTGGAAGGAAGTGTGGCCTGATTAAAAAGCCCGGAGTGTACGCTTTCCTGTCAGAAAAACAACTTGTCTGGATCAAAAAGACCATCAAAAAGTCTGAAATATAACGAGCCCCCCTTGTTCACTATACCTCTGTATTATTGACCAAGTTAACCACTTAATGTCTATCTTTGTTTCTACTGTATATGTACATTCACTTTGTCCTCCTGCAGCCTATACAAAAGGGATTTACATCATAGGGATTTTTTTTCTTTCTAAAGCTGTACACCAAAGAGCTATCTCTTCAAAGATGAAAGCAAAACACCAAAGTGACATTATTCAAAACGTCAACCAGAGAGATTCACCACTTCCTGCATCAGAAGCTTAAATTGTCTCTGAGTCTTCGGCTCAACTCTTGTGGAAAGATTTTGTTATAAAGGTTAATTCATGAATTATTATTTCTTCATTATTAATCCATGTTATTAGCCGATGGCTTGAAAAAACAAAACCAATGACCTGTTATTTAATGTGTCTTTATTGTGTCATTACAGTAGCTCTGAATTTCACACCTTCATTGCATCACAGATTTGTGTTTCAGTTCTCTGCTTTCAGGTCGTGTGAGATCAGTGTATATAAAAATAAACTTTGATGTCTTGATATAAACACAAAAGAAAATGTTGTTTTTGTCTTTCGTCCTGCTATGTAGACGACGCTAAAACGCTTCCAACATGAGACAATTACAATAATGTCAACAAAAATAACATGAAGTTATGAGCAGTAAAGAGACAAAAGAAATAAAAATAAACATCTTGCGGATTGTGTGCTTACTCAGACCAGACCACAAGAGACAAATTCTCACAGTGTCTCTTAAGACCCCCTTACATGAAATGTGCAAAACGTTGCATGAGTGACGGAGACCTTTGACAGCGAACACACATTAAACACGTCCACATCCAGTAAAAGGAAATGCTTGCCATTGTAATCAAAGTTGACACAGTGACATTTTTGGGAAGGATTATTCATCAGCTTCTTTCTCTCTCTTATCTATATTCTCTTTCATTCCCGTGAGCTTGAACGAGCTCATTTGTCTCTCGGCAATATTTGCTCCCCACTTTAAATTCTTGTGGGTTTGTCACAGAAGTCGGCTTAGCCTTCTAAGTACATCTACTGCATACACCCTCTTTATGACCTGTGACCTACCGTGCATGTGGTGCTGGAGCTCAGTTGTCATGCTACATCCCTAGGTGGAGCTCTCTGCTGCAGTAAGTGGTGCAGTAATGTACAGAGAGGAGATTTCACTCAGCTGGTGGTCAATGTTATATCACTTTACAGAACTAAAATTGAGTCCTGTTGATAGATAGATACATAGAAATATACTTTTTTTTAGTATTGTATTTAGATCCCCATTGGCAACTGTAAACAGAATGAATACCTGCTGTTTCCTGAAGGCCAATCCGTAGGTAAGCATCGCACTGGTTCCCTCGACAAAAAGCCAATGGGATTTTTCACATTTGATTTCGGATTTTTACAGAAAATAAACTCCGTGGCAAACAAAAGTTTATGACACTTACTAAAATTTTGTTCAGCAAGATAATCTTCACAAATGAACACCACTTTTATGATATTTGAAGCTTGAATGCAATCGTCAGTGAAAAAACACAAACAACTAACATTGGGCTATAGAGGAACTAGACCATGATGGACGCTCGAGCGTGAGTATACACACAAGGCTGTGAAGACGGACTAGTCAGCTCGACGACGTTTTGTAGTCTCAATTAGCCACTTCATGGTATTCTCTGAAGTATTTTAGTGAATAACTAACAATTTACATATCTTACATATCATAGTCATGCTTTTTATTCCCAATTACACAATATTAATAGAGAGCAGAACTAACAGTCTACAATCTTGCTCAGTGAGGCTCTACTTATGCAAAGTGGTGTTTTAAAATTCATCTAATTGTATTGTGTTAACATGCTAACATGCAATAAATAGCACTCAGCACAATCTACAGCTGAGAATGATGGGAATTGGTTTAGCGGATATTTGGTTATAAACCAAAGTTTTTGAACTAATGAGCAATGGTAGCATTTATAGTGAGGAGGACATGACAATGTTTTTTCCAAATTTCACAGCAATCCATCAAATAGTTGTTGAGCTATTTCACTCAAAAACACCAATATTAGCCTCCTGGTGGTGCAAGAGGAAAAGTCAGGGGATCACCAAAATCAGTAGGATTCATCCTCTGGTGACCATGAATGTAGAAAGATTCACTGCAGCCCATCAAATAGTAATTGAGTTATTTCACTCAAAACCAATAATGCCAGCCTCATGGTGGTGCTAGAGGAAAACTCAGGGGATCATCAAAGTCGGTAGGATTCATCCTCTGGTGACCATGAATATCTGTATAAAAATTCACAGCAATCCATCCAATAGTAGTTGAGATATTTCAGTCTGGATCAAAGTGTTGGGCCGACTAACTTTACCATCCATGGAGCCACGCTGCTAGCGTGACTAAAATCTGCTTGACAACCTGTGTCATTTTGCTGAAATAGAAGTGTGCGTAGGAAGTTAAAATCAAATACAAAAATAAAATAAAAAATACTTTCCATGGCGCTCTCTTGGAAGGGTGAAGGGAAAAAAAACATTACCACACCCAGGAAATTCCAGCATGTCCTTTATTTGAGCTCTCAGTGAATTATCACTGACCAACCATCTGCCCGTTTGTTTACTCTGTTTCCATGGTCACGCACAAAAGCTCAGGGGCCCACCTCCGTTCCAGCAAAACTATCAAAGCTCACCACACCCTTATCAACTTATTTTGGCACATGGATGAATGCCTAACTGTTTATGAATGTTTTTGGCGTGTTTAAATAGCCATCTCTGCCATGGAGATCCCTGTCTCATACACACACACACACACACACACACACACCAGAGTAAATGTTTACCTGGATGAGCTGCCCACCTTGCCTCGCCTTCTCCCTCGCTCACTAGTGACGCACCGGCACACACACAAACATAGAGTGAAACCTTGTTTTATAGAGGTGAATGAAACTGTATCCTGGAAGGTGAGTCACAGTCATCTTTATATGCTAATGTCTGCCTGGTACCATACTGGCCCAAATATAACATTATATATATATTAGTGCTGGGCAACGATTACAATTTTTAATCGCAATTAATTGCATGACCTTTTTGCGATTAATCGCATTGTTATGTGCAAAATTCAATAATGAATTCAAAAGCAGTGTATTGCGCACTTTTATTTTAAAAGTACTGCTATATGAACAAAAGTGCAATAACATTTGGTTTGCAAACACTTTAAACAAATAAGGTTATTTTTAACAGCAGTATTCCCTTTACACAGTAGCAGTTAAAATACAGTTATAATGATTCTGATAATAGATATTCAGCTGGTGTTTTTTTTAAAATGTTTGTTAAATTCTCAGTAGCGATAACTAAATGTTATGCTTATTATACATATTCCAAACAAAAACACTTTAAAAACTCTAAATAAATAATTTAAATGAATCATTTCTTTTTTGCTTTTTTTGGTATTTTGGTCAGACACATATGCAATGCAGATTACCGTAATATGTGTGGTATTTGTTATAAATGTACATTGGTACATAGAGGGTGATAAGAAGCTGTACATGGAGGGACTTAGGACCCAGGGGAATGTAGGTGAAGGAAACAGGAAGAGACGGAAGAGACGCCACACAAACACAGCTGTTCACTGCTCGCTAGAGGTGTTAAAAATGTCCGCTTAATAATAAAAAAATAAACTGCATTAACGCGCGATAAAATAATTGTCGGCGTTAATTAATTAATGCGTTAACTCGATAATAACGTGTTAACTTGTCCAGCACTAATATATATATATATTCTGGATTTGAAATACTTAAAAAATATATCTGAATTGAAATGTTTTATGAGGTAGGCAATGCAGCCAACACGTTTGTTAGACCAATAGTGGCAACCTCTGGAGCTGAGAAATAATGCCATTATAAAGTTGGGTATAATAAAGGTTGTGGTCGCTCTGAGTGACAGTGTTATAATTTATGAAATTCATGAGTTATGAAATTACATCAGCCTTCTGAGAATAAAGACTTAATTTTGAGTTCACAGAATTGGAAAAAACATTGTTTGACTTCCCTCTTACAATACTTGTATAAACATATGAAGTCAGATATCTGACCTAAAGCTGTTCTGCTGCTTTTAAGGTTTCATTTTTTTACAGTTTTCTAAACCTTTTAATGGAAATCTCACTGACGTCCTAGCGGTGAGTCATTTAAACTCCTAGCGACATCATGCTAATGGGGATCCAGAAGTTAGCAAAGATACCAAATATGTCACAAAACTTCATGGAAATATTTATAAAACCCATACCTTCAGACTGCACTGCCATCAGTAAAGTTTGGCTAGTAACACTCTTATTTTAAAGAGACATGATGCGTGCATGTGCTGGCAATGGTAGTGTTCAAATATATTAGAAAAACCAGCTTGCATCAAAATCAGATTTTAAAAAAGATGTTAAAACCACAGATATAACAAATACATTTTGGGGATTTATACCTATCTAGCTAGTAAGCCATGTTGCAGCGACATCATTCCACACGTATCAGGGTTGGTTCGCTTCCAGCTGTGTCAGACAGTCAACACTTTAGCTTAAAAAAGTAAGATATTGTTCAAAAAGTAAATCATTGTGCCTGACATTGGTTCGTGATGGCTGTAATATTTTTTCTAATTTGCCTCCAATGTGATGCCTTTTCGGCAGTTGATAAGGAAAAAGATTGCAGTGACAGTTAACAGTGTAAAGCCTATTGTAATAAAAAACAAAGAAGGAAATCCTAAAACAGGAGGCCCACAGGAAAAGCTTCAAGACACTAAAGAAATGGTAGACCCTATGTCTACCGGGGGTGCAGCTGATAACTACAATGATGATGGGGCAAGTTAGCAGGGTTTTAGCAAGCTAAAGGTAAGGTACCTACAACCATAATACTGCGTAGCTTTCTGATTTATCCACATTCAGCTCTAACAGCTTAGCTTAATTTACAGATGTCAGTCTTAAACTGACATTTGGACAAATTGCTTGCTGCACATGTTGGAACACTGAATGTCAGAATCCCACAGTTTTCCCATTCTTCCCGCTAATGCCTCACTTCTGTCTTCCTCAAGGCTCTGTTTTTTGGCACCTTATAAAAACTTAGTTCTGGGTTCTTCACCCTGTTATAGTGCATCCCACCACACGGCAGCTTCTGGGCATTTTTCAGTTGTTTGCTAGCAGAAGAAAGTGACTAGGAGGCACCTTCACGCAATGCAAAGTCAATGTAAAGTGATGAATTGTGGACGGGACCTAAATGCTCCAGCGCTGCAGTGTCGTTGTCTGTTTCGGCGACAGTTTGTCCACAACTTTAACCTTGTAAAACTAATTTTTGCATCCAGGAGTTATACAATAGTGGCCTCCCTTTTGTTCTCTTCAGTCCTGTGGCTTCTTCGTTTCCGTATTTCACTGTTCCTACTTGTTGTACCAGTTGAACTCAGCCTGAATATAACGGAGCTTCTTACATTTCTGTTCATTTAGATAAAGCTTGAAATCGAATTATCTTGTAGTTATGGCTTTTTTTTTCTTTCTTATTCCTTATTTCACTATCTGCTGCAGAGCCCTGTGTCTCCCTGTGTTTGTGTAAAACTATCTTACCCTCTTTGTCCACAGTCTGTTCGAGGCTCCTTTGTCCTGAAGTTGGGCCATCTCATTATGTTTGAGACTTTCTTTCTATTTGCGTCAGCAGATAACCTCCAAGTTCCTTTGAAATTCCCAAAATAGATTAGACCTGGCACTCCCAGTACACATGTGCAGCAGCACGTCGTCTACCCATTCACAAAGCTTTGGGTATGACAGCACTGACAAAAACATGGCAGGTCTATAGCAACACAATGGTTGGTTAGTTTTATGCGGGTAGTGTAATGACAGTAGAGGGTAAATCTTTGTTTGTCTTTGGGAGTAAGACGATGAATCTTGTCAAACACTGAGGCAATATAAATTCTGCTTGTCACACACACACACACTTAAAGAGTTTCCAGCCTCCCATGCTTTTGTGTTGCCCACATGATTCTCTGAATTCCTCGCTGATGTCAGAGAGAGAGCTTCCCTCAGGGTTATTCTCGTCTGTTGAATCTGTGCTTGGCTAAAAGGCCAAGGTGTTTGCGTGAGCGGGTGGCAGAGGTATGGGACGCGTCCACAGATGGGAATGTAAACACAAAAGAATCAGGCAGAGACGCATGAATAAATAACACTGAGACACTTTATTGGTGATCAAATTCCATCCCTTTTCCAGAGCGAGATGAGGAGTGTTTCTCTGACCTATAACAACAGCAGTGCAATAAATAAAACCGAAACAGACATCGTAGCAATAGTCCAACATACAAACATACTCACACCGTCGTTAGCAATAAATAATCACACTAAATAAATTACATTCTAACAAGTTGTGTCTAATGAAGCAGTCTATTCACTCTATGCTTTCTCAGGTCCTCAGACTCCTCTGGTCCGCTTCGTCTTTGAGTCATGCAGCCGGCTGGGGACAGATGGAGAGAAATCAAAAGTCAATAAATATGTGAAAAGTAGCGACGAGCATATTATGAAAAAGCAAAACTATTTTGTAAGATATCAAAACTGTTCTTTAAAAGGAAGATAAGGTGGCAGATATATTGCCAATCCTTTTTATCTGCAGATTCAGTTTGCACACTCGTTGGTTGCTTCGTTAAAGATTGTCAGTACAGTTTTTCAAGCCGTAGATTTATTTTATGCCATTACAGCATCTTACAAATGATTGTGAGTCCCTGGTTTCACTTTGACCTTCTTTACTCGCCATGGTTTAATTATTAACATTCTGGGTGTGTTACTCCTCCGAATAAGATCAAACACTCTGGTGAAACTGTTTAACTTGTTTACCACCTGTCCAATTCTCTGACCACTCCTTCCTTGTCATTGTCCCGTCCGACTTTGTTGTAGCAATGTCGCCGTCGCTATCGAAACTAAATATTTTTCCACATTAATAAAAAAAGCAAAAGGAATTCATGCTCATGAAGTTGGTGAGGACGTATGTGAGGATGTAACTTACGGCATTTTTTTTGAGCCAACAAAGTTACAAGTTAAAAGTTCTTGCAGCTGTGAAGTGAATCTGCTATACAGGTTTCAGCTACCGCTTCAATCTTCACTGTATGTGTGAGGCAGACTTGCTTTTCTCAGGGTGACACTGAGTGACGCGCTGGCCCGTGAGGAGAATGCTGCACGGCCACATTGTTTGTCTCGAGGCTAAAATTTCTGTGTGAACACGTGATGCCTTTGTGTGTGCATGAGGTCAGGCATTAGTTCCCTCGGCACCTATCACGTTTTTTTCCCATCCGAATTAGGACATAGGTTCCCTCAGCCTGATGTTCCCTGATCATCATCCTTGGCACATGTTAAAATCTGTCTATAACATATTGAGATATCACACCAACAATATCCAATATAGAGAGACGGTCTGGCACTAACTGCCTTTGTTGGTTGGGTTGATTGGGTTTACGCATGACGAGTGAGATTGGTTAGGGTGAGAATATCAGGGTAAGCCAATCAGAGGCAGAGTAGGGCGGGTCGTGTCTTTGCCATAGTAAGAGAAAAAGATCATGACTGGGAAGCTCTGATGATGTCATTCTGCATAATAATTAGCCATGTGCTGTGCATGTGTGTTTGTTGCAGGCTATCTTTTGAGCAATGGGTCTTTGGAACAACGGACGTTTGTTTTCAGGATAACAGGGTTGTCGGATGAAAAGGATTTCGGTCCAATGGGACATTTTTCCGACGATTGGGGATTTAGCATAATGGGCCGTTGGAACAACGTCATGGCACCGGAGGAGGTACTGTTCCCAGGGAACATATTGTTGAGGGAACATAGACACGCAAATAAGTGGAGTGATTAAGCTGTTACATCAGGGTCATCGCGTGTCGAGTCAGTGTGTCAGTACTGTTATTGTTTTGACGCACAGGTGAATGTGTACGATCCGAGCCAGTGGTTTTTCTTTACGCTGGTATGCGCCGGTGCAGCGACGGGACAGGCCGTGACATCCCCCGAGCTAATCCCGGCTAATTCCTCCAGTGGGGATTCCTCTCTGCGTGATGCAACCCGCTGTGTTCAATAACAACAACAACAGGCGTACAGGATCTTCCGTCACTCTCTGAGCCCACTCTTTCCTGTTTGGCTTAAGGCTCACGTGAGCAGAGCGGCCCGACACCGCCCTCTGAGGACTTAAGCAAGACTTTTGGAAGAAATAAATCACCAACATATACACCGTTGCACGACCTTCTTACAGCATCACAGTACGTTTGCGGAAATGGCGTTAACACAGCATCAGCTTGGGGAATTGGTTTGGGTTTTCATTTGGAGTCCCAGCAATTGACTGCTTGCTGAGCCCCGTTGACCTTAGTTACTGTTGCTATGGCTGTTGATTATTCCATTCTAGATTTACCATAGTAATTGATTAATTCATTTATTATTATTAATTAATTAGATGTTGTAATTTTTAAAACAATTGCTCCTTGATTATAGTTGATAACTGGCTGTTTTCCGCTGAAATGTTGCCAGTAGATTTTAACAGCTACAGCTAACTAGCTACTTAGGCTAGCATTGGTTGAATCTTACTGAACTTAACCTCGTTAACGACATCGCTTACTGAATGTGTTCGTCAACAAACCTTTTCAATGACAAAGACAAGACCGACACCAACTACAATAAACACTATCAACATGCAACATTGTTGACGAAAAAGCCTTGTTAGCAATAAGATTAAACAAAATGACGAAACGTTAGCTCATAGATTTTTTTTAGAGCTCTTTTCTTTTTCAATGCTTCCGTTTCAGACCACACCGGCAGCACACACAGAGCACAGTCAGGAGAACTCGGAGTATCTTATTACAAATACAGGGCTTTGGAGAAAGAAACAAGGAGATATTTTGAATAGACTAGATTGACTGAAATGTTCAATATATGTATATGTTAAAAAACGTCACCAGTGTTCATTGACTAAAATGATATTAATTGTTACGGTTTTCTTCAATTAAGATAAGACTAAGATGCCCAGACTTTTAGAAAGACAGGATGAGGTTGAATAAATATGCTAAAAACTAACAAGGACATTTGACATGTGCTGGATTAGGACATGGACATGACTAGATTGGACCATCACTATTTAGTGAGATGTAAATTAAAGTTTTCAAGTTTAAGGGTATTGAGATGATTTATGAATGGCATGTTGTCAGAATTGAATTGATGCAGTATTAATTGTTGAGCTGTAAAGAAGTCAAAACTTCGGTGAAACCTACCTCGTAACTTGACGCCCTCACACCACAACGTCCCCGGTGGGTTTCTGTAGCTTCTCCTGCTCTGTCCCAGTTCCCAGGTAGGATGCCAGGAAGTTTTTATGTGACCTGTAACTACAAAAGATGTTCAACGTGAGCATAAAAGCCGATTGTAGTTCATGTGATTATCAGGCGATCACAGTTAACTTATATTGAAGTTTGGAGTCAGTTACATGGCTCTGATCCTGTCTGAACAAATGAAGTTCAAGGTGTTTTTTTTACAGCACATTACATTGTTATACGAGTTTGATACTCTGTTTTGGTCAGAAATTAAATTAGAGGTAGTTTCAATCTCCGAGAATGAAATTTTACTTTCTCTCAGCCTCCCCTCCGAAGTACTTTGGCTACTTGTGGCTGTAAAACAGTGGACTCTGACTTTGACCCACATTCCGATGATAGATGTAATTTGATCTATTGATAAGGAACTGTGGTTATACATTAAATGACTAGTCACTCCATTGCAGTAAGCAAGAAATAGCAGTTGAATGAGTAACACATCCATCCACGTAACAATTTAGGGGTGGAAATGAAAAGTCTACAATAAAAAGTAAGAATGAGACATGAAGGCTGTCGAAGTCTTTGAGTCCAGCTTAAGAAGGTGGTGAGCAATACCTGTCTAGTGTGGGCGTGTTTGGGCGTGTTTGGGCGTGTTAATGTGCTTTTTGATGTGTCAGTGCGTTCGAGTGCCAAGAAGTGTTCCTGGGCAGGATGTGTGGATTGTGTTATGTAGAGATTTGCGGGTTGTGGATAGTTGCCCTATTAAGCTTCAATAATCCAAAAAGAAAATTTAAAGAAATCAGAGAAGAAAAAGAGGGTTGCATACTGTATATTGTCATCAGGTTCATATGTTGTGAGTTTTGAGTTTAAAGTTTGAACAATTTGAAATGTTATACACAGAGATGATGCTTTATACAAAAGTGCTGAGACAGTCAAAGCATGTATAATAATGTAGGTCAATGGTCTCACTTGTTTGGACACATTTATCACGTTTCTCTACATTTATGGACATTGAAGTATCATTTTGGGAAACTGGGTTCATCTAGAAAGTCTTAGCTGTCGATCTTAATGATCGTATCATTTTGGAGTCTTTTTGATCTCTATGAAAAATATTTTATACATGTACAAAAATGGGAAATGAGCTGAGGAAAATGGGAAATGTTTTGTGGAGAAGCTGAAAAATAGATAAGCAATTAAATGGCTTTCCCAAAAAAGGAAATAAGATGATCTAGTAAAAGATAAATAGAAGCGTCAAATTTTAATTTATTAAACTGATGGTAGGTCAAGGAAAAGCAAAATGCTTTATAATTCATCTTACACTCTATTATGATTTTTTAACTGTTAATATTATTCATTGATGTACTTGTCTGTGTACAGTGTTTGGGGCTCCATATGATTTCCCTCTGTATCTCCCAGTTCCTATTTTGGCAAAATCCCCATGTGTAGCCACAACAATGCTAATCACTGCCACCTTTGTTAGCTTAAGCAGGGTTCAGACTACCTTTGAGATGCACATAAAGTAGCTACCAGCCTTCATACACCTACCATCGATGAGACCGTACCATTTTTACCGCTTGATCCCTCACTGGATTCCCACCCACCGACACTCATTTCCCTTCTGAAAGTTTTAACTGAAAATGCAGGTCTGCGCGTCTGCACGTGGCCGTGAGACACCTGTGTACTCACTGAGCGCAAGTCATGAGCAGGATGGCGGTGCAGCTGATGACCGACAGGACCACAGCGATGATCACTAAGACCATCTGCACCAACTCGGTGTTGTTGATCTGGTCCGACTTGGTCTGAATTGGCAGAGACCGGATCCCACAGCGCTCCCCGTCGTAGCCCTTCATACATCTGCAGAGCGGAGAGTTAACAGAACCGACTGATCAGCCACAGAGGAGACGTGACGTCAGATATTGAACTAAAAGACATTTAAAGGAGGTTTAAACTTGTTCACACCGATAAGATGCACATGAGGAAATGGAACTGTATCTCTCATTATTAATTGGAAATTGAAATATGAATTTAGTCATGTAATTTCTATTCTTTCTATTCATACTCACATGCACACTGGCTCCTGCAGGCCCTCTATGTACTTGCAGTAACCGTGGATGCAGTAGCTCAGGTGGGTGGAGGTGCAGGGATCCTCTGTGGTGCTGAGAGTCGACGTGTATCCGTTGGTGTAGAACACGTGCTCGGGGCTGAGAGGCGTCGTGCTTTTGCTCCTGTGCCTGTTCTTCTTCTTGCCTTTGCCTTTCCTTTTCTTCTTCCCATCGTTGCCGGGATGTGGTTCTGTGGCAGGAGATTCAGTTTCAACTTAAGAGGACTTTCTAGGCTGAAGGTCCTGAATTTCTTTAAACCAAAAACCTTTTCATTATCATTACGTTATCATAGACAACATTTTTCAAACCAAAGATGAGTCAATAGAAAGAAGTCGAGAAAATGATTATATGATTTAAAAAGCCATACCGTAAAACGGTATGTCATTGATAGAAAGCGAAAGCCAAATTATGCACGGTATTTCATACATCAATTGCATACATCATTGACTTTTGTACTGTATTTAAATACTACTGAAAGAGGGGAAACATTATCTTTTATTTTGCACTTTCCCTCCCCTTTCTGGTCGACCTTTCTTAGAAGAAAAAAAAATGTCGTAGTCAACGGCGAAAGAGAAAACATTTTTTTTATCCTGTTGAATTGTGCAATAAATTACACATATGTTTGTAAATTTAAGTAGTTTTGAATTCAAGAAAGTCAAAAAAAATTTTGTCAAACCGTTAAAATATCGTAATTAGAAAAAAATACCCAAAGGTTGCAACGTCATGACTTTCTCTCTCGCTAAAGCTACGATGTCTGTGTGTTACGTACCAGGATGTACCCACTCGAGGAACCCGACTAACTTTCACAGAGCTGCCATTTTCAACATGGCCAGACTTGTCGTGATTTCCCCCTCTTTTATTACTTTTAGTAAAACATGCCATGGCAATGGCCCTGTGGGTGTTGGTGACGTACATTGTGCGAGATGAGAGTTGTAGTTCACTGAGCGGTTTCACACAATACAAAATGGTTTTACGACTAACTGTGATTTTCTCCACTTGCAAAATTATCTTTTATAAAGAAAAACATTACAATGTGTAAATTCATGGCACAATTCAAACGGGATCAAAAAATGATTTGTCTCTCGCAATAGACGACCGTACGTATTTTTGTCCGAAATAAGGTCCTGTGGGAGAACACTGGAAGCAGAGAGACACTGCCTCTCTATAAACAGAATATCATCATCATCATCTGTCAATTTTGTTTCTCTGTTTTGTTCAGGAAATATAGATTTACCAATCACAGATGTAGTTATTCTATTAATGGTAAAATATGAGCTTCAACCCATATCAACTAGCATTTGAAGTGAAATAAAAGAGTTTTGATGGTCGTACCAAGAGGGCTGAAATTGTCGTTGTCCCCTCCCGAAACCTCCTCGTCTACCTCCAGCTCGTCATCGTCGACCAGCGAAGTCTGGAGGCCCTCCCCGGAGGCCGGACCCCCGGTCACTCGGGCTAGTTCAACGGAGAACGTGGCCTCAGATCCCTGAGCACCTCCAGCACCGGAGACTACTGTAAAGCCAACATGACACAGAGATAAAGAGTGAGATCACGTCAAAGCTCCAATGAGATATGAAAGTGATGAGCAGCGAGGAGCAATCAGGGTCAAAGTCTACATCATATGATGCAGTTTAACGTGGGTTTATATGTCTACGCACGTTTTTGGGAGCATGAAAAGATGAATTCTGAATATCCAGAATGAGATAAATTTAAAAAAAATATCTTTTCACCCTATAGTGACCGGGAACATGATGTTGCTTAGTTACTTACAGTTGGAATTGTCAGACGTTCACATCTGACTCATCCATTCATCTTAAAATATCGAGAGCTTGCAAATTAGACACTGTAATCGCACTGAAACCAGTACAACCAGTCACACATCCAGAGCTGCGCTGTACCTGAATGCATCGTTCACACCAGCCAACAACAATGATGAACAAGGCTCCACCGTAGGGCCAATGAAGTATTTGAAGTATGTCGACCTTTTCACAGAGACGCGCTTCTAACACAAATTAGAAAAAACACCTGACAATCTCTCTCTTGTCCTCACATGCAGAGACATTTGTTCATTCATTCCTTCACCCCTCCTCCTCCTGTCCTCATACCATTTCACATTCATCGATTGATTCACGCTCTCTGCACACAGAATACAAGTACAAGTCCAGACTTACCGAAGCACAGGAGACAGGTGATGGCGAGAGGGTTCATATCCCAGGAAGAGTGTTGTGTGTACGGCGCTCCTGCGCTGATCTGTGCGTGCAAGTGTGTGTTGGAGAGTGTGTGTGTGTGTGTGTGTGTTTCTCCCCTGCTGATAGAGATTGTGCTTTGCTCTCTTTACCTCCTGGGTGCAGCTTTTATAACCAACGCCTGCCTGCCTCTCAACTCCAAGGAGAAAGAAGGGTGTGTGTGTGTGAGTGTGTGTGTGTGTGTGTGTGTGTGTGTGTGTGTGTGTGTGTCTGTCTGTCTAATGATTAATCTGCCCCGAGCAGCACTTTTTGCTGTGTTCTCACACATTATGAGGCTTCTATCGGGGAATAATGAGTCCAAACGAGATCGAGACACAAAACAGTTTGATGTATTTTGACATGTGTCTCGTCGCCATTAAAACACACACACACACACATTAGTTCCTGCTTCTTTTACTGTTTATTGCTTCCGCTCGTCTCCCTCTATGGTCACAAATTAAGCAATTAGTCACTCCATTAGTGACACACACACATACTAACACACTGATAACACCAGGTTACCAGGTGAAAATCGTGTGCCAACTTTTCACATACTGAAAAAAGGCAAATTTTAATGAGCTTTTAAGAAAAAATGATACTCACACACATACACACACACACACACAAACTAGGAGTCACAGCTGCACTACTCAAGGTACAAAGATGGTCAATAGAAAGAAATTGACATGACAATGAAGGATCATAAAAGTGGTGATCAAAGGTGAGAAATAGGTGTGGAGATGCTTATGAACACATAGCAAATCCACCTTTGTTGCTTTTCCACTTACTTAAGCTACATCTTGTTTTATTTGTGTTTTTAACAGTGCACTTCCAGGCTGAAATATATATAATGTTTTATTTCGGTTTTTAATTCTGTCACTATTATGTCAGTGCTCCATGTCTGCTCTTTGTTGTTCAACAGGGATTCCTTTGGTATGCGTGTGGCTATGATTAAATGGCTATTTCAGTACATCGTGAGGAGACCCAGAGGCTTGGGTGGGGATGCACAGATGGGTGTGTTGGGTTATGTTGTTGTGTCTGCAGAGGCTGTCCCATCGTTCGTGCTCCGGTGGAATACCAACGGAAACCTGCGAGGAATGCCGGGAACTTCTCTATCTCATTCCTCGGCCTCAACAACGACCAGAAGCTCCTAACACGTTATTTGTTTATAATTGCTGTGGAATTGAATTGTTTGGTTTATGTGTAATGGCATTGGGGATGCGTGATATGAATGTGTGGAAAGTCTGACACAAGCCTGGAGAGAAGCACCTCATCACAGCCGCCCACTGTAAACACACTGCTGCACAGCTAAAGGCCATGAAGGAGGAAAACCTTTCTGACACGCAACTACAGCCCTATATATTTGTGAAGATATGCATGGCCACAAAACTTTTAAAAGCTCAGTAGCTGTCAGGATTACAACACCATCTTGCTCCTTGTATTTGATCTCAGGCCTTCCTTATAACATTTATATCGTATATAGCCTTTTAAGGTTAATTGCCTTGATTTGTATCACCTGATGATATAAATAGCTTTCAGGTGACAGCTGTATTCTATTCTGAAGAAGTTTCTGTTGTGTTCCCACTCTCTCTCTTTTTTTTTGGCTAAATGCTGATATCAACATACTAACATACTAATGTTTAGTTGGTTCCCTGTCTTTGTTAATTAGCAATTAAAGGTCTAGTGTGTCAGATTTTGAGTTTGCAGATTGCAACCAACTGAAACTTCTACCGTGCAAAGAACCGTAGGAGAACAACTGTGGCCGACACAAAAAACGTGAATGGCCCTATCTAAAGCCAGTGTTTGGTTTGTCCGTTGTTGGCTATTGTAGAAACATACTTATAAATGTTATATAAAATGTCTGTCAGTAGAACCCCTAATTGCTACACATTGTCCCTTTAAACACAAAGTACAGTTTGGGCTGATGGGACTGTCAAAACCAAAATACTGGACAAAATTAAATTTTGACATGATGGCGTTTGAATAAATGTCCAGGCATCATTAGGATACCTCCTCTGGAAACCATCAATGTCTGCCAATTTATGTCGTAGATGTTGGGATAAATCCTTTATTTTACTTGAAATAATTCATCCAGTTCAATTTGAAATCTGGCAATAAATATTGTTGAGAAATGATTCAATTGAATTTCTTTATTTCATTTGACAGTCAGTTGTTGACTACATACAGACGTTAACACAACTGTTCAAAATACAAATCATAGTGAAAGGTAGACATTACTGCGATGACCTTTGCATGAGAAGATTCTCTCTAAATGGACCTCGTTGAATTTTAATTGAATACCCTTGATATAAAGGATCACCAATGTCATTAGAATTCATCCTCTGGGGATCACGAATGTCAGTAAGTCATGGCAGTAGCTATTGAGATAATTCGGCCTGAACCAAAGTAGTGGACCAACAGACCTACATCACAGTACCACCTCTAGAAGCATGCTGCTAACGTGGCTTACAATATAACAGTGGAAATATGACATGAACCAGCCTTGAGCTGCAAAAACAAATGGTACATGTGGAACTTTTTTGTTTTCCTAAATGACACACAAGGATGCAGCTTAACGCGGCTTCCACAACTACGTTACTCACTGCATGAGCAACCTACTATTACTTATGCAATAATTAGGTAATACCAGGTACACAGAACGAGCACAGTGTGGAGATTAGCGCAGCATTTCCTGAATTTTGGATATGTTTATCCACGGGTTCTATATATAGAACAAAATGTAAGCCACTGAGTGGGTGTGTTTGTGGGTCTTTGTGTGTGTGAGTGCATGCTTATGTGTTATTAAGTATGTCTTAAGTTAAGTGAGTTAATGTTTATGTGTGACCGAGGCTGTCATTAGCATACAGAACATCTAAAGCTGCTCCAGTCAGATGTTAAAAATGGCTCATTGGCTCCGGTTGAAGCACTAATGAGGGTCCGGAGAGTAAAACGGTGTTATAGATTAACTCGACACCGGACACTGCATTCAGTAGGTCAGACAATGACTGCCTGTACAAACATAATTACTGCTTTGCATTATTTAAGTGTAGAGTGGCTTTGCTATCAGATATTTGTCGTGTTTAAACTGTAGTAAAAGAATTTCAACGTCCTTAGAAATTCTTTGCAGTAAATGCTTTTTACAAATTAGCTTAAAAAACAAAATCAAAGGGTAAGAGCGAACCTTATTTTAACACTGAACAAGTTAAGAATTTGTTAATGCAGTTCTCAGTTAAGTTTTTTTAATTTAAGAACCTGCTTTGCAGTACATGCTCTGTTTTGCTTTGCAGTACATTTCCGTGCACCTCTCTCATGTCAAAGTAGAAGAGCAACAACACAAATGAATATACAACCTTTAAATACTGATGTTTGTAATGTAATTGGATCTAAGGGTCAGTACTGTTGACTCAGCTGTCCAATTAGTACCCACTGTAGCGTCATCATTTTCACTGATTCTTCCATCCACCTTGACATCTTATCAAAAGTGTGAGTCTTGACAATTTTGAGTGTTTGCAGGAATGTGTGTGTTTGCACAGAATATGGACCGACTTTGAAGGGAATGTCTCCTCAAAGTTTCCCTGATTTTCTGGTGACATCCAAATAAAACTTTCTAATAAAACTTTGTCACATTACAAACTGTAAGATTGACTTAGGTTGAGGAATGATAGATGCAACGCTTTCCCACTTCTGTTATCACGTGTCATCATCGAAAAATAACAAGTTAGTGAATCAAATGCACTGCTGATAAAAAGGTTTCCTCCCTGTGTTTTTAGTCAGTGGTAGTCCTACATGTTTGGACAACCCAGTGTCACGGCAGTTCATGAAATAGTCACAAAATTGAATCTACTGATTCGTGTACATGGACACAGATTTACCGAGCTTTGTTTTTCACTGCACACATTTTAGAAGGAAAAGCACAGATAACTGGTATGTTGATGATGACTCACACATCCATTCAGTACCGGGTGCCTGGAACTGTCAATCAAACACAGCTGGTACTCATTTAATTAATTACATCCGTGATGTTGTCTCTTGTGGTCGTTTTTAGGATACATGAAGCTCCACATTGAGTTTTACAGAATACACACTGTCCAACAGTAACCTACATTTGGAAACTTCATTACTTGGCAGATGATTCACTTTTCCTTACCTACATTTTGAAGGGGCCAAAACACCGATGTGTACATGGTAGAATTGAAATAAAGGAGAGTACAAGCTGCGAATAGGAACATATTAACTTTAATTTATAGTTCATTGTACAGCTAATAGTGCCATTGCAAAAATATCATTTGGTGTAAAAAAAACAATAACAAAAAGAGGAGAGACATTTTCTTTCAAGAGAACTATTGATCACATAGAAGAAAAATGCCAACACTGTAAGAAGAATGTGAAGACTCTCAGCTGTGCCCTTCAGACAACAATGGCTGGTGAAGTGAGATCAAAGTCAATGAAACAGAAAGAAAATATTCAAGTTCATTTTTGTAGCAGTAACAGCTTCCATAACAAAACAAGATTCCAGTATATACTATAATACGTTATAATAAATTATCAAAACCAGAATACTTTCTGATGAAACAAAGTTCCAAATAATAAAACACATAATTGTTACACTCAGTGGCCAGTTTAATGACAACAATGGCTATTTTAGATTTTCATTTTAGCTACAAAAGGCAAACAATAAATACAAGTTGAACCGGAGGTGTTAGATATAAATCAAAAACTAAAAAACAGTGTAGGACTGTTGTATGAAGGGAGATGATGGTTAAGACTTTATTATAATTTAGTTTAATGTTTCGATATCTGAGGCAGATTTAAAAGATGTGTCGAGATCTGTGACCTCGCAGAACCTCAAGAATGAGCTCTCTGAAATCTTGATGTCAATCTCATATTAACGGGCAACAAAGGGCCTAATGTGAAGATTCTACAGCACAATTGACCCTTCGCTAAGTCCCGCCCTCGAATGCAGACCGGCCAATCATAGCATCACCAGGCAGCTCCGACCAGAGTGCAGAGGGCCCTGCTCCATAGACCCATATTGTAGACCCTTCTGTCTGCATCTCTCTTAAATTAATATTTATTCAGGGAGTGCAGTTAGTGACAGTGTGGGCTCCATGGTAACTCTCACAGCTTGAGGTACTAGCAGCGGGGGGCGGGGCTTAGCATTCTCATCATTGTCACCCACAGAAACTGCCTTTGTGCGTCTCGCCATTCATCTTTTCTAACATGAGGGCAGCGGGTGCTGAAACACGAACCGGTGCGGCTGTAACAACAGCCCACAAAGCTGTTTCTTTTTGAGCTTATTTTAAATATATATCTGTGTCGACCTGCCTGCTCGATGAAGCGATGCCGTGTGACATCCACTAAACCGGCCACTGAGTGTAAGCTCGTCAGGTAACGTCATGGTACTTTATGTTGACATTTTTTCTTTTAGGAAACTGGGGACATCGTGGTTTGCATTCTCCAGCGGCGGATGCAGTGAGTGTGTGTGACACTCTAAGCTGTCTGGACTCCTTTGTAACCTTGTCACAGAACACAGAACATATTTGGTTTAAAAAAGGTGCTAACCAAGTTAATACCTCTGTATTCTTGGGAAAACGTGATTAAATATGTGAATGTCTGTCTCATGTACAGGATTATATATAGCTTGAGCTCTCCTCCGCTCAAACAGTTTGTTATCAAGAACAACTGTATATCAGCTCACAAGAGGGGATGTATTATCCCACTCAGGAAAAGTGCTTTCAGTCAGTCTGCACTTTCTGTAAAAGCTGCACTAGAATGGAACTCCATCCCAGCAACCATTAGAGAACTAGACACATACAGTTCATTTAAATATATTTCACATACTCTGCATGCTTTTATTATATTCATATTCTCTCTTCTTTTATTGTTTCTGCGCGCTTCGTAAAGGGTAAATAATGCTTAACTTTGTAATTTTAATGTTATATTCTGTTTTTAGGTTGACTTTGTGGACTACAGATTATAAAATAGCGTCTCTGCTTACTGTAGCACATTTACAGGAATGTTTTATGAATGTGCACTGTCCCTCCCAAGTTGAAATGTTCAAAGACATGTCTTTGAGGCCGTAATCACCGTCTGTGGTTTGACTTGTCTCTACATGAAACCGGATGTTGGGGCAGACTTTACGTCATGAGGGGCTTGATTTGAAACACAAGCTACACCTGTTTAACATGATGACAAGCGGAGTCTGAGTCACCCTCAAAATATAATGCTTTTGTTTGTAACAAACCTGTAACAAAATGCATCAGCAAAAAGAGAAGGGTTTCAGTTTATGGAGCCATACAAATCTATTTTTCCCAGTCCGGTTAGATTTACATGAAAAAAAATTCGCCGTATTATATTATATATATATAACTTATATTACAACAGGTCGAATTGACCTTTTGGACTCAATACTAGACATAAATTAGCCTACTTGGAAATATTTTTTTTGCAACAAAGCTAGTGTACCTGGCCAGCTACATTCCTAATAATAATAATAATAATAATAATAACTTTATTTATATAGCACCTTTAAAAACAGAGTTCACAAAGTGCTTTGACAGTCAAAGCAGCAAAAACAACAATAATAACAACAGAAAGCTCAGTGAGACCGTTGGATACGTTAAAAATAAACTAAGAAATTAACGAAATAAAATAATAAAAGATAAAAATAATTTAAAAAAATAAATATATATATATATATATATATATATATATATATATATATATATAGGTATTATATACGGGTATTGACAACGACAACGATATTGACATCATTATCAACGTTAACAATGAACTGGTTAATACCCTTCTTATAGCTCTCACAAATAGTAAATTCACATCAAAGATTAATACCATTGCAAACATGAATTCATTCACAAACTAAAGCCGTACCATTTGCAGCAGAAGTACAGAGCTCCGGATACACCTATAATCAGCAGAGCCAAGCAGAAAATGGTGACAATGATCTGCTCTTCTCCCATTGGCTGAACGACGAGCTCCAGTTTGCTACACCTGGGGCCGTAGAAGCCCTTCTCACACCTGCAACACAGAGAGACAGAGAGTCATGCCTGATCCCACCTGGTGATTAAAACTAGCACACACACACACACACACAGGATCTTACTTGCAGTGGTGTTCGTTGAGGTCCACCAGCAGCATGCACTGGCCGGAGTTCATGCAGTAGCTGTCAAACGTGCTCTCGCAGTTCTGTGTCGACCTCTTCACCACATGAGGGCGCTCTCCTCCCTGGCCTGAAACAGCAACAGCAGGACAGCTGATGGGAAAGCTTTTCACAGGAAACTCTGCAGCTGAGGCTTCCAGAATCACAAACATCTTTTGAATCTCTAAATCACTGAAGACAGAAAAATAAATTGTCTGCTGCTATTTTGATGATAGAGCAAGCGTTTAAGTCAAACATTCGATGGTTGCGGGTTCTCAAAGGTAAGAGTTTGTCTTGCTGTACATTATAGTTAATTCAATGTTTTTGGACTTTTGGTCGGAAAAAGCAAGACATTTTCATTGGTGTGTGCCCCAGGATATTGTGCATTTTCTCACTGTTTTCTGATGTTTTACAGACCAAAGCATTTGTAGTAATCGCGAAAATAGTTAACAGATTAATTGATGATGAAAGTAACTGTTATTTACAGCCCTAATTTGTTTATTTTACTCTTACGTCTTTTTAAATTTGTGGATTTTACTAAGTGTCATTTTTTGTACTTCTATTTACTGCTTTATCTTTTTCTCCAGGGTAAAGCACTCTGTAACTTTGTTTTGAAAGGTGGTGTATAAATAAAGTTTAAAAAAAAGCAGGTGTCACATTGGATTTAGACGGAGTATATATATCTTTTATTGTTTTGTGTCTTTTATTCAGAACACTGGATGTGAAATACATAAACAATTCTGAGCTGAAATCATTTTCAGCACCTTCAAATTAAGGAAGTCTTCACTAGAGCTGCAACTAACAATTATTCTCATTGACAATTAATCTACAAATATTCTTTGTCCATAAAATATAAATCGTGAAAAACGGCCAGTTTAGGTGACGTCTTCATGTGTCTTGTTTCAGTCCAACACCCAAAGATATTCAACTTGAAATGATACAAAACAGAGAAAAGCAGCAAATCCTCACATTGGAGAATATGTTTGATATTTTACCTTGAAAATAGTCTCAAACAATCAACCTGTTATCCAAATAGTTGCCTAGTTTTCTGTTGATCAGCAAATCGTTTCAAGTCTCATAACTCACAACTATTTTTCAAGTTTAAGGTTTTCATACATTTTCAGGTTTAATGTTATTTTTAGTATACGTTTTTTCAAATCCAAAGTGCAGATTGCAATCTTCCGTACCAAGAGAATAATATCCTGTATGAGATTACTTCCAGTTCTCCAAATGCAATACAATACTTGGAATTATGTGTTTGCACTTATATATTTTAAAGACAAATCCCTGCCCATTTAATATACTTGACAAATAAAGGGATGTGTTGCGGTTGTCTGGTTGAATACCTGCTGATAGAGAGGTGCTGTCTGCAGTCTGCAGTCTGGATGAGACGCTCCTGGTGAGAACATACGGCCAGAGCAGCATGACACCTGTTGAACAGAATATTGGTCTCATTAGTCACACTGGTTTCAAGGTCATTAGGTCAGTTCTATTGAACTTAACTAGCCCTTTGTAGGATATTTTGGTTACCATACCACGTGACATGTGACTTTACCACAGACTGTATATCAGAAGTACACGTAGTCCCTGTGACGTCACATACTGGTTTGTGGATTACCGTTTTGAAGTCCAAGCTCAGCATTTTGGCCATCACCATCTTGGTTTTTGGCCATTGTGATCTTGTTTTTTTTTGCAACCAGAGTGACACAAGAGGGTGGAGCTAAGTACAACCGAACGCTGATGAGACATTTTTAGGTGACCAAAATATTACAATTAACTTTCATGAACTGAAAACACCGGACAACGCTGTGGTAGCGACCTGTCAATCACAGTAAGCCCGCCCTAAAGCATACTCTGCTTTATGGTCTATCTGACTCTAAATGGACCATAATTTACTAGATGAACATCGTGCTGTATTGAAGAAGACTTGAAACTAGAGATTGAGACCATAAACTCATGTTTACAATGTTTACTGAGGGAATAAATCAAGAGAGAAGTAGAGTCATTTTCTCATAGACTTCTATACAATCAGACTTCTTTTGCAACCAGAGGAGTCGCCCCCTGCTGGTCAGTAGAAAGAATGCAAGTTTAAGGCACTTACACATTGGCTTCCCTTTTCAGACCCAGTCATAGCCTGATTTTTATTCAGGATGATAACCTTAAATTCATATCTAAGTCTTATCATAAGTGTTTTACCACATAGACACTGTGACCTAATTTCAATTATCATTACAAATGACTGTTGTTGTTCATAAAACCTTGATTTGTCACGCAAACAGAGAACTCTACAGTTGCAAATGTCATTTTCACATAAGATTATTTCGTTTTAAAGATTTACTGCAATGGAAAATTTGAATTACTTTGAATTTGCATTTGTTAAATGGATATTTTATGTGAGCAAAGGGATTGTAACAGTATGTTGATCATTTAGTCCACAACACCCCAAAATGATTTATGTTTGTTGTGTTTAGATAAGACACCACAACACTAGCATTTAGAAAATATTCAGAAATCATAAACATGAAGAAAATAACTTTCTATAATAATAATAAGATTCTCTGCCAAACCTTGGCAACAATAGGACGTGAAGCTGTGCGGCTCGTGGGGCCTGTATCAGCCTGCACAACTTTATACTGCACTTCATTCGCAGACGCCCACATTCCTGCAGTTGGAGGGTGAAAAAAGCAAACAAACCCATGAACCTGAATGCAAGATGTGTCTGGTTACGACTGGTTATGAAGCTGGTTATACTCGCTATAAAAGCCTGGCCATCAGTCTGTTGTTATGGCTGCAGAGATATTTTCCACGAGACGACTCAGCCCGGTTGTTGGGTGTCTCTGACGTGGCTGATTGGTGTAAAGTACAGAGTGCACGTGAGCTGGAAATATCAACAAAGCCACTTCTGTATTATTAATTATATCCCTGTCCAATCAGCCCATTTATATCATTAGTCACTGTCTCACTGCGATCTGTCAACGTGATCCCAATACTCATCCCACCTTATTCACTGATATTTAGACGGGAATTGCACCTGTATTTTTCCGACGGTTCGCACAATGACGAGGAAATGTGAATCTCGTCTGACACCGAGCGGGTTAATACAATAAATCTAGGGTAAAGGTGAGAAGTGCCACAACAAGCTGGCTGTGTATGACCCACATTATCAACAGCAGCAAAAGGAGGGAAGGTTATCAGCGCAGGCCAACTGTTATCATGATGGATAACTGGTTAATAACAAGAACTAATGTGTGCCTGCACAGTGGAAGTAAACAAAGAGAGGAATAGAAGCATGAACTACAAAACTCGGTTAGGTTTAGGCAATAAAGTACTTGGTTAGGTTTAGGAAAAGATCATTAAATACTTAGTAAGGGTTGAGGAAAAGTTTGTGAAATACTAAGTTAGGTTTAGGAGAAGGTTGTGAAATACTTAGCTATGTTTAGGCAACAAAAATACTTAGTTGGGTTTTGGCGAAGATCATGAAAATATTGTAAAATACTAAATTAGGTTAAGGAAAAGATCGTACAATACTAAGTTAGGTTTAGATTACAAAACTACTTAGTTAGGTTTTGGAAAAAATCAAAAATACTTAGTTAGGTTTCGGAAAAACATGGTAAAATATTTAGTTAGGTCAAGGAAAAAATCGTAAAATACTAAGTTAGGTTTAGGAAAAGGTTGTGAAATACTTAGCTATGTTTAGGCAACAAAAATACTTAGTAAGGGTTGAGGAAAGGTTTGTGAAATACTAAGTTAGGTTTAGACGAAGACCATTAAATACTTAAGTAAAGGCAACAAAACGACTTAGTTAGGTTTAGGAAAAGGTCTTACTTAGTTAGGTGAAGGAAAAGATCGTACAATACTAAGTTAGGCTTAGATAACAAAACGACTTAGTTAGGTTTAGGAAAAAATCTAAAATACTTAGTTAGGTTTAGGAAAAGATCGTGAACTACATTACGCAAGTTATGTGACAATTAAATCAACGTTGACTTCTCGTTTCACATGGGGAACGAACAGCTGTCTCCTGGCTGGTTGGCTGACCTATCCGCCTCCCCTCCCACCTGCCCCGCTTGGAGTCTTTATACTTCCTGGCTCATAATTACAAAATAATAATAATTTTGTGGGATATCTACGAATTACGGCGCACTCTTTTTCGTAGGTATAGCTACGAATGCTGGATGAGACCAGCCTGCTCCACTACACTTCAGAGGGAAACCACCACTTTGTTTATTTTACCGCTACATTTACCGGTTATTTTGCAGATTGTAACATGTTTGGCTTGTGAGCCCTTATGAATAAGTAGTGTCTAGATTATCTCCCCTCTAAAACGTCTGTGGTTCCTCTTATATATTTGCTCGATGCCCAATGACGTAGAATTTTTGAATATTTCACAAAATAAAACAACTAAGATTAGAGAAACCAAAACATGAATACAAATGTATGCAGCAGAGATTTGTTTTTCTTCTGTCCTCTCCTATTAATTATCTCATGACCCCCTCAGATCTATCTTGCGACCCTTTGGAAGGGCCCGACCCTTAGGTTGGGAACCACCTAAGGGAATAAACCACCAAACTTTAAAGGATCTAAAACTAGCTCAACCTCCACCAGCTACAACTGCATTGATGCATCATTATTAAGAATCTAATAATGTCATAATAACCGAATGAGTACTTTTACTTCGGTACTTAAGTTGGATTTAAAATGCAGGGCTTTAATGGTGTCTACTGGGCGCTCGTCAGTTTATACAAGCTACAATGTTACATGACTCTTTACATATAAGAAGGAACGTGAGCAACAAGCTAATGACAGATTTAATCAGACCGCATGCGTGTGCTTCCTAACAATAAATCTTCGCAGTTTAATTGACAGCATCTCCCAGCATCCCTCGGGCTCTGAGCTCAGCGCGTGCGTCAGCTCATCCACACAGGAATGTCCTTCGCCCCGACTCCAAAAACTTCTACTCGTTTCTGAAGTCACTCATGTGAAGTTAAGAAACAGGCCTCATGTTTGGCGATAACTGATCGCTCAATTAGTTTAAGTGATAGAAGAGGAAGTTTGATCTTGATCTATGTAAAATACTCACAAAGCAAAATGCACCTTATAGGTTCAACAGTGAAACTTAAATTTGAGTTAAATTGATGGGTTTTAATTTGCCCATGGGTCCGTAATTACTGCTGAATTCAAACCGATGCAGTTACATTGCCTCCAATATAAAATTATGTTCATGTTTTAAGTCCTCATAAAGGATTTAATGTATAGGGTTAAGAAATGATGACACTTTGGAGATAATATTATTTGACATTAGCTGCATTTTAATGTGGCAGGAGAGGAATTATTGATTATTATAGTAAAAGTCCTGCATCCATAATTTCAGATAAATTGCAGAAGCGCTTCCTACTTAAAGTATCGAAAAAGTAGTCATTGCACAGCAGGATGGACCCTGATTATTATTTATTAGCGTAATTATTTATTACCATTTAATATACCTGCTTGAGGTCACTTTAAACATTTGAATACACATTTGGGTGTTTTAATATGTCACACTGCTTCACGTCTTATCAGCCAATCATATGTTTGGTAGGTCTTGTAACAGCTCAATAAAATATAGTGTGAAAAGAACAATAATTCCCTCTGATATGAGTATAAAATAACATGATGAAAATACTCCAGATAATAATAATAATGCTGCATTATGAATAAACTACTCTTTTTCTGATACTGAATAGAACATTATAAATGCAAGGCTTTTACATGTAACAGAGTATTTGTTTAGACTGTGGTTATACTTAAAAGATCCGAATACTTCTTCAAACACTCTGGAAGATGCAAAAAAAAGGTGTGTGGGGGGGGGGGATAGAAGTCACAGTAAAACACATTGGAGTAAAAGTATTTAAGTACTCATCTCCGTTACCTCCGATATACGTAAAAATACCGCATTCAAAATCTCACTCAGGTAAAAGTAAAAGTGCAGAAGTACCACCAGCTAAATGCGTCACTGAACGCATCAAAAGTAACGTTATTGTATCATTAAAACCGGTTCATTAGTGTTGTTTTACTGTCGTGAATCATTTGAAGTACTTCCTTGACTGCTGAGTGTAGTGACATGAAGTGGAGTTTAAAGTATAAAGTAGTATTAAACACTCAAGTAACTGTGGCTTTAAAACTGCACACGTTCTGACAGCGACCTGCTTTTTCATCAGTGGCGTTTAATGTCCTTTTTCTCATGCGCTCCCCTTCGCTACATTTTAGCACCGTGTGGTTTAACAGCCCGAACCCACGCAGAGAAACCAGAGACAACACACTTCTTCCTCCCGTTGAACGGTAGAAACCAACAGAACTTACCGATAAGCGAGAGGAGTGCTGAGGGTTTGCTGTTCCCCATGCTCACGGCCGACAGACGGACAGGTCGATGACAGGAGGTGAGGCTCGGTTGGCGCGTGCAGGCAAGAGTCCTCTGGATTACTGGCACCTTCGATTTCTCAACAAAAAATAAATAATTTAACGATTAGATAAAAAAGGCGGCAGGTCGACTCCTCTCCTGGCACACAGACAAACTGGAAACCAATGGGATCCATCCTGCCGTCTGGGTGTGATGAAAGACGCCTGTAATTTAGACAATTTCACACTTCAAACTTCAAAGTAGAAAAGACCCTGAAGGCACCATTTCAATCAACACAAAGAACGAGGAGGAGCTGCTTCCTGTCATCCTTTGTATCATTGATGGGCTCCTTTAAATTCAGATGTACGTTTACTCATATTGTGTACTACGACAGATACATATTGGTGCCAGAAGTATTCACGCCGTTTACTCAAGAAAAAGTAGTTATTCTACAATGTAAAAATACTCCTTTACAAGTAAAGATCTTCATTCAATATCCAACTTAAAGGTGCAACATACAGGATTCAGAGCATTGATATAGCAGCTTTTTAGTACATGTAAGTGCGTTTGAGCGTGGCCAACGCTCTGTACTGCTCTCTATGGCGGTTTACAGCCGATAACACCGTCCTGACCGATGGTGTCGTTTGCGGAAGCGCAGCACCCACCCTCCAGTCCCCCCCTCAGGTGAACGCAGTTAGCTCTGTCAGCACTTTTGCCACTGTTATCACTATTAGCACCGTTAGCTGCGAGCCGCCGGCTCAGCCGTCGCCAAATTGAGAGGCAATAGAACTGCTCCCAGTCTCGGATTTAGTACCAGTTAATGTTAAAATTATCAGCAAAAATAAACGCAGTGGTTATCATGGAGCAAAATGGCAAAAAGTTGTGTTATTATATATTAGCCTAAAGGGTTAATATGTATTATACTGAAGCAAAAACATGCAAGGAGCATTTTACTGTTGTAGCCGGTCAAGGTGGAGATGCTTTAAATGCTGCTGGTTAACAGTAACCTGTTGCAATGCATTAGATTTAACAAACTGTTTTGTTTGAAAGATCTTAATCTATTAGCATCAGTAACGAGTAAAAACAGCTGAGAAACAAGTGTAGAGCAGTAAAAAAACAGCACAATATTTCCATCTGAAATATAGTGGAGTATAACATCAAATAAATCTCAGTACAAGTACATTAAAACTTAACCTGAGTGCAGTATTGAGTATATGCAGATACTTTCTACCTCTTCAGACAGATATAGTTTAGGCCCTATGCCTATGATTTGGAAAAATCCAACCTAATCATAGCCTACCTGCACCTATTATAGCATAAGGTAAGCATATTCATATCTTCAAAATACCCAAAGACATAAGCGTCTTTGGGTATTTTGAAAAGCGCTATATAAAATGTATGTATTATTATTATTATTATTATATTCAAGTACATATATTATCTCTCTTTCGTTCAAAAATATTTCACTATTAGGTATCTTATAAACACACTGGACTTCTCAAATCGAAATAATTGAAATGACCCTGAGTTTCTGGCTTACTGTTCTAACTGGTATTTCTGGTACTGGGTATACTGGTGAATGTTCATACATAAGTTATTTCTAATAGAAACCCTTTTTGCCATTTGTATCCTGGCGTGGTTACCTATTTGTTCACTGATTTTAACTGTTGGATGTTAACACCTGTGTTTGTGTTTTATGTACCTTTTTTATATTTGTTTAAACTGATTTTATTCTATTTTCAGTATCTTCATCATTCAATTCAACAAGTTGTATTAGAAGATTCAAATACATAATTTTCTCTCCTCTGAACATCCGCTTTACGTCATTTTGTACATGTGTACTGTTTGGTATTTGGCATGCAGGCTCTTTTACATGTCAATTTTGTGATACAGTATTATTAAATTTGCTTTTTTTGGGAGAGTTTTTGTCTCTGGATCCATGGGTATTATCCCCTCAAGGGAGTAATACATTCATATCTAACAGGCACACACCAACTTTTAAATAACAGTTGGCTTCCTACTGTATTTGACCCTTATGTGTCACAGGGACATTACTGTTACATTTTTTTCTATTTATTCATAGATGTTCTAATCCAAAATGGTGCCATAACAAAGAACATGCTTGTGGAGTCTCCCATTTAGACAAAATATCCAAGTAAGAAGTGTGTGTGTGTGTTTACTCAACTTTTACCCACAACAATTTCAACGACACGTACATTTTTCATAAATTTATTACAAAATCTAAAATAAATTGAACACTTTCAATAAGTTAATTGCTATAATACAATAAATAATCAGATTAGTTCTCCCTCATTCTTTAAAGGACAATGAATCATATCTGTTGAACATAAATAGACACGGTTTGCTCTTTCCTCCTCCTTAAAAAGTCCAAAGATGGTCTCTTAATTGCTTTGCAAATCATTGCCAATGCTGTCATTTATACAGTGTGATGGTTCATGTTTCATAATGACGATGAAGATGATGACGAAGATGATGGCAAACATGGGGTCAGACCGACAACTCAGACGGTGCAGCTTTTTTTGAGCGGTGCTGATTTTATACACCTGCAGAAGAAAAAAAACAACCATATGAATTAGAACGTATTCTTATATTGTTATTAACAATTCAATATGGAAATACTATATTTCTCCCATTGCTACGTGCCCCTATTCCTTTATACAGCTTTGTATGGAGAAAGCCTGCAGACACTCACCTCTTATTAGCAAGGCAGTAAATGATGAAGGCCAGGACAATGACCAGCATGGCGACACCAAAACTGATGCCAAGCAGTTGCTCCAAGTCGGGTGAAGAGTACGAGAAGTGGGTTATTAACATGCAGCGACGCCCGCTGTAGGAGGACTTGCAGCTGCGGATTATACGCATAAATATGTGAGCGCATTCCAGAGCCGAACACGAACCAACATGTGCATGTGGATGAAAAACTAAAAACACATTCAGGATGCGCAGTGAGCCTATAGGCCAGGCTTCAACATGTCTGAGATAACGCTTACATGCAAGAGGGTTCGTCGCTGTCTTGGGGGTACATGCACTCTCCATCGTTTTCACAGAACGTTTCATGTTCACTTCTGCACGATCTGCTCGAGAGCAGAACCTTAGGTTTCTCCATACTGCCTGTAGAGAGAGAGAGAGAGAGAGAGAGAGAGAGAGAGAGTAGCTTTTCAACCTTTTAACTTAAATGTATGGGGGCCTATTTGTGCCATTTAACTGACTAGAAATTAATCAACAAACAAAAAAGCAAAAATGATGGATACATGACAAAACAATAGTTTTTCAAATAAAAACTGAATGAACAAGAAATAATAAACGGACTTTACTGGTTTGTTTAAAATACAAATTAAAATATTTTTTGAATAAGTGAGTGACAACATTTTTCATTTATTTATTTGTCCTCTTGTGGCAGGAGGTGGGACCCATACTGCTGTCAAATTATTTATTATTTACCATTTACCAAACCGCTCATCCTTTACAGAGTCACGGGGGGGGGGGGCTTACCGTTGATGAGCTGTGTGGTCAGTGATGAGTTCCACAGAGCAGGAGTTGCTGTAGCCGGGAGGTTGTTAGTCAGCATTGCAGATTGCACTGTTGTGGTCAGGAGAAGCAGCGCTGCCATTGCTGAGTGGAGGGCTGGAACACATGGAGGGAAATAAGATTCTTTATCTCACAAATGCTGTGATACTTTTACTACTCAAAAAAAAATTGCCTGCAATTTGGTATAATGGTATTCCCCTTTTTACTTTTATAGAAAGGGCTACATCACCAAAACATCAAATTGTAATAGTTTTTCTATAAGCAGGGACCTTTCAGTTAATTTAAACAAACTGCAAACTCACCTAATTTAAATAATTTCAAATGTAATAAACTAGAACCTTACCGTGCTCCGCGTACGTCTGTCTTTGTGTAAACATATTGTCTTCTGCCGGTGTGATGTCTGACGTTCTCAGGCCAACTCCCTCTGTGTGATCATCAACAAGCGTCTGCTGGATTTATATACAGAGCTCCCAACCACTAAAAATGCCGATCAATGAAGCAAAGATTTTTTTTCTTCTTTTTTTTTAAACGAGAAGTATTTCCCTCCTTTTCTCTGCATGCAGAGGCGAAGTATAAACCTGTTTGATGATGGTGGTCGGGGTACATGATTGCCCCACAGCTCTTTACTTGTGGCCTCTTCTTTGGAAGGTATTTGAACCTACGCAATCCCTTTGGCAGACTGGTAGTTTCACTAAAATGCCCTTTTGGCAGTTTTAAAAGGTTGCTACATTGACGATTACAGGTGTTGTGAAAGCCTCAATTTCTTCAAAGGAGCTTATTACAGAAGCTATTTTGTTTGTTTTGGCAGCCTCTAACTTTTTGTATGACAGGTGAAGAGAGGATGTGTTGATAAAAAAAGAGAGAGATGACAGAAGCTGTAAAGATTAAGTGAAGCATTCTTTAGTAGATGGAAGTTAAACTTTGGAATATACAGTGTAAAGAAGAGGAATTAGCCTCCATTTGGTAGTTGGCCAAGTCTTATTTTATTAAAATCTCAGTACCACTTTATATAAAAGGTTTATGGGTGCTAATTAGTAGCATATTAATGGTTAATCAGTAATTTTTACATATAGATCTGTCACACACCATTAATAATAACTTTTGGGTTTGACGCTTGCTTTGTTTTTTAGCTACATTTATAATAATCTTCTCTCTACATGTTTACTATCTTGAATAGTTGCGCGCAGATCAACAACTCAAACTCTCAAAGTCATTGAATGAATTCCCCATAGAAATAGAATACGAGTAGAACCCTGACATTCCCATTCAAACCAATGTGGCAGGATTGTCCGAGCGACGGCCATTTTTATGTGTACCATTGCCATTGCGACCGTTGTAGCTGGCTCACTTCCATATCAACAAAACCGACTCACGGTAAGTCGCTGGCTAGTTAGCTAGCTTGCTATTTACGCCATGCTTTAATGCTACACTGGTTACAGAAAATGAGCTGTGCTGGTGGGTCTAACGGTCCCTCCGCCTCTCTCCCCACGGCTGTGGAGAAGGACAAGCTACCGAGCTAACTAGCCGGCCATCCCGTCCGCTCTCTTCCCAGCGAGCTGTACACTGTTGTGCGTTGTCACCATAACAGCTAACGGTTATCTTCTTTTGTACCATTCAAATGACTACGAAAAACAGTCCAATGTCCGTTCTACTCCTGCTGTATTAGTATTGAATTCCCAATTTTCACTTTTCAAGCGATACATGTGATGAATTACAGCAAATCTGTGGAAGATGAAATAAGTTAAGTCAGTTAAATATGACTCAAATTGTTATTTCCCAGGGAGCTTACAATAGATCACAACATCAGATCTACTAAACCCAAAAGTTGTTTCTGAATTCTCGTAACTAATATATAAAGCATTAAAATGTTTATTAATCGTTTGTAAAATCATTGATTACAGTTTATAAACCCTTTTGGCAACGATGCCTTCTAGAAAGTGGTAACATAATCTCCTTCAAGAATAACAATGTGACTCATTTTCACTTTATCATTCTGTGATTTTCACATCGAGGCTTTTTACAGGGAATAACTGTGTGATGCATAACATTCTTCATGCAGAGAAATCACTTAATAGGATAATCTCTCCTTCTCTACAGTAAATCAGGGAAAAAAGACAGAGATGGTAGTACTGGCACGGCATTGTTTTTCATTTAATATTCCTTTTCCAGAGAATCTGGAATGTTCAACAATGAACCAAAACAACTTCAGTAGAAAAAATATGAATCTAAATTCTTAAAAAGTGAACTCTGAAATTAATAAATTAAATAAATAATAACATTCAAAGTATAAACAAAGTACATATCAAGTAAGTTTCCCAGCAGGTATGAAGTTTTGAGCTCGTGAATTTTGAAATGAAAGTATGTTTGCTAAAATGTGTGTAAAACTAAATGAACTGATATAAGTATGTGTGTACGTATGCATACACTGTTTGTACTCAGCATCAGTCGATAAAAGGAATGTGTGTGTGTGTGTGTGTGTGTGTGTGTGTGTTTAATGCATCAGTGCGTTTCTGGCCGCGGTCACAGTGTTCTTCATCAGCATGGCGACGGTCATCGGACCCACGCCTCCGGGAACAGGTGTGATGAAACCTGCCTTCTCCTTCACTCCTGCAACAAGTCAAACAAATTTAATTCATTATTTTCTTTCTATATTCCAAGAACCAGAGCTTAGAATGACATTTTACTTTGGAACAACATTACATGCAGTAATCTCAGCCATTGAGATATTGTCACTGGCAGCAAAAAGTTCATCAAATGATCAGTGAAAAGTTTGTCATATTACACCACGGTTGTAGTATGAAGCAGGGTTGCAGGGTTGTCAAAGTTGAATATGGTTTTAAATTGTTAACAATTTGGTTTTTCTTTGACCTGAAGAACAAAAATCTGCTTTAAAATAGTTTTTATGCCTCCGTCCATCCGTCTGTACCGTTCTCGTGAGTTTGAAGGACCTTGAGGAAATTTAGGATGAAATTATAAAAACTTGGTGGTCAAAGGTCACTGTGACCTCATAAAACACAGTTTATGTGTCTAAGAGGATAGAATGATGAACAGACGAGGATATAAACTGGATATTGAATGATTGGCGGAGGCGTACAACGGCGAGGCGGTAATTCCAGTTCACTGCTGCGTTACAAATGATATATTCACCATTTACACCATTTATTCCTCTTCTGATGAACGTTTTGGATTATTTACCCTCAAAGTCCACGTCCCCGATGAGCCGCATTTTCCCCGTGTTCGGGACCTGGATGCGGTTTATGCCAACGTCGATGACTGCCGCGCCCTCCTTCACCATGTCTGCTGTGATCAGCCCGGGAACCCCTAGTCACAGGAACCAGGACCAGGAACAGTTAGAAGATGATCATTAGTTGATCTCTTGTTCACCATCGCATGGGGATGAGTACTACGGATACAATTCAATTCAATTTATATTATCTAAAATCACAAATTTGCCTCAGAGGGCTTTACAATCTGTACAGCATACGGCATCCCTCACATCAGAACAGGAACACATTCAATGCATATGACAGAAACTATTCATATAATGAGTGGACACATCATGGTTGGGTTAATGTGCCTGGGGAAAAGATCCGCTGGGCCCCTACTAACCCCTCATTCTTCCCTCTCTGTGCAACTCCTGGAGACCCCAAAACACAGGTTTAGGGGCAATCTGATTTAACACAAATTAATTTAATATGCACCTTGTAAGCTAAATACAATTTGAAATAATTCAGATTTTAAAAACTTTTGAGGTAGTGCCCCCCTCTGTAGCGTGACGCTACAATTAATCAAATGACCAAACAGCGACAGCAGCGAGTCGTTTCCTTTCTGCTCGTCACCTGCTTTTAATCACAGGTTCACTTAAAAGCCAGCAGAAGCAAAAAATGAGAGGACGCCTCGGCTAACCGTCTACGAGGAAGGGAATAATTATACCATTGTGTATTTATTTTTGAAAACCCTCTCTGCTTTTAAGCTGGCTGTCAGAGAGCTGTCAATTTGAACCACCCAGACTGCAATTACAGCTCCTCAACAATAAGATGAAGTCTGAGTCAAAACCAAATTCAGAACAACGACAATTAAAACATTAAACCCCAGACGCATTGCGGATTCCCACGTGACGTGAAAACAGTTGTGCACCGGGCCGGCTGGAGTTCACTTAATCACAGTGCAGGGTCCTTATGTCAGTTCCTCATTTGGAAACGTCACACACTGACGGTTGGAACCCTTTGGTGCCCTTCCCAGAAGACTGTTTTTAGTCATCAGGAAGCGTTCCACTTATCACAAAGGAAGGAGGACGCGGCGCCCTCCCAAGGCTTTCACGGTTAATTAGAGACAGATAGTCCTGCCCTGCACTCACTGACTGGCTATTGTTCTTCAGGAGAGCTGTAATCCACAGTTGGCTGAGAGTACACATACCGAAACTTTTCAGGCTCCATTATTGCCAATTTGACAAGATCCCTTCAAGTAAGGGCTGGTGAGCACTTTCACAACTTCCTCTTTGTACCAGGCCGCATGATTTTCTCTCTGGCACTTCCAACACTGATTAAAGGAATGTGCACCTGAGGCTGGTAATAAAAAGAAAAGGAAAACAAATACAGAATCACTTCCCTTAGAGAAGATTTTTTATCTAATTTGTGATGCAACATTTGAATGGAAGAGGGCATGGAAAAGTACGGTCCTTTAGGGGAAACCATGCACTCACGTTATTAGCTAATCCACTCAATTGAAAGTGAAAACAAAGAGGAAGTCTTCAGTTATCACTCAGACAAATGTCCATTTGATTCTGCATTTCTTGGTTCACCTTTGACCTAATGTCTTTATTGTTGTGAAAATGAGAGAAATCATTTATAATTTACTTCATTGACCCCATTCAAGTTTGGCTAGAAACTGCCACATTTACACACGGATAGCTTATTACTACGCACCTTTGACGTAAAGGAAATTAACCGACACTGAACAAGAATCGTTAGCTGCAGCGCTAAGGCTAAATGATTTGTTGTGTACATGATTCTGTGTTATTAAATCAAGTTAGAAAGCCCTTTTCTCTGTGCCGGATGTGTCACTTTGGTGATCAGTTCTTAAAACTGTAAATGAACAGATGTGTCATAACGGTGTGCTTACCTGCGGCTGCGATGATGATGTCAGCCAGGCTGGTCAGCTCCTTCAGCTGTTCCTTCGGCGTGCATCTGTGGGCGATGGTCACCGTGGCGTCACCTGAGAGGACACAAGGGTTTCTGCACCGTCACATTTCACAAAAAGAAGATGCATCAAAAACTCAACGGGTCTCTTCTGGAACATCTTATTATCCCTCTAAAGATCCTACAATAAAGACCACCCCTGCTGTCCTCAGCTAAACTTACTTCACTTTTATGAAGTCATGAAGTTGCAGTTTAAACCTCACAAGCTCCAGTTTACAAAATAAATGCCTTTTAAAAAAAAACTTCAGCTGCTATTTTATTTACTGCCATTCATACATGTTTTCAAAGTACAGGGAGAAAAGTCCTTTATTCATTTTTAAAAATATATATATTGGTGCAAAGGACAGAACACTATACACAATGTGTAAACAATACATAGGAATATACAGATGCAGAAATACAGACGAGAAAAACAAAACTAAATAGACATGACAATGTCTTTTATAAATATGGAAACTAGTCCTTTATTTAGATAAAGTACTCATAAGGTAACATTTACATTTTTTAAGAGCATGTTGATCAATATTTCATGTTAAATAATATCAAACCTGTATATCTTTATATTTTATGCAACTGCATTTGAAAGTAAGAGTTATTACATTTATTTTTTTAAACAACGTTTAATAGTTATTTGTTTTATTTGATCTATCTGTCTGACTCAGCTCAGGAGGTAACAATGATTGTGTGCCACAGTTTAATAAAAAGAAAAGAGTGAGTTTACAAAAGTTTGGAAAAGTACAAGCAAACTGCTTTTTTTCAGGGTGTGTAATTTCAGTACAACATTCACCTCCATTGTATTGAGTTTCAGGGGAGGATTTCTCAAAAACCGCAGCGCGTGAGACTGAAACCACCAGAAAGAGTGTGTACAGATGTAGTCATCGTGCCACAGCTCCGTGGAAGCCCTCCGGTGACGACACCGTGCGGCCGGTGATTACGCAATGAGGTGGAGCGACATAAAAACAGTAATCCTGATCTCTATCTGAAAGTGTGTGGCTACATCCTGCACAGTCACAACTCAGCTGTGACCTGGAATGTGGGGCGTGATGAGAGGATCACGCGGGGGGGGGGGGGGGGGGGGGGGGGTAGGAAGATAAGAGGAGTGAGAGGGAAGGAGAGGCAAGTCACAGCGCATCGAACCTCCGGGGAGCATTCCTTATGATACGTGTGTATGTGTGTGTGTGTGTGTGTGTGTGTGTGCGTGAGGGAGGGAGAAGACAAAGAGACCCAACCCTGAAATGAAAATGAACTCATCAAAACTGTAAAAATCTTCTTTTTTCTCCAATATATTGGTGTTTAGTAGAGTTTATTTGCTACAGGTGCTTGTTTTAAGCGCCACAAAATAATCTCTAGAAAGTGACAGCCAAAGTTACCAACGTGCTAAATAATTCTATGTCAGTCAGTCACAATCTGATGTGAAGTGCCAATAAGGACTGAAATCATACGCGATGTGGGACTTTGTTCAGAATGTTGGCGTGTTGACAGCTGGCTTTGCAAATTAAATCTGAAGGTATGCAATAGAATCAAAGGTGTGAACAAGCTTATGCGATTTAACAGTTAAAGGTTTTTAAAAAACTCAATGGGAATGTTTTTATTTTTACGTCAGATTAAAAAAAGAAGGCATCCTGTCGGCCCCATCAGTCTATGATACGTTACATACAGCAGGACCATAAAAGATCTCCAGTTCAACTCCAGTCAGGGCATTTTGGCCGTCGCCATCTTGGATTTTTGCAACCGGTGAACGGAAGTGACCATATTTGGAATGCGGAGGAGTGACGCCGTGGTAGAGATGCCGTATACGGATCTGGTTGTGTAGCGACCTGTCAATCACAAGGTAGCCCCGCCCTAAAGCATACTCTGCTTTATGGTCTGTTTGACTCTAAATGGACCATAATTTACTAAATCATGCTGTATTGAAGAAGACTTGAAACTAGAGATTGAGACCATAAACTCATGTTTACAATGTTTACTGAGGGAATAAATCAAGAGAGAAGTAGAGTCATTTTCTCATAGACTTCTATACAACCAGAGGAGGCGCCCCCTGCTGGTCAGTAGAGAGAATGCTAGTTAAATCACTTCTGTATTGTGTTATTGTGATTCTAGTTCATAGGGAACACCCCATGTGATCTTCGGCCCTGACTCCGTGTTGGGAGCCACGGCTCTAAGTGATGGACGGTGTGGACTGCAGCTAGATTGTAGTCTATTGACTTCAAAGTCTGAGGAAGGTCCAGCACGCAGAGATCCCTTTAAGGTGGCCCACTCTTTACGCATGTTTGTGCGTATTGCGTTGGTTGGTTAAGCTTAGTTAAGTTAAGCTAAGCGGCTGAGGGCTAAAGCCTTATATTCAACAGAATAAGAATATTTCCCAAAATGTCAAACATTTGCTCCAAAGCGTTTCTCTCAGCACTTTTTCTAGTTACGACAACTACCCGACAATCCTCCCTGACAGCCGAAAAGGACACTTATAACATGCGACATTGCACATTCTCACTCAACCTTTGGCACTGCTACACTTTGTCAAGTCAAACAGAACTCGTTGCTTCACCTAAACCCCAAATTACACGCAGCTCCAAATCCTCTCCCCTACTTCCTATGCCCTTATAAGGACAGTCGATCCGCCTGCACAAAAGTCTCGCCCTGTTCGTACTCTTCCTTCCCAGTCCCCGGTGTTCTTCCCTTCTTGGAACTCCTCCGGCAGGACGTGCATCAGCGTTTATTGTTTGATTAAAGAAAGGTGAGGAGTCATTAAAGCCTTTGGTCACGTCCAAGATCTTCGAGGAAAGCCAAGATGGTGCAATATCATTTGCACTCAAATCGTAATTCAGTTCTGACTCACACACACACGCACACACACTTACCCCCGGGGCGTTCATGCTTGCGATCGGTGTGCAGCAGCATTGCGATGGGCATTCCGACATTTTTGGAGCGACCGGCGACCAGCACATTCTTCCCCACCGTCTCAATGCCTGTACAAACACATTTCCTTTTAGGCATGGAGGAAATATTCAGAATAATGAATGCACCTATGAAATAAAGGAGAACTCTGTGTTTGCAAGGTGCAAAAAATCGATTTGCTAAACCCAATTGATAGTGGGAGGACGGGTATACGCACATATTAGACCCATATATAAAAGGCCTCTTTTCTTGCTTGAACATCTTTAGTGTTCATGCAGTGCAGAGAGAGAGAGAGAGCTTCACCCTCTCATCCCCAACACATTCTAATAAAGGGGAAAGCAGAAAGCATCCCAAAAGCTTCCACACTGCCTGATATGGAAAGTGCAAAAGAAAATTGCTCTGCTTATAGCTGACAGTGAAAAAACAGCCATCAGGTTCTCTCGCTCTTATGTAGAGTAGAGGGCGCTCATCGTTAATACCGACACAAAAATAACAACTTCATTGTCAAGGACCCTAACCCACGCTGTCAGGGACTCTTCATCCTCACTTTCTGGTAGGAGGGACAAAGCCTTCTAAACCTTTACTCTAAACTTAGTCGGGGCCTCTCAGCAACGACAGATGCCGAACCGAACTAAGTGTTCAATTTTTATAAAAAAGTCTAACTCCACTTGGGCATGAACGGCGACACCTTCGGCCTGGTTTGATGAGTCCATTTTTCTCATATTATTTCATTACGTGTCAGGTTTCTCAATTCTTGTGCGGCCTCTCCAGCACTGCTCATACTCATTTACGTTTGGCACAACACACTCAGCCCGAGTTCTTAACTGCCACAATATTTACAAGGATATCTACATGTATGATATCTTATTTTTTATTTCTATGATTTACACCCTTACTTGGGCAAGTAGAGGACCGAGGCGGGAAAAATGAGTATGAGGCGCCATCTAGTGGGCCGGACATGAAAAGGCAGGAGCCACTCCTAACTTTGCCTCCAGAGTTGACTTTTAAAAATATTGTGAAGCAAAAAACACACAAAAAAAATGTGCTGAGGTTTGATGAGTAAATTATGAAACAGGCTGACAACACAGCTAGCACTTTTGAGTCATTTACTGTCAATGTGCTTCTATCAATATATGTCAAAATGATTTAAAACATAAATGAATAATAGCATGAAGTAATGATTAAGACAGAATTAACTTGTTGCACTAAATTCAACCTTGATATTGAACTTCAATGCCTCCTTAGTTTGCAGCAAAATAACAAAATTGAAAAAATAAAAATAAAAAAGAACAGCACAAACACAGTGTTAAAACTGGTCGTGCGTTATGGAGCGGAGGAGGTTCCTGTGGTGGTCTACCTGCTCTTTTGATGATCTCCCAGACCGCTGCGGGTGTGGCAGGCACCATGGATCTCTGGTCCAGACACAGCTTACCGATGTTCACGATGTGGAAGCCGTCCACGTCCTTCTCCGGAGCGATGGCGTTACACACCGCTCGCTCGTTGATGTGCTCTAAAGAGGAGATATTGGTGTTACAACGATATTACATAATGGTTAATGGTCGACCACCACATCATACTACATGCAAATCAAGGCCCAATTCTGATTCATGAGAAAGTGTTATGCCACTGTCAGCTGTCTGTTTACCCAACGCTGGCTGACATTATGAATCCAAATGTGATGTATTCAGGCTTATATTCCCTCACCGCATGCTTTGGAGCTTTTACTGGTGCAGCGTTGTGTCCTACATCACTGCACTTCATTTCAAACAGCGATCCATTATGTGTCACTGCATCCGAGGGAACGTTAGCTAGCTAACTGTGGCTGAAACACGTTTGTGTTGGTGTGGAGATATTAAAACGAAACTGGTCATTTATACTATGTTTATTTTGAATTAGTATGCTTTTTTGATGTGAATTATTGAGCATATTTAGAAATACAAACAACTAGCCTCGTATATTACTAAAACGGTAATCAAATTTAAATTTCATTTAGCCATTTGGGCAGTAGCTCTGCGGCCCTCTAGATGGCGCTGTGGCCCACCAGTGGTTGAAAACAGCTGTTCGAAACAACAGCCGTGCTTTCCACTACCCTACTACTATACTAGTTAGTATGGCAGAAAAAAGATTTAGTATGTCCCACTGCATAGTATGTCAAAAATACCAGGATGTTCTACTACCACCGATCGCATTATGCTGCTTGCAAGATGATTTTCTGGCTATTCTGACCCACAATCCTTTGCGCAGCAAATATATGAGAAAGAGGGTCAAAGTTCAAGGCATGTCCCAATTGAAAGCATACTACAAGCAATAGTCCTTACTCTGTAAGAGCATTTGGATGTAATTTGGAACACAGTTTAGTCATTTTTTCTCTGAAGGACATTTTGACTTGTCACAGTAGGAAACGCACGTGTGTGATTAATGGAACTAATGATGGCTGAGTTCCATTTAGCTGCTACGATTTCAGGCCCGCTGGTCCCCGCTGTTGCGAGTAACACCTGTGTTTTTCCTACTATTCACCGTTCAAAAGCAAGAATGAAAATGTATTTTCACGTAGCAACCATAACGCCGTTTCATTAGGAAAGAACTGCGTGGATCCATCACTGCGAAGCGAGCCGTACGGATCGGCTCCTTTTGTTTAATGCTGATGTCAGTGAGGGAAAACTCGCGTGGCAGCTGCAGCGCCCGATGGTTTACCGGGAAGTGGCAATTGCACCAACAGGCCGCTGACCCTCCAGTCGCGGTTCATCTTGTCAATCAGCTCCAGCAGCTCCTCCTGGGACACCGAGCTCGGCCGCACCACCGTGTCACTGGAGATACCTGGAGAGCACGCACACATCACACACACTCCGTGTTCAACATGTAGCCGTGTGCATGTTAGTTTGCAGCTGCGTGACTTTACACAATAGGTTGATTTTGCTTGTGAAACAATGTGTTTATCCATGTGTACCTACATATTCACGCATGCATTAATATGTGAGATGCATTAGGATAGAGCGAGGCTGTGTTTGTTGATCTGCACTCGTTATAGCATATACAGTGTTCAGGGATGCTCGTATCTGACCCAGGATGGTGGCGGCCCGGGTCTTGTTCTTGACGTAGGTGCGACTGGCCGGGTCGTCCCCCACTAGCACCACTCCCAGGTGGGGTCTCATGTTGCCCTGAGCGACCAGCTCTTCCACATCACGCTGGATTTCTCTGTGAAGCTGGCGAGCCAACTCTGTCCCCGAAATCACCACAGCGGCGTGCCTGGTGAAAACATGGAGGAATTCTCATGTGCAGCGCATCACAGGTTGCAAAACAGACATAAATCCAACGTGTCATTCCAAATAAAGCTGAAACAATGTCGATTAATCAGTTAGTTCAGTGACAGAAATTGAATTGACAAGACTTAAATATATATATATATATATATATATATATATATATATATATATATATATGTAAGTGTATGCTACGAATTAAACTAAGTATTAAGGGTAGTTTCTTATTTATATGAAGTAAATTTACACAGAATTTGCAGCACTGCAATTTGGTTGCACTGGTCAATCCTTCTTCTATACAGTCTGATACGGTCTGTAGACAACTTTTGAAGGAGGAGAAGAATAAGGAAGAGGAGGAAAAGGAAGGAGAAGAAGAAGAAATGAGGAGGAGAAGAAGGAAGAAGGAGGAGAAGGAATAAGGAGGAGAATGAAGGAGAAGAAGAAGGAAGGTGAAGAAGAAGGAGGAGAATGCAACCTTTGGCTTTGGAGCTGTAACGTAAAATGACTAACAGTAACGTTAAATTAGTGATGAGTGAACGTTATTATTTTTCTTGTCTTCTGAGTGGAAATATTGTGTTTCTATATATACGGTCATTATTAGCACCGGTAATCCCACATCAACGGCTTAAATGAAGCTAACTACAACCGGAGAAACTGCGGCGAGTTACGTAATACCGACACGTTTGTTGACAGCACCATTGGTTTAATGAGACATGCAATTGCCCCCTTACCTAACGTTAAAGTTAACGCTACGTCCGTTAAACCTACCCTCTCTACCGTGAACGGTTAAACCCGCTGTCAATCACCATCCTCTAGCGCACGTGACACACGCCTTGCCGGTGCTTAAGCGTAGCTCATCCCTCCGCAAAGTAAAACCGTGCATTAACTGGACGAAGAAGAAGAGAAAAAACACAGCGGCGTTTTGAACGGGGCGCCGTTTACCTCGTTACCGACTGGTGAACATGTCTCCTTTGACTCTCGCATTTTCTGTGCGTCCGCAGTTCGGCCCGGCAGCAGTGATGGGGTAACGCTAGCGGGCTACAAATCCTGAAGGAGGAGCGTAGCGGTGAAACAGAGGCCGCCATGTTTGTGTGCGTGCGTGTGTGTGTGTGTGTGTGTGTGTGTGTGTCGGTGAGCGCGTGTAGCTCGTGCGTGCGCGCGCGAGAGGGAGACAGGGGGCAGGACTGTGTGTACACGCACCACAACTGATGAATGGTAGGCTGTACTAAACATACTGAGCATACTGTTGCTCACGAGGAAGAGAAAAGCTGATTATTTATTATGCAAATCACATGAACGAGAGGCGATTCATGAAAGAGGAGCAGCAGCAAACGCATAGCATATTGAACAAGTGTTGGAAAAAATAACTAAGGTGCATTGCCTCACAGTTTAGGTGAAAATATATAGATATTATTGAAGTGAGGTTGATTAACCCTGCTGTGTCCATCTGTACAGGTGATAATTGCATCATTTTGGAAATGGAGCATCCAAACGTGGAATGATACCACTGAAAGCACACAGGTTAAAGAGTTCGTCACAATGTCGGTACACAAAAAATGGGTTAGACGAGGACATCCATACCACTCTCATGTCTGTATCTCAGTTTAACAGAAACACTGGCACGGACCTAGCGGGCTACAAAATCCTCCTTGAGCTCACTGAAGAGGCTCAGGATGTCACGGAGCCCAGCTAAAAAATAGTCCCAAATAAAAAACTACATCATTTAATTTGAAACATTTTTAAACTGATTAAACAATCCAGATATGGCGCGTTAATTGAGTATGTATGCAGAGGTATAACAAACTTAAACGTAGTTTGCTGTGATAAAATTATTTGGCTATTTTTTTATTTTATGTTTTTCTCTTTTTGTATGTGTTCTGTCTATGATGAAAAGCCCCCCCAAAAAATGTATTTGGCTTGGATTGGAGAATTAGTATCCATACTTAAGTATATCATATTAATTACGGTATGTTTTAAGTGACACTTAGACTATGAGTTCTTTCTCATTTGGGTTTCTGTTTCACAGCCGCAGATTTTTAGAGCAAATCCAAGTTTGGCCATATAAATATTAAAGTGGATGAAGCGCTAACCAAAAAATGAAAAGCAGTCAGTGTCACAGCTACAATCCTGTTTTGCCACAAGATGGCAGCAAATATTTGGTGCATTTATTAACTGATCCGTGCAAAGGTCCATTTGAAAGGCTTGACATTCTCATAAAGAGGAGAATGAGCATCAGGCGAATATAATGCACAAATCACATGTAAGTTAAATATCTGACTCGGCGTTGATTGTGGGAATGGAGGAAGAAAGGGGCAGAATTATGGCCCAGAGCTTGCTGATGTACCGGACAGATTAAGAATATAGGGGCAGGGTAAACAACATGGGAAGACATGTGAGACAAGCCTGTCTCCTGCAGATTACATTCATAAGAGACAGGTGCTTGTTGGATGCCTGGGTTGGGTGCACAAAGCACACAACTTTGACTGGAATTTATATCCATAAGTCAGTGTTTACTTTTTCCGATATCTAATCAAGACCACGATCTTTTCCCCATCCTGAGCTTAAACATTAAAAACCATAAAGTAATTATTGTAATCAGTGTTTCATATGTTCAATGTCAACTTTGTAAAGAAGGTGGGCAGAAGATAGGAGGTTTTGCAGCATGAGCTAACCTGCAGGAGGACGTGGTTTTCTCACATGGGAAATAAATACACATTTTGCATAAATGTCTGATAACCACATATGCCTACACACTATATGAATCATCACTTATGAAATGCCTTTTTACAGTGGGTGATAACCCACATTTATTCTACATGTGAATTCCACACGAGGGCTTACATTTCTCATGTGAAAATCTGCTGTGCCTGCATGTGTCATGTTAGCTTACCATGAGCGAAATGCCCAATCGGCTATACACTGTGTTCGTTGGCGGTTGTGTGAGCCAGCAAACTAACACGAACCATCTGTATTGTTCATTCACCGGTGTAAGCGATGGAAAGTAGCGCTATGCTAACCTTTTCGAGTAGGGACTCTCTAGCTCGCAGCGCTGTGGGTTATGTAAATTAGATTCCAGAATATTGTTGTTACAAAAGTTCAAGAAAAGAGAGCCAGGAACATTTCTAAAAAAAAATAAAAAAGAAGCAGAAAAGTCAACTTAAATGCATCACACACAACTTCTAAAATGTAAAGTACATATTGACGTATGAACACCTGTAAAAACATGCACATGTCACATAATTCTCAAGAATGACGTGAAAGCAAGTTGTTGATTTTATCAACCTGACAAGTTCAGAATAAAGGTTTTGTTTGAGCGGTGGGAGTGCATTCAGAAAATGTGGTAAACACCGCGCCCAACCAGGCCTGCCCGAACACGAGACTAATACAGAATGTACTCATTATTCTGTGGGACAAAAGCTAAGCTGCAGTTTACCTAATTAATGGCTTTTACATACTGTTTGCCAATGCATAGGCTCATTGCGTAAGTCCAACAAAAAAGTACATTTGACTGTCAGTGAGAACATTGCTGCGACCTGCTGCAAAACAGCAATATTTTTCTGATCCACTTGTTTATTATAATAACACAGACTGTACAGGTTGGCCCAGTTGCCCACCAGGAATCACCACGGTATGAGAAGACTCCTGGAAAGCAAGAAACAAAGATCAATTTCCTGTAAACGTGATGAAATTGTGATATTTGTGTGACTGTGACTGACGGGGCAAGATGTCGAGCCCTTCAGTGTTCGGTCGACAAGTGCTGCTGATGATAAAAATTGACAAGCTTCTGAACCGGAAGCAAATTATTTGCGTAAAAATGTGATCGTTAAATCACAGATGAGAGATCTGAGAAACCTCCGTTCCATTTGACAAATCTTTTCTACAAGTAGTCCCGCCATCTTTAATTAGAATTTGATCCAACCGTCTGTAACCAAGCCCCAGCAATCCTCATTTTCGGCTTTGGTCATGTCCAAATTTAAACCAACTCTGGGCTTTTCAAAAACCTTTCTGTCCATATATGCAATTTTAAGTTACTTGTACAATTCTTTACTCGATTATCTCCATTTTATGCTATAGCTATAGGTACTTTTGCAGATTTAGATGATTTATACAAAATATAAATTATCTAATAGATTAAGATATACTTTTAGGTTAAATTACCGAGAAGTATATAAATTAATTTAAATTGGTCAACACTTCCTCATCCTATGATTTCGTACGAAAAAGTTCCTCTCGTTATTTGCGTGTTTTCCAACAAAAGTCCAGCAAATGGTGTCAAGTTCTGCTCGTTAGGTGCATACGGTCTTTTCAAAATACACTGCCATCTGCACAGGAAACAGGTAAGTTAGGTTTAGGCAACAAAACTAATTGGTTAGGTTTAGGAAAAGATAGTTGTTTGGGGTAAAACAACTACGGAAGTGCCGTTACTGAAGTACGCAAGTTATGTTACAAATACATCAATGTTGACTTCTCTTTTCGCACGGGAAGGGAACAGCTGTCTCCTGAGTTAAAGTCTGAAGTTATTTGGACCCGCCTGCCCCGTGTGGGCTTTTGTGATCTTTATACGTTAAAACCTTTTAAGTATAATTTTGGTGCTGATACTTGTGTACTTTTACTAGAAGTTTGAATGCAGGACTTTTACTTGCCACTAAGTACTTTTATACTATAGTATTGCTGCTTATACTTCATTAAAAGATCTGAATACTTCTGCCACTCCTGGTGATAGCTCATCTATAAAGTTGGAAGAGCTTAAATACACCCGGGTCTTGATTAATAAATTACCATGATAAAGTATGGCATCAGTTCCTGCACTATGAAGACTATGAATAGAAATCTAGAGCTTAACGCCTGTAACTGATAACCACAATGTTGTACAATCATAGAGTATTTTATCAATCTCAAGATTATTATGGCTCTCAGACATTTTCTTAGTTTTGTTTCCTGCTTGTGAGTGTTGGCCGGTCCGTCAGGGGATGGAGTGGGTGAGATGTAGGAACTCAATAATGATTGAAAAAAAACAATAATAACATTTGAATACACAAATTGCTGTATGATCACTGGGGTGACAGGCTAAATACTTTTTGGTGTTGTCTTGTAAAATGTTGCGGCTGTGGCCTCGTGTAGGTTGAGAGAGTTCCATGGCTGTGAGGTCCGACGTGGAATAATAATGAGGTAGGCCCAGCTAGGCGTGGGTGGAAATCTGTATGGAGAGACAGTGAGAGTCAGTTGTTCCACACAAACACCAGCTGAAGGCTGCAGTCATGTCTCAACAAGCATTTATAGAAGTCATAAGGGAAATTATTTCTTAGATCCCACCAGTAATAATGACATGGTGAGGGATTTATCCTTTTAAAACTTGAAGCTGTTTCAAGGTTACATGTGTTAGTTAATTAAGTGGAGACACTACAGGTGAATAGGATAAGTATGTATCTTGTTTTTTAAAATGTTTTTTTTTTGGTATTTTGGTTGGAGTCAGTTTTAAAATGCTTGTATTATTTTGTTGACATATTAGAGTCAAAGTTGTAGTTACTGAGGGAATGTTGTATATCTCTTTGTATCACTCAATAAATGAGAAAATACTATCAACAGCCATAAATTAATTAAATAAGTTTGCTATGTTTTTAGGAAAAAAATGTTGTATAAATCAGGAATGAATGATGTATGAACAAACCCGTCTGTGAAAACCTTCAGAATATAGAGAGGAATGAAACTGGAACGTGTGGTGGATGTAAGAGCTACTGAAGTGGAGATTTATGGATCAACAATCTGGACAAAAACAGCCTTAAAAGATACATTTTGTAAAATACATACAAATTAATAGGGTAAGAAATAATTAGGAAAGGATATCACCATGAAACTTCCACAGTTGATTACTGACATAAAGACAATATTTGTTGTATTACAATTCTGAAATATTATATTTACATATTCAAATGAGGCATTATCTAATGGTAACGTTTGGTGAATTTAGGAGAAATCTACCGACACAAATAGACAGAGCAGTACAATTAACGGATAAATGTATATTTTAGATTTTCTACGTTTAACTCCCACCCTCGAGTCTGGTTTGATCACCCTCCAAACGACCCCCCTCCTCCTCCTCCTCCTCCTCCTCCTTTCTCTCTCTCTCCCTCCCTCGGTTGTTGACTGGTTGGGCCGGTTACGTAACACATATATGCCTTACGCACGTGGCCACAGCAATAATAGCTGGCGATATTCTTGACGGATTAAACATTACCATCGAGCCAGTAGTGATCGTGACATTCACACGCACACCGCATTTTGGCACCGAGGCGTAACGAATAATGGTGAGGTCAAGAGAGAGAGTCTGGTCAAACAACAGAGTGGGTCTATGCCATTCAAAATGATTATTATTATTATTCCTGCCGTTAAAGAAGACGATGGTCATATATGGTGACCACTTCGATATATTCTGAATAATAATAATAAGATTTGACCTGAATGCAGATGTATTTGTTCATTAAGGGACATCCCTTAACACGTTAATGGTATTAAGCGTATTACCCCCCCCCCCCCCCCCCCCACATGGTGTCACCATGCCCTCAACAGATTGACCACTACCCCTCCCCTCTCTGAGACGGCGGCTCGATCCCTAAAAGCCCGGATGAGAGCAGCAGGCGACGTTCAAGGCAACATGGTCGCGTGAGTCGAGGACAACCATTCCATTCCATTCCTGGTGGTGGTGGTGGTGGAGGGGGAGAACGACGACAGCCACTGCTGGAATCTGTGACATTTTCGACGCGACCCACGGAGAGCGGTTCTGGGAAAAAATACACAGGCAGCGATAGAGGCGTGGAGGCGGAGAGGAACGGCACGTTTCTCCCCCCTTTTTGCGGTGTCCTATTTCGTTGGTAAGTACATTTTGTCTGGCAAAAAAAAAACACAACCGCTGCCCCTGTGCCCCCCCCCCCTCTCGATGGGGTTCTACCTTGTTTAGCCACTTTGCTCACGCATTTCTTTGTGGTGAGCGTGTCTGCGTGCGGCGTTTGAGGGAGGAGGAACGGGGCCTTGGTGAGTGTGAACACAGCGTTAAAACAGAAATGCCCGTGTGTGTTTTAAGTCGGCTGCTGCGGCTCGCAGCCACGCAGTTTAAACTTGTGCTCGCGTAGCTTTCGACGGACAACGGAGCCTGTAAATGTTGTATTTCGCCACAAGTGGCTACATTGTCGTCTTCGCGTGCTCGAGACGTTGTTGCCACTGGTCAAACGAAACGAGTGAATGGAGCCGCTACACGTGTGTGTGTGTGTGTGTGTGTGTGTGTGTGTGTGTGTGTGTGTGTGTGTGTGTGTGTGTGTGTGAGTGACTCCACATCCGATAGAGTAGCACCAGTATATAGAGACACTGGTCTGTCTACCGGTCTGAACTAGAGTGGGAAACTTAGGAACGATGTGTATTCAGATCGTTTACTAAAGTATAAGTACATGTACCACACTGTAAAATGTTCTGCGTTGAAAATGTTACCGAAGTGTGTAGGTGTTCTTAGCAAAATGCTCTTAAAAATATCAGAAGAACTCCATGCAGAACAAGGCCCACTGTGAGTGCAATGCTTTTACATATTTTATTATTGGGTTGTTATTATGCATTAATGTGTCAGCAGCAGCTAATCTACTACCACCCACTACTTTACTGTCAGGTAATTCAATCTATAACAATATATATATATTTAAATGTAAAATCTTAATTTGTAAAATAACTACCCATGCTTTCAAATACATGTAGTGCAGTGAAAAGTACAATAGTAACCTCAAAAATGTAGTGGAGTAGAAGTATAAAGTAGCATGACAGGGAAATACTCAAAGTAAAGTACAAGTATCATACATCAAGTTTGTACTTGGTACAGTACTGAAGTAAAAGTCCGTGCTGTAATGCAGATGCTACAATATTTAGCTATAGAGTGTTCTAACTCAACTACAACAGTATTTATTGTTTGCCCGTTGTTATGAATTGCATCATATTGTCACGTGTTCCTGTTATTCTGTCGGCTCCCTCTTATTCCAATTACAACATGTCACATTCAATCTTTTTCTTCTTTTATATTTCACATGCCCCCCCCCCCACTAAACCTGCTTTATCCTATGGCCTACATAGGCAGTGGAAGCACATAGCGCTCAAGTTAATGATTAATCTGCTACTTACGATAAGAAAGAGCGAGAAGAATGCCGGGGGTATGCCACAACCTCCCATGTTTTTTCTCCTAGTTCTCTCATAAAAGCTGAGAAAATTTGAGTTTTTTTTTTTTTTTTTAAATATACAAAGCAAGGGCTCGTAAAGTTGAGAAGAACCACATGCACTGATTGCTGTATCTTGTCTAGCCATAAAGGTTATAGGACAGATATGAAATCGTTATTGCGATAAGTTATGCCGATTAATGACTTCCACTCTTTTTTTGTGCTCCATGTGAGCACATGAGTGACCGGTCTGGGGCTTTTTTGTTGACAACCTCCTTACGATAAGGACCGTGACGCCAGCCTCTCCCCTCTCCATTATTTGCAAAACAATCCCAGCTATCTGTGAATAAGTAATTATGAAAACGGCACTGGACTTTATTTGCAGCTCCTCGCGCCCTTATCTCGTGTTTACGCGTCAGACGCAACGATTGTAGAACGGGGATTTATACAAATTCAAAGTTCTTGCACCCACACAGTCTAATCTGCTGTTTTGCATTCGCTTTGGAAGAGACGGAAAAAACTAAAATTACATTTTCAAATGAGTCTTATTGACATTTTTCTATGACTACCATGTGGAATTAAGTTGACAGGATCCATTTCTATTCTGACTGTACTTTGACCTGCCCTTTAGTGAAACAAAAAAGCAAAAAAAAGAGGCAGAGTGATTCACACTAAATTGGCAGTTCCGCGGCGACAGGGTGCAGCGTCAATAGACTCTCTTTTAAATCCCAAATGCCTCATAGCAGACACACCGAGTCAGTGCACATTTCAAACAGCAGTCAAGTCTGGCGGCTTAAGCTCGTGTGTTTTTCGAAGTCATGGGAGGTATGTGTGTACGTTGTGTAATGAATGTTTTCATGTTCAACACCATGCCCAGAGAGCAGAGTCGGACCAGTTTTTTACGGAGGTGTGCTTTCGTCGCGTACCGGTGCACTGTAAGAAACGTACTGTGAAATTCACAGTTATTAACTGGCAGCAATTGACAAGTTACTTACTGTAAAAAAAAACACAGTAACTAACTGGCAGCAATTGACAAGTAACTTACTGTGAAAATAATCACAGTAACTTACTGTGAAAATGAATCACAGTAACTAACTGGCAGCAATTGACAAGTAACTTACTGTGAAAATAATCACAGTAACTAACTGTGAAAAATAATCACAGTAACTAACTGGCAGCAATTGACAAGTAACTTACTGTGAAAATTAATCACAGTAACCAACTGTGAAAAATAATCACAGTAACTAACTGGCAGCAATTGACAAGTAACTTACTGTAAAAATTAATCACAGTAACTAACTGGCAGCAATTGACCAGTAACTTACTGTGAAAATAATCACAGTAATTGTTACCATGTATTGTATTTTTTAATACAGTAGCAGTTTTATATTGTGAAATCAAACAAAGTAACTAAAGTATTTACTGTATTTTTAATTACAGTAGTAGTGTTATAACCGTAATATAAAGAACAGTAATCTCCAAGTATTGTAATTATTTTGACGGTTATAGTGTTTAAACTGTAAAATAAAACACAGTAATATCAAAGTACTGTTTTTTTTACGGTAATACTGTTTAAGCTGTAAAATATAAAATAGAATGTTGTATTTGTAAGTTACAGTATCTTAATGGCGTAATTTACATATTACCAGTATTCTGCTGTTAAAATAAAATACACCCATTTTTAAGCTTCAACAATAACTGTGGGGAGACAGCAAACAATACATTTTTAACAATTTATTCTTAATTGTTGAACAGATAACATTATTCTTGTGCTTGCGAGTATACCATGGCTTCAACAAACAATGCACTAGGAATTTTGTTTTCTTTTGATAACCCAATGACAATTATCTTCTTCTGAAATGTGCATAACTGACAAGAGCTGTAATCTCTAAACATTTACAATCACAAAACAATGGATATTAATATCCAAAAACATGAATATTGCAACATTTGAAACCGTGGCGATAACAAAAACACAAAAATATGAGGCCTTTTCTTCTGCCAATTTTAGATATGTTCTGTTATTGAAAAGGCACCATTTGGTAAATATATTACACACATTATTCTTGCATAAAACACATTTTAAAAAACTTTGAATACACAAAACCAAATGCAAAAATGGTGCCAAACTAATTCATTCCCCTGAAATCCACCGATCTTACTAAACATTAAGAGTGTAGAGGAATTGCCACAGTAAGAAGGGGCCAATAAACCAAGTGCTGTGACAGTTAACATGTACTCTACAGGAGGAATTTGAGGTAGACAGCTTAAAAAGTAACTCTAGCTGTCTCTCAACTTTTAAGTATTAAATCTCTTTTTGAGAGCTTTTGTGCATTTACTTCTGGGTAGATATAATACACAAATATCACACAAAAAAGTATTACATCTCCATGAAAACCTTAATGCTAACTGCAAAAACAGTGTACTATACACATTAGTATACAGTGCAGTTCATACTTAACAATTGGTATATTTTATGGAAATTGAACCAATCATATGCATCAGTGACAGTTCCATTTAAAACAATGATAGTAACATCTTAATAATACTGTTTTCCCTTTACATACAAAGAGAGCTCACCCTGTTCCACGGACGAACTGAGGTGACTTCACTGAGCAAAGTAGTCTGTGGCTCCTTGCCTCTTAGTGAGTCCATCACTATTCAGTCCATCAGCTCCACAGTGCAAAATGAATAGCAGATCCCTGAAAAAACAACAAACAATAGCAAATAAGAAATTAACTTCATTTGAGTGGATGAAGCAGGGATTAAGGAATATTATTTGACCTGTGGGAGATCAATGTCCCACATATATCTTTAGTGGTGTGAAGGCAATCTGGCATTCATGGGGTGGAGTCACCAGTGTGGGGACAGGTGTATATATTTTTTTGTTGTGGCGTGGGGGGGGTTACATACACCTAGGTTACAGTCGGCCCTTTCCAGCAAACTGATGCCTGAACTGTATTATAAACAAGGTTTTGCTACCAGGCGAGCAATGTCCATTCCAACCACATCTACTGGCATAAAAACAGGAAGTCAGTGGTAAAGTAGTAAAGCCTGCATCTTGCTTGACTTGATTGGCTGCCTCTGTCAATTGTGACATTGACAAGCAGTGCGACTCCGCACCTGGTGCTGAAAAGTTGAGAATATTTTATCTAAGGTGCGCACGGTGTATGAAAGGAATGCAATGATTTTGCAGGTGACGCGTCTTGGTGTAGTCAGTATGAAAATTGGAGGTTTAGTAAAACTCACATACTGTTGTGAGGAGGAACTCTGCTTTGTCTGTGTGCATGCCTGTTCTCTCACTGCCACCAGTTCATCAGTTCTAAGTTATCTAAATATTTTAAGTTGAAGTTCGCTCAGACACACACGGATAAAATAACACGGAAGAAAAAAACGAGGCCACATCATCTTTTATCTGTAGAGCTAAAATCAGTAAGCCACGCTTGCTCTGGTTACTGATATGCTACACGTATATATGCAGATTTACAGTGCATATAAACCTGTTGACACAGTTAGCGCAGATGAGTTCAATAGTATATGGCATCAGAAAAAGCCACATTCTGACAGATTAACTTCCAGCGTGCAATAGTAATAAAACTCAATTCAGAGTTTATGAGTGTTATTTTACAGATTTCTTAAATTTTACTGTTGTTGGACAGAGTTTAACATATGTAATGGGCACTTAGTGGTGGTAATGTTTACGATTACTTACTTACATTCAATTGTTTGTTTTTGCTGTTGCATGCTGGGAAATCTAGCAGATACAATATAAAACTTTTAATCTTACACAATACTCCATTCAATTCTATGCCATTAGACAATATACATGTGTATATATATACGTATATTTTTTTTTTTTTTAAATATCTATTCAAATTACTTTATAAAATCGGTCTAAATGATCAGATACAGTTCCTTTTTCCACGCTCATATGCAACAAAAAGTCTAATCTTTTATTCACAAATTATTTCTGTTCTGTGTGGAGCAAGGTTGTAATAGTTTTTAAATTAAGTATATTTTATATTAGTTTTGACTTTTCAATTTCATAGTTTTAGTTAGCATTCAGAGTATTTGCTGGTTTTAGCTTAGTTTCAGTTTGTCAGAAATGAATAGTTTTAGTTTTTGCATTTAGTTGTTATAGTTTGTTTTTGTTTGGGCTAGGTATAATGTCTCTACATACAAAATACATGGTAAAAAAAACTGTATGAATGGCCATAATTTTGAAATATTTTGATTTGGGAATAAACTTGTGTATTTTCAGAACCACACTCGGAAGAAAACCAACTGGCAATTTCAATCCTACCCCAGCTGGTCAACATCAGACCTGAATAGATCTGTTAAATGTAATTTGTTCTACTAAATCATATTGTTGTTAAATTCTAGACTGCATGTGCACTAGACTGCATGTGAAAAACAAGAGGGATTTATTGTGAAAGCAATTTGCAGCATCCCGTGGAATGTCATGTCTGTTTAGTTGATGGAAATTCCTGTCGTCTCCTTTTTTATCTGAAGTGATATATTAGCAGTAAAAGTTTTACGTCCATTTTATATTATTTTTGTTGAATGCCAGATTGCGTTTATACCATTAATAGCCACATATTGGTCTTTTTTGTGACTAGAAGGGCAGAAAACAGACATCTATGCCTGCACACGGTTCAAAATATCCCGTTTGAAATTGACATTACATGACAATGACTATTTCTTCAGTGGAAATTAGTTCCATTGAAAACTGTCCAATGTGTGTTCTGGATATATTATTTAAAGTATCAAGGACACATTGAAAGCAGATTTAACTTTAACATTATCTAAGAGACTAATATTTCAAAACTTTGACAAATAAAAACCAAACCTTCATGGATAAATACCACAAGAGGGAACTCTTTAAAGGCCATGTTATTATAAGAGCCTCACCTCCATCTGGTTATTCTGCCAGTCAAATGCAGTGAAGTCCCTCATGAAGGATTTGACGCATTGGTTCATATCTGATGTCTTGCGCTTTACTGGTCTTCCACTTTCCATTCTTTTCTTGACCTTGGCACTGCATTTGCTGGAGTCTGGATTTACCCTGACAAGGAACCCAATACAAATGAAAGTTAATATTTAGAACCACCAAGCTCATCAGTCTTTTCAGGGCATATCAACAAGGTCATACAACGATCAAACTCTTTTTAGATAATAATTGGGCAAACGGTTTTTACAGCAAAATCAAATAGATGCTGATTGTAAGAAGTCCTATTCTTGTATTGTCCGCAAATGCCACCTAAATGCAAGTATGGTGATTTTTACCTGGTCAATGCTACAAGCAGACTTTAATGGAGAAATGCAGGTAATGCAAATGCAAAGAAACGTGATGTACATAAGAATTTATAACAATACCTTTGTATACGTTGTGGCTGCTTCCACCTGATACTCAAGGGCCAGGGCAGTTGTGAAATCTGGCATGGGAGGTAAATATGTGATTACCACACGGCCTTCTATGGACAGCATCCACCTGTTGCAGACATACATACAATAAACATGTGCTGTACATGATTTAAAAAGTCCAATCGTGGAAAGTGAGCATATTTGTTTAATCACTCTTATTATAAACTGTAAAATTTACAATCCGTGCCTCTCCACCAAGTCAGAGACGCAAACTTTGACAAGTTTCAGCCTGTTTTTTTCTGTAACAATGGCCTGAGTTTGGAGTTCCTCAAATATTTCAGGAACTTTCTTATTGAGGAGCGGCCTCAATCCATCCTCCACATAGATTTTATATTCATGTGCTTAAAGGTCCTTCGCCCTATAGCCATATAACGGCAGGGAAAGCCCTGCTACAAAGTCAACTGTGATTAAAGAACCTGTTCTAGTCCCTGTTCAAGCCAATTGTAAACAGCTAGCTAATATTAGTTCCATGTAGGTTAATGGCACACTTAGTTTCTTTAACAAATCAAACACAGTTAACCCAAACTTTACATTTAATAACGTTACAGCTTAACCACTTAACGATACTTACTTTTCCTCTGCCCCATCGCTAACACCTGTCTGCTCTAAGCGCATCTAAGTCACTCTATCTACACCTCAACACCCACACACTGACGTTAAAGTTACGCACTTTCGCGCCACTTCTGACGGAACAATGAATTAAATATAACAAAGATAGCTAGCTAGGCTTGACCAACCGAGTGTTTGCTAGCTCACAAATGCTAACATGAACTGACATGACATAACGCTCATCATGATGGCCAGAACATAATTTACCCAGGCAGTTAAAGAAGCTAGCTAACGTTAGCTATCCAATATCAGCTAGCAGAGTCATTCATTCAACGTTAACCACTAGCTTAACTCAGTTCTTCAGCTAACTAGCTGATAGCTAATGTTAGCCAGATGGCTAGATACTGTTGGCAAACTATTTTAAGAGATATAATGTTAACGTTACTCACTTAAATTAATCTTTACCGATATCCAACCAGCTCTGTGTCATCACAGTGTGTGCAGACGTTCGCTCCGTACCGCAGCGCCCGGAGCTCTCTCCCCCCATCAGCCGCACAGGCGGCAAGCGGGCGGGGAGCTCCGAGCGCTGCAGCACGGGGCGAAGATTTTCACATTGCGCCGCTGGACTGCACACACTACGTTACACACACTTCCATTAAAATATGGGGCCACTGTTTTGGTAATATAACCAACGCCAACAACTCACCGCTAGTGTTGGAATGTCCTCCTCTGAGACGTCCATCTTCTTTGGCAGCCAGCAGTGAAAAGAGCAGCTTGACGGTTGCAAGTTGAAACATTTGAAATAGCTCAACCGTGATTGGTCAAGGCAGTCCACTGTTCCCGCTTTACCGAGTCTCAGGAGGATACACGTTTTATATTTGCGTTTATTTGGAAAGCAATAATTTGATTTCAAGTCCATTTTCAGATGACTTATTCATACATTAAATATTTAAAATTGTAGAAAATGAATTGTCAAAAAACACATTTTGCACTCAACAACACACTCATGTGTGGGCTGATCCATTGTCATACTACACGTGTGTCTGTTAAAAGGATACAGAAATGACATAAAATGTGTTAAAGTGCCCTTGACACAGCAGATGTGTGATGTATATTAATTTAGATTCATGTTTTTCTGCTGGATGGCACCATCCCTGAACATGTTCCAGTCTGTATTCCAAACAGTCCTGTAGAGCAGATATAGTTTCATCTAACAGTTGGGAGTGAGGCTGAGGGACAAAAGGGTGTGCTAGCTAGCTAATTTAGTGGTCTGATTAACAGTAAATTCATAAAATGTAGACCCCCATGTTACTATTACTCATTTCAATAATAATAATACTTTTTATTTGTATAGTGCTTTAAAAGGTACTCAAAGACACTTTACATGCTAAAAACAGAAACAATAGAAGCAATTACAATATAAACAAGATAGATAATATAACCGTATCGAACAGCACAAAAACATACATCACTAACTTCACAGGTTAAAAGCAGATTTAAATCGATGAGTTTTAAGTGCAGTTTTGAAAGTGGCGATTGACGGAGAATGTCTGAGGTGCTGGGGGAGGGAGTTCCAGAGGGAGAGGGCAGCAATGGAGAAGGCCCTCTCCCCCGAGGTCCGGTGCTTGGACAAACTAGGGGGGGTAAGGAGGTTGGCGCGGCGTCATGTTGGGAGCGTGTCGATGCAGGAGGTCTGAAAGGAAAGGGTTCAGGGTTATGAAGGGCTTGAGAAGAATCTTGAACTGGATTCTTTTCTGTATGGAGAGCCAGTGGAGGTTTTGAAGGACTGGGGTGATGTGGTCTCTGGTGCGGGAGTGGGAGAGCAGACGTTCAGCTGAGTTCTGGATGTATTGTAGTTTGTTGATGATTCGGGTGAGCCGTACAGGATGCTGTTGCAGTAGTCCAGTCGAGAGGTGATGAAGGCGTGGATGAGTGTTTCAGCAGCTGTTGAGGAGAGGGAGGGCAGAGACGGGCGATGTTTTTGAGATGAAAGAAGGCGTTTTATGGGATGTGATTGACGTGGCGTTAGAAGGAGAGGGTTTGATCAAAAGCAGGGACATCGATGCAGAGAGAGAAGTTGTGGTGGGATTTGTTTAGTGATTTGGGGCCGATGATGAGGATTTCAGATTTGTTGCTGTTGAATTTGAGAAAGTTGGCTGGCATCCAGGTTTTTCTATCTGTGAGGCAGTTGGTGATGGTGGAGTGGGTGATGGGGTGATGGATTTGGTGGAGATTTAGAGCTGGGTGTCCTCAGCATAGCAGTGGAAGTCGAGACCATGGTGGCGTATGATGTCGCCAAGGGGGAGCAGGTAATGAGTATGAGGATGAAGAGTAGGGGACCGAGTACCGAACCTTGGGGGACACCTTGGCCAGGACAGAAAAATGCCGTGACCGGGTCGATTGGCCGCAGGTACTTCTGAGCGAGGCAGCAGAGCGAAGTGGCCGGACGGGGGTGTAGGGCTTGACCATGGGCTGGAGATAGGAAGAAGCTGTTCCTTTCACTGCCCTGTAGGCTAGCACCAGAGTCTTAAACTGGATGCAACCTCTTACAGGGAGCCAGTGTAGAGAATGGAGAAGGGAAGTTGTGTGGGAGAACTTGGGGCGATTGAACACCAGACGAGCTGCAGGTTTCTGGACAAGCTCCAGAGGTCTGATGGCCGACGCCGGGGCTCCGGCAAGTAGTGAGTTGCAGTAGTCCAGGTGGGAGATGACAAGAGCTTGGATGATGAGCACCTGCACCGTCTCATCAGTGAGGAAGGATCGAATCCTCCTGATGTTGTAGAGCAGGAATCTTCAGGAGCGTGTAACCGATGCAATGTTTGCTGAGAACGACAGTTGGTCATCTAGGGTCACACCCAGATTCCTCGCAGTCCGAGTTGGCGTCAACACGTTATCATCAATGGTGATGGACAGGTCTCGGTGAGGGCAACCCCTCCCCGGGAGGAACAGTAGCTCGGTTTTGTCCAGGTTGAGCTTCAGGTGGTGTGTCGCCATCCACTTTGAGATGTCAGCGAAGCACGCAGCAATGCGTGCCTCCACTTGAGTGTCACCGGGGGGAAATGACAAGACCAGCTGGGTCTCATCGGCATAACAATGTTAAGAGAAGTCATGAGAGCGAATAACAGAACCCAGATATGTTGTGTAGAGCGACAAGAGAAGGGGGCCCAGAACTGAACCTTGTGGAACCCCCGTAGTCAGCATGCGTGGTTCCGACACGGCCCCCCTCCATGTCACCTGGTAGGATCAACCTGTCAAGTAGGATGCAAGCAGGGAGAGTGCAGAGCCTGAGGTTGGAGAGAAGGATCTGGTGGTTCACCGTGTCAAACGCCGCAGACAGGTCCAGGAGAATCAGGACAGAGGAGAGAGAATTCACCCTCGCGGCATGAAGCGACTGTCACCGCAAGGAGGGCTGTCTCTGTCGAGTGACCCACCTTGAACCCGGACTGGTGGGGGTCCAAGAGGCTGTTCTGGTGGAGATAGGAAGACAGTTGGTTAAAGACAGCACGTTCAAGTGTTTTGGATACAAAGGGTAAAAGAGAAACCGGTCTGAAGTTCTTGACATCAGAAGGGTCAAGTGATGGTTTCTTCAGAAGAGGGGTGACTCTGGCAGTCTTGAAAACCGTGGGAAAGCATCCTAGCAGGCCGCTAGAAGGCTACCCAGCTTGTTAAGATGAATACCATCGTTCTTAAAAGAGGAAGAGCGGTCCCAAAACAGATTAAAATTGTCAATGAAGCCTACGTTGTGGGTCCTTGACTGGAGTCAAGTGTGGAGGCTGAGGACTCTGCTGAACTGCTGTGATCCACGGCCGAGTGTCGGAGTTGGACCACTGATGAAAGCAGACCGTCCACGGCTGTCTAAAAAGTGTAAAAGATTTAAAAAATCAATCTTATTCAACTCACACTGGTGGAGTCTGAGTTGACCAACTGTGTGATTCCCACATGAACGATCATTTGCCGAATGGTAGATGGGAGTGTATGCAGCAGGCGAGGCAATTTCAACAGGATGTCGGGAGCTGTCGCTCCGGGGAAACAGCGTGTGGCTGCGTTGAAGAAATGGATATTCCTGATTATGGAATCCACGACAATCAGTGCCGTCGGGGAGAAGAGGGGACGAGGAGACAACACAGCGCGTGTAATATGGAGGAGACGAAGATTTAACAAGTGGTGACGGAGTGGACAGGGAAGGACTGAGAAAACGGGGGACAGAAGCTCGCCGCGGTGCTGGTGTAAAGAGCGGTATGGAGCGGCGAGTCCTGGTGCGAGAGGAGGGCTGAGGAATGACTGGCATAGGGATGTCAGGGGACCCGGGGCCGTGGGTCCCGCGAGGCGGCAGGTCGGATGGTGTAGTCAGAGGAGGGAAGTCGTGGAGGGCAAGAATGTCATATTTATTCTCCAGCTGGACATTAAGTCCAGCTAATGGGGTGTAGGAAGTAATGGGGTGTAGGAGAGGAATGTCTCCCTTTCCGGCTGCTGCGAGCACAGACCAGGGACCAGGGCTCGTGATGGGATGGAGTGGAGCTGACCAGGGCTTTAGGCTTAGCTCCGAGCCGTAGCCAGGAAGCCTCAGGGATTTTGACCGGAGGAGGGGCCGCGTCAGCAGGACTGGAAGCGGTGGAATCACATGGTCGCTGGCTGTGTCGGTTTGTGCTGGACCGAAGATGATGGTGTCCATGAGCTTCTCAGCATCCTGGATCCTGTAGAGTGTGGAAATTCTTCCTTCCAGCTCTGTGATTTTATCGATCAGGCGCGCGCAGCTGACACAATTGGATGGACAGGTGAGTGGAGCCATAGTAGATGTGGTGGACAATTGGGCTCCAACCCGCAGCCCACAGCCTTGTCCAGGTATTAGCAACGTAGCTGATTCACAGACGGCCCCGTTTTCAGTTTGCTGATCACTCTGTATCTGTGGTCCCTGTAGCATTAGCTAGCTTCAAAGCCCAAAGCTAAAAACAAGCCGGTAGTAGCCCAGCAGGCTATCCGGTCTGGGGAATGCCAAACCTAAGAGGTATAGTACGTGTTGGCTGACATCGTGCTCCTAGTTCAATACACACGGATCAAAACAGCCAGGATCTCAAAAGTATAGCGCAAGAATGTGGCCAAAACTGGACAAAAATGCCAATTTGTGGAAAAGGGGAGCGGAGAAACAGCTGTGAAATAACTGAAATAAATAAGTGTGGAATTACGAAATAAAATTCCACTGAAATAAATAAGTCATTTGAAAAACATGTATTTATTTATTGAACTATACTGACTATTTTAAATATTTATCATTCCATTTATTTAAATATACAGATATTTATTGCCTCAATTATTTATTTCAAGATTTTTTTCAGTGCCATATTTATTTATTTCAGAGGCATTTTTTTTAATTTAATTTTTATATTGAATTAAATCCATTGCAATGCAGCTATCAGTTACTGTGATTTTTTTACAGAATATTCTCAGTTATTGGGATTTTCTACAACATGTTGATTACTGTGACTTTCTACAGTACTATGATGGGTAATGTGATTTTCTACAGTAGCTTGTTGGTTATTGTGATTTTCTACAGTACTATGTTCGTTACCGTGATTTTCTACAGTACTATGTTCGTTATTGTGATTTTCTACAGTTCTATGTTCGTTATTGTGATTTTTTACACTACTATGTTTGTTACTGTGTTTTTTTTACAGTAGATTGTTAGTTACTGTGAGTTCTACAGTACTCTGTTCATTACTGTGTTTTTTTACAGTAGATTGTTAGTTACTGTGAGTTTTTACAGTACTCTGTTCATTACTGTGAAGATCTACAGTAGATTGTTAGTTACTGTGAGTTCTACAGTACTCTGTTCGTTACTGTGATTTTTACAGTACTATGTTCATTACTGTGATTTTCTACAGTAGATTGTTAGTTACTGTGAGTTCTACAGTACTCTGTTCGTTACTGTGATTTTTTACAGTACTATGTTCATTACTGTGATTTTCTACAGTAGATTGTTAGTTACTGTGAGTTCTACAGTACTCTGTTCGTTACTGTGATTTTTTACAGTAGATTGTTCGTTACTGTGATTTTTTACAGTACTATGTTCATTACTGTGATTTTTTACAGTAGATTGTTCGTTACTGTGATTTTTTACAGTACTATGTTCATTACTGTGATTTTCTACAGTAGATAGTTAGTTACTGTGAGTTCTACAGTACTCTGTTCATTACTGTGATTTTTTACAGTACTATGTTCATTACTGTGATTTTCTACAGTAGATTGTTAGTTACTGTGAGTTCTACAGTACTCTGTTCGTTACTGTGTTTTTTTACAGTAGATTGTTCGTTACTGTGATTTTTTACAGTAGATTGTTCGTTACTGTGATTTTTTACAGTACTTTGTCGGGTACTGTGATTTTCTACAGTACCTTTTTGGTTACTGTGTTTTTATACAGTAAACAAGTTATTACTGTGATTTTCACAGTAAAACTTTGACTACAGTAATATTTGGTTGAATTCACAGTATTTTACTGGGAAATAGTATACAGTAAGTTACTGCTCACATACACAGTAAATTACTGTGGATTTCACAGCCGTTTTTTACAGTGTGGGGTTCTCTTTCTGAGAAACCACTCGACGTCCGCGGCTCTACTTTTAGTTCCAGGTCGATGTTGAAATTCACCTCCGGCCCCTCGCTCCGTGACGAGAATGTGGCGGGTCACGCCACATCGCTGCACAGCCTCCCTCGGTGCAGGTTTTTATTTTTATTTTTTTATCAAAGATATTTATATCCTTTGTTTTCTTTATGAGACAAACACAGTGTAATGTATGATTACAGCCAAATGCGATTGTTTTGCTATTGTAAATTGATTAGTAGATAGAAATAAATCCTATCATATACATTTTTTTATTAATTGTAGTCGCACAAAAATGGCAAAATACTTGCTGTTTCTGCGTTTTCAAGTATGTGGATCTGCTGCCTCTCTTAGTTTCATTTCTTAAATATTTTAGATAAAGCCTGACACTGATACCAAATTTTGATGCCACTATTGATATCTGCCTTTTAGCATGACATGGCCAAACTAAAAATAACCTCGGACATATTTCTGGCATTCTTGCGTGCAATGTCTTGTTACTTATTGTGTGCTTTATCGGCCTCTCTGCAGCAATGGACTGTTTGTCGGACAAACAGATTTTCACAGTTTTGTTGATTTTTATCATGGCCCTTTAGGAGCGCCGGTGTCTGTCCATCCACCACTTTGGTCCAGACTGAAATGCCTCAACAATTATCAGATGGATTAAGAGGACATTTTGTACAGACTTGCGTGATCCCAAGAGGATGACTCTTAATGACTTTGATGATCCCCTGACTTTTCCTGTAGCATACTTATGTTCGGTCTCAGGTTGACCTCTGACATTGGTTGCCGTGATTTGTAGCACCTGTCCCAGTTGGTTTGAATGCCAGTCTGGGGGGGGGGGGCTGCTGTACTTCATCCTGAAGGAGGCAGAGTGCCAGAACGTTGATCTTAATTAGTTTCCCCGTTATTTCTTTAGCCCTCTAGCGCCACAATGAGGTTTGACATTTGTGGTTTTAAGTGAAATATTTTCACAACTGTTGGATAGATTACCTTGAAACATGATAACGATGTTTTTGTGTCCCTCGGGATGGATTGCAAAAACGTACTGATCCATTAACTTTTCCCTGTAGCACCATCATCAAGTCCAAACTTTAAATTTGTCCAAGATCTACGTTTATGACCAAATACCTCCGAAACCAATGACATCCCCATCATCCTCAGTTGTAGTTAGAGGTTATCGTTAAAGGCAAACATGCCAACATGCTAAAGTAAGATGCGTTATCATTTAGCTCAAAGTACCACTGTGCAGAAGCACAGTCTCACAGAGCTGATTAATCATTAATATAAATAATTGATGGTTGCTGCCCCACAGGGTAACATAAAAGCTGCTGGCACAGCTGATTGACGCATTTTTTTTACGGATTGTTTTTAAGTTGTACAATATATACATTTTTATAATCACAGTCCGCTCTCAGGGTTTAGAAGCAAGTCCACATTTTCCAAGAAGACGTGACCTTGATCTCACGGCTCGACACGAGACGTGGGAAAAAGGCGACGTATGGAAAATGCACCGAAGTCGCTTCTGGTTTCCATGACGGTAGGGGCCCCGCTGTGCAGGTTGGCCCCCTTCTGCCGTGGGCGTAGAGGCAGTTGGGGCCGGCAGCGTCGCAGCCGGAGAACAGTCTGTCTCTCTGATCGTGGCACAATCACACTGTTATGCCTGAGCCCTCCTTCGCCATGACAACATCACATGATAGCACAGGGGGAGTGGGATGCTTCATGTCGTGTGTGTGTGTGTGTGTGTGTGTGTGTCTGCTTGTAAACAGCATTGCTCAATCCATGTTATCGCCTTAAAAAAAACTGGTTATGCATGTCGTCGATCAAGTGGAGCTGATAACGCGTCTTTTTATTTTTTTATTATTTAGAAAGGTCACAACGACAACGCTGGACAGAAGGGAGCAGGGAGGATTGTTGTGGTTAAAGGAGGAAGAGCGCACATTAAGCAAGTTGATGATGGAGAAAGACACTGAAAACAAACTTCAGAGCAGCAGCTTTTCTCATGATGAATTAATTCCAGCATTGCTTCAGGGTCAGGGCACCATTAAAAAAAAATCCAAACCATCTCGGCTCTTAATTAGACTACTTTTACAACCACTGATCCAGTTTAAGTCCCAGTGTTTAACCAGATCTAAGTTGCCTGGACGCAAAAAAAATCCTGCATTTAAACACTTAGATATTTGCGGTCTGCACACATGTATGTGTATGCCGCTGGTTTCAGGGAACTCCTGTCTCGTGGCAACCGTACGAGACACGATCAAATTGCCGGCTCGCATTCTTCTCCGACCCCAAAGTGAGCCTTAATAGCTCGTAATGCTCCGATTCTTCGCCGGCATTCGGTCCTCGCAGAACGATTGCGGTATTCCTTGAAGGTTTCTGCTGTCTTCTTGAGAAATATCAGCGTTAACAGTTAGCGTCGACTCAGTTATTGAATCTCGCCGGCGGCTACAGGCTTCCCGGTAGCCCCCCGTCTCGGTTGCTTTGAAGCAAGAGACCCCTAGCTTGAATCGGGGAGGCCGACGCAAATAAGAAAAACCTCCTATTCTTTCAGTTCCGGCCTCCTGAAAAAACCTCTAGATTGTCCCCGTAAAAAGTGAACTTGCATGTAAACAATTAGCCATTTATTACCACCAGGTAGCGTGTGACTGCTGATGCTAGCTGCATGGGGTTTTGTGTGATTTTGGCAGCGTTTGTCCTCTCCTCTCGGGCCATGAGAGCCGTTTCTCTGTAGCGTTTCTGACGGCCTTCTGTGCGACCGGCAGGGTCGGTATCAAAGCGCCGTCACACAGAGCGCCTCTTGTTTTGGGTGCTGGCCTGGTGTTAACTATGCTAATGACAGGCTTACTGCTGAACTGTGAGGCATTGTGCTTTTTGTTATTTATTGGGAGGTAGAATGGACATTATTTCCCCGTTCTTCTCGCTCAAGTACGTTTGCTCAGGAGCAGCCGGGGCTCGCTCGACTTTAATGACTCACCATTTTGCCACCGAGGCTTCCGGGGTCAGTTCGAGTCTTAATGGAAGGAAATAGTGAGAGAAGCATGGGAAAAAAAGTTATTTGTGGTGTTCGTTGATGATCCGTCTGTTGTTTTTGTGTCTGGTGGATACAAAATCTATGCTCCTGTTGCCTCTAAATATCCAAAGAGCTGGTTTTATATCAGGAGAGCATTGGCAAAACTGTGTGGGTGGGCTGTATAATATTGACAAAAAATAATAAACATTATTTTTTTGATAATTTAATATATCAGTGTGGATTGCTTCTCTGCTCGTTTGTTGCTCTGAGTGGGAGGTCTGGTGAAAGTAAGTAGTTCCAGACCACAGGAATTCATAATTGACTAACACTCATGAGATTTTGTCGACTAATTGATTAGTTGATATGATTGACAAAGCACCACTTTAAATCTTGTGTTTACTAGAGATGTGCTCGTACGTTTCTTGGAAATAAGTCATAAAAACAAAAAAGCATTAAAAAATGGCTAATTGACTACGGAAATCTCCCGAAACCACTAATGATTTCTTTTTTCCCCCTAAATGTTCAAAGACTGGTAATTCAGCTGTGCAAGAAGTTGATTTGAAAAATGTGCACTCTCATGTTGTCTGCTGGAGACAATTTAGTCATTTCAGTATGAACATTAACTTGTGTATACAATATTTTCTCAATTAATTAGACAGACATCACCTCATAAGCCATGTGTTTTAAATTTTTCTCTCGTGATTAAAAGGGGGGAGAGTGTGTGTGTGGGGGGGGGGGGGTCTTTTGTCCTGGTGAAAGTTGTCCTGAGTTTGTAGAAAGCGTGATGTTTGAACAGGTGTGAGCTCACGTGTCCGCCTCCTAACTCCGTTCTCCCGGAGTGCCGAAGGGTGCGACAGGCCCTGTGCGCACGCCGCCGCGTCGATAACTTCACCGCCTGCTTTGCGTCCGATTGTGCGGCTGGGCCTCCATGTAAGGACGAGCAGCTGGCTGACCGGTCGCTGCACACACTCATGTGACGCTGCTATTTCTAGCCAAATCATCCCTCCTCCCCACTTGGCTTTAGCAACAAGAGCGAGCGCTGGTTACGTGACACCTCAGAAAGCTGCGAGGCTGGAGGAGGGGGGTGTCAAGCTAGGTGGAGCAGAGGCATGTACAAATGCAAATTATTCTGTTCCAGATAAAATGGAAGTGAAGGCACACTACTGTCATGCAAGTCGACATGATGTCAAGAGAGTTTTTCTGACTGCTGGCTCGGACAAATCCAATTTTCTAAATAGTTTACTGTGTTACTGTGTTATAGTTTAATGGGTTACTATGGTAACTGTGATTAGGGATGCACTGATCGGACATTTTCAGTCCTGATTCCAATACATTCATCGGCTGTATGCCTCACTGTGTGGAAGAGACTGGGATCATTCCATAATGTGTGAAGCAACATCAGGCTTCACTTAAATATCGATTTTCTAATCTTGTAAAACAAAATGTACCAAATAAATACATAGATATAAATTCACGGCTCAAAATAATAAATCATATACCATCAACTTGGTAAAGAAATATTCTAAATCAACAGGAAATGCAATATAAGTGTACATTTTTTTTTTTTACTGAGGAACAAATTTAACAAAGCATGAACATGAGTGAAAATCCCAGTGTGTCACAGATAGCTGATCCTGCTTTTTGAGTCGGTATCGGCCCGGTATCGTGACTCGTCTAGTTTGGATTAGTAATCCCGGCTGCATGGGTCGTAGCTGCTGCGGTAGTGAGCCAATCAGACGTCGCATTTAATCGAAGAACGCTTGCAGTGAAACAAGTGGTGTTTTTTTCCTTCCTCATAGATCTATGAAGGCAAATCACTGTCAAAATCCGAGAGCGCAAATGAGATCCATGCGCAATCAAACAGCCGTGCACGTATTTTACGTTGACGAGCGCTTTTACATCACTCCGCGAGCAAAATTCCGTCTTGCGCGAGCAGAATTCAATTGAATACAATGGAGACTGGGTCCGCCCACTTACTGTCAAAAAGAAAAACTACTCGAGAGCGAGCAGGTCAAAGTTTCGCGAGCGAGCAGGTTTAAGCTTCGCGAGCGACTTTTGCTCGCGCGAGACAGAATTTTGCTCGCAGAGTGATGTAATAGCGCTCGTCAAAGTAAAATACGTGCTTGGCTGTTCGATTTTCGCGCGCGCATGGATTTCATTTGCGCTCTCGGATTTTGACAGTGATTTGCCTTCATATAGATCTGGGCACAAAAAGGATCGATTGCCGGTACGCTTTGACTGGAGAAGTTACTCTACTTGTTGGTGCCGGGTTATTTACCTTAACAGTTTCCCTGTGCTAATAGATGTTTGATGACGTTGATGGGGAAACATTGGACCCACAACCGTCATATCAGTGAGATCAACTACGTGACAGCATCTCTGGTGCTGACCGAACTGGTCCACAACATATCAGAAATGTAAACATTTAAAAAATTGTCTTAATAGTGTGAAAGTTCAAAATGCACTGCAGGATATTACAGCAAATTATGTCTTTAATGTCACCCATGAGACATTTAATTATACAGAGAAAATACTATTGTGATCACATACGATGACTGCACTGAATCATGTCGTTACGCCTAACAAGCTGAGACTGCCTAACAGCATTAAGGGGATTTTTTTTCTTCTTTTTTTTTAACGGGGGATTAATCAGGGCATTCAAACTGAGGGGAGGAGGTGATTAGTGGCATAATAAAGATCTCGTTGCCCTCCTTTTAGGCCATGTTCACACTACTCTGTTTTCGTTTTAAAACAGAGTTTTAAAACTAAAACGATCTCTGTCCCCACAGCGTTTCAGCATCGTTTTTGAAATGATCTCCGTCCAGACAAAAACGCCTGAAAATGAATATCACGTGACTATTCACGTACACACGGTGGGTGCCGGTGTCAACAGGAAGTAGATTGGTTGCTTAATTTAAAAAAATACGACAGAGTAATAAAGTAGTCTTTAAGAATGAAAAGTCTTGTTTGATACTTAAGATCTTCTCTAAAATCTTCCTCTATGAACTCAGACACATTTAGTGGAAAGTTTTAGAAGTTTTATTTTTTAGACTTAACGTTAGTTACAGCGCTGCGGGTCATGCTCTATCTCTCTCTCTGTCACACATCAAATTTACTTTAAAATCAACACTTACACGTAAAGGTTTACTAGATTATGATCCATAAATGTGGTCAACTCATGTCTCTCACTCGTTTCCTCGGTTTCATTGTTTCTGTTCTCACTCGCAGCTCTGCTGGTGGCTTAACTATCTATCCTACTGGAGAGCAATCAGTGTTTTGTTCCTTTACATTTTATCTGCGGACTTCACAATATTTGTGCAGAACAAAATAAGCATTAATAAGGACAGGAAAGTCCTCCGTTTTGTGTCCATCGTCCTCCCTAAAGCCGCTAACAGTGACTTCAGACAGCCGCTCCGTAGGTCTGATAACGCCGCTAGACATGCCGCTCGCTAATCGCTCCAATAACAGCTGCTTCCTTTGCAAAAATGCAGACTTTAACTGAACAACAGCTGCTAGTAAAGACAACAAGGTCAGCAACGCCTGTAATCGGTTGTCCATTTCCTGGTAGTCGATTGGTAATCAATGTTGTTGTTTATGATTTCCGGGAAACGGTCACGTGATAGGGGTGGGGGAATTTTTTATTTTTTTTTGAAAATTGCTTTTTCAGTCCACTAGATGGTGCTGAGTTATTTTCTGGTGAGGTCAGCAAAGGTCCTGGGTCAGCGTGATTGGTAGGAAGTTGGTCAAAACAAAGATGGAGACATCTGGCCTCACAACGGGGTTAAATCTGCCAACAGTAGCCAGGCTCATGGGGAGAGTGCAGCGCATAACTGTCTCATTGCCCTTGACTTCCACGCATCGCAAGTTATACTGAGTTATATAACTCTTATATCCTACTTATATAAGTTATAGTTGATATACTGAGTCCACACGTTTGCATTTAGTTAAGTTGGACTATGTAGTAATACAAACAGTTCAGTTTGTCAGGTTCATGCAACATTTATGACATTGTCTGTCTGCTTGACAATCCTATTTTGCTATTTGCAATAAAAATGATTGAAGTGAGATGAACAGACTGAAAACTTTATCTTATTAGATAAAACATGTTGACACAGTTTTCCTTTGGGGACAATTTGAAGTTGAAAAAAGTAATAAATCGCAATACTCAGAATATCGCAGTATCGTGATAATATCGTATCGCGGGACCTCTGGTGATTCCCACCCCTATCACGTGATAGTGATGTGACGAATCAGGGAAGGACACGTCATGACTGCTAAGAACCAATCAAGTAGCGAACGCGGGTATGGGCGTCATCGTTTCCAAACGTATCCGTTTTCGGCCGTCCACACGAACACGCAACCCCGGAGTTTTCAAACTTATCTGTACTCGGGAGTAGTTTCAAACTTCTCCGTTTTCGGGGCTCGAAAACGCCGGCGTAGTGTGGACGCTCGGTGTAAACGTAGCAAAACATATGCGTTTTCAAATGGAAACGGAGTAGTGTGGACGTGGCCTTAATAATGCTCAATTGCATGATTGGTGCTCTTTAGATCCATGCCGGTCCAAAAGGAGAAATGAGCAATGTTGAAACGGAGCGGCTGGAAAATGCGCTGGCACCAATATAACACTTCTGTACACAGGGAACCCCTGTGTATAAATAATATATAATAAAGATGTCCTCTCCTTCAGTATCCTGGAGTAACGAGGCCTTTTGTAGACCTGTAAACTTTAGGAGATGAGCATTGAGTATCGTTGAAAATTCCCCCCCCCTGTGAACAAGTTCCTTGCGTTGAACAGGTGTCGACATCTTCATAATGTTTCACACATTCCAGCTCTGCTGACGCTTCACAGAGAGTGACCCCCACCCCACACACACACACACACACACACACACACACCACCACCCAGAAATGCTGAGAAGGCTTACCCAGCTTCAGTCTGCAGCGTAATCTTTACACATACACACTTCTGTTTCTGCCTTGCAAAAAATATGATAGGCTGGACAATTTTTTCTATTACGTTTTTATATTGACGCATGCACGATTAACAGTGGTTTAATTAGCTGTGAAGTAAAAAGTGAAGGTAAAAAAACGTTTCAGGCCTTAGCACACTGGGGTGTTTTTTCTTTCCCATACGATTTCACTTGCATGATAAAAATATCTTTTCCAAACCCTCGTTTTTGTACGTTCACACAAAACACGAACATTACGCAGCAAACAAGTGACGGAATTTATTTTCCAGAACGAGATAGATTTTCTTTTTACACTTTTGCACAGCGAACGAAGGCATCAACCAATCACGAAAAGGATATACGTATTCAAAGCACACACTAGCGTAGAAAAACTGGAGACAATGGAATGGTATTGGTCTGGAAAAATTGCGTATAAGATGAGTTATACAAGTCAAGTATATCTAACATGGTGGAGTACTTTAGTGGAGGCAGCTGTTTATGTCAGCAAGTTTTTCCCCGACGACTACTACAGCCTGCAGGAGAGTACAGTAAGACAGACTCAAAGAGACAGCAGGCTTCAAATGGCATTTACAGCAAAACTCCATGCGTTTTGAAAATTGCAGTGGCACACGAACAACAAACGAGGAGATTTGAGCGTCACCATTCCCCCTCCTGGTTGGGGCAACACGGTGTTCTGATTTGAGGCAATGGGTGGAAAGAAAAATAAAAATAGTTTCAAGGAAACAATTTTTATCCCAACGGGATTAGAGGTGACCCTCCGTCACCGGAACACCAGCAGACCTCTTGTCACAATGAGTTTGCCTCAGCGCGGAGCACGCTGCGACGGTGCTCGGACACAAAGGAAAGCGGCACATGCCACAAAGCGCGCTCAAAAAGACATGTCGAGCCACCGCAGCTGCGTTAAAACGTTCTTATTAATAGGTGGTGTTTTGTAGGCGGAGAGAACTAGAGGAACGATAAACATTTTGTCCGTAGAGAGAATTCATTCTACATTTCTCCCGTTTTATAATCTTTGATTACAAGTATCGGAGGACAAAAACGTGTAGTTTTACTATCTGGTTGTAACCTGATTTGCCAACTTGCCACACAAATGCCAAACCGAACCTGTCCTTGAACCTGTGTGTGCAACACCGCTGACTAACACGTGATGGATAACACCAGTCACACAGTGTGTGTACCGTGTCATTTTGAGATTAACTCATTCATGCTTCACAATACAAGCAATATTTTCACTCTGTTGACAATTCACAATTGTGATTTTTTCAGGGACCTGCCTGTGGACCGTTCCGTTTCTGTCTCCATCAATCCTTTAGGAGGGAAACTTGAGTTCTTGTAGTTCTCAGATAGAACGGATCCGGCTGTTGCAAAACTCTTGACGAGAGAATTTTATATGTGTAAGATTGACGTCATGTTCGTGTTGGTGTGGTTTACCTTCGTTGCTTCTGCTTCAGGATTCGTTGTTGCACAATCATTGTAAGGACATGGCAGAAACACACAGAGCTGTCTCCCACAGTGAAGACATGCTGTGCTGAATCCCCCCATAGTTTACCCTCTACGGCAGGGGTCTCAAACTCAAGGCCCACGGGCCGAATCCAGCCCACCACGTCATTTTATGTGGCCCGCGAATCCGCCAGCAAAAAAAAAAAAGTATAAAAAATTTAAAAGTTAGACTTGAAAACAAAAAGTTAGACTTGATAGAAAGTCGAAGTTATGAGATAGAAAGTCGAAGTTATGAGATACTTAAACACAACAGTCATAGAAGCAGCTCTTTGGCTGGTTACTGTACACTTGAAATGAAAATGTATTGTGAGTACATTGAAGACTACTTTAAACGTGGCTTTACAACACATGAAGTACTTCACGTGGGATTGTGCAAACGCACCCTTGAAAGGATTTTAAGCTTTGAACAAAGTTATTGTAATAACTTGTTTGATATTTGTCTTTGATATTTTCTTTAATAGTTTGATCTTTGATAGAGTAATGTGGGTTTCTTAACACTAAATTAAAAGGATTTAAGTTCTTATAACAGAAATGTGCTTAAATATATTTTTTACATTTATATAACTGCATGTACAATATTTTTACACTTGAATAAACAATAATCAAATGCAGAGACAGTTATTTAACAATATGTTAGGAGTAGTTACATTTACAACCGGCCCTTTGTGGGCAACCATAATGCTGATGTGGCCCAGAGTGAAAATGAGTTTGAGACCCCTGCTCTACGGTATAGTGTCCACATGCACAGCTTTAATCGTCTCCCTCCTTATTGCACGCTGTTGTGTGTATATCATTCAAACTTTTGATACAGACTTTCAGCAGTTACTAAAACTACCTTTACTTTGGTGAAGATTTAAATGTAGGAAATCTGACCACAATATCAGGGCCAACTCTTTCTGACACCTTGTGATGTGGACCCAACTCAGGATTGACATCCACTACACAGCCCTTGTAAGGGTCCATCAATTGTTTGTTCATACACTTAAAAATCAACTTTTCCCTCGAGAGACCCCTTGATGCGATTAAGGCCGACTGCTGAAGTCGCCACGTGAAATCACCCTCCCTCCTCCCCATGTTGTGACCGCTTCAAGTACCACTCTCTCAGCTCACTCCTTGTCGGCCCGCGGCTAATGCTAGCAGCACATTTTTCAACATTGCTCTTAGTTTTCTTAGAATAACAGCGGCGGGGTAATCCGCTGACTCACTGATTCGCAGGCCTAATCCAGGGCCGGCCTCGTGTCTCTTCCACTGCCTGTAGGCTGATGTTAAACGTATGGTTAATACGGTGTGTGTGTGTGTGTGTGTGTCAGTCAGAAGCCTGGCATTCCTGCAAAGTAGTGGGAGAGAACCCCATGTCCGCCGCTGCCATGTCTCGCACTACGTGCGCACAGCAGCAGGTCTAATCAAAGCACTCCATAATGCTATTAGCTGGGTCATATGCTGGAAACCAGGATTAAGACTGGGTGGGCACAGGGCACTAGATCCAGCTCAGGAGGGTCTCTTTCTTTCTCCCCCTCTCTCTTCGCCTCTGTTCTCACCTTTTAACCTCACATGTGGGGACACTGCCGACAAATATTCGTCATGCTGTAGTTACTCACAGAGTTGATAGAAGCAAACATGCAACGTAGTAATTTGCTATTCTTAAAAAGTATCCACAGTTGGTTTATTAGCTTTTTTTTCTTTCCTTACCTAATGAAGGTAATTAGTTCCCACTTTCCTAAATTATGTCCACACATAGTAAGCAAGCAATTCAGATACTTTAAGCTCTATTGACCTTTTATAACCACCTGTAGCACGTTAGCACCATGTAGAACTTTGCTATAATGCTATTACAGTACTATGCAAACCCCCCCGTCTAGACACTAATCGGCTGTAACACGTCGTAATACACGCTTCATTCAAACTCAAAAACAAGCAGCGATATACAGTATGCAGGCAATCGGCCCAAAGTGGTCGTATAAGACACGTCATGCAGTCTTCCCAAAAACCAAAATGAAACTCCAAGTGGCTCCTCTGTACCTAGTAGTGTGTGTACTGGTAGTTCTGGTCGCTGTTAGCCAAACACGTCATCCCAAATCACAAGTGAGCCCCCCCCCCCCCACTTCAGAGCCAGTCAATGGCAGTGTAAAACTGGCAATAAAGGGTATTTTAAGAAAGTGTGAGTCACCGTAACCCGGAGAGGACCCGGAGCATGCAACCTTAACCGGACACCCAAAATACTGTGCAGTTTGCTGCAGCAGAATGCGAGATTAACCGTGGACAGACGCAGGGGTGCACACACGCACGCACGTGAGTGATTCCATGATCCTCTTATAACTACATGAATATAAATATGTAACATGCCTCGATTGCTTTGCGCGGGGGGCACTTTTGCAAAATGATAGGAGGCCAGGGTCAGTTGATGAACAAACATTAAACTTTCGGGTGGTGCAGGAGATCCTCCATTAGTCTAATATGATGCTTTTTATGCACTCTGGCTCCTTAGTTATATCAGAAGTACATTGCAAAGCCATCTCTTTCAAAAGCGAATTAGAAAAGCTTGGCTGAATTCTCAAATGGATCACGCGACTCAGAAGGCAATCACATGACATGTCATATGTCGGCATTTTTATAAAGCCAATTTTTGTTTCAAGACCAGCATTATTAGATCTCTGCTGTGGAGAACACCTTCATGGAGATATCATTGGCCAGTCGCCAAATGATAGGACAAGACGCATTTATCCCCATTAGACGTAGCCTGAAACATCGTTACTCATGTCTGTAGCACTGCTTTCTCAGAGTCTCTTGTCCTTGTTTGTGCTCCGTTTTTTTTTCAGCACCCTCGCTAATACCGGCACCCACTTTGCCCCAGTAACACATTTTAATACCACGCAGCCTGCCAAATGACAGATTACCAGTCTCAGCAGTGGAGAAAGAGGTAGGTTAGGTTTTCTCCCCTTCCACATCTGAGATGACGAGAGATCGGGAGAGGGGGGCCCTGCAGAGGAGCGAGCACTGGGGTCGAAAGGGGGGCCAGGCTTCTCTATTGGGCCTCGACGCTGAATCCCGGAAGAGAACTGGAACTGTCCGGCTGAAGTGTGGGAGGGAGGGAGTGGGGGGTGAGGAACACAGAGAGAGGGTCAAGGGTAAGATGACTCCTACACTCATGGCAACATGGAGGCAGATGGCAGGAAGAGAAGAAAGCCGGACTGCAGCCTCAAAAAAAAAAGCCACCATTGTTGGTACGTACCGAGCCCGATCGTGTCGGTAGTCCTATGATGTGAAAGCCAGCCAGCAGAACGGGGGCCCCTGACTGTTAGTAATAAAGCAGTTGGCTTTGTATTCATCTTTTGAGGCGCATTTCGATTGGTCAATTAGGAATCCCCGTTGACAACACGGTTTATTCTCAGAGGTGACTAATAGTTTCTGCCGACCTAAAAGCTTTATTTTGTGTTGCTGCTGATTAAGCCAGAGTTTTTTTTTTAATGCAGCGTGTGTATTTGTGTGTGTGTGCGCTCAGCTAGACCTTTCCAGAGAATAATTTCAAATTCCCACCTTTTATTAACTTGACTACAATACTAAATCCTATGAATGTCCATGTCTTTTTAAATGTTCAGGCAGTAATATATTTCTGCGTACGTTTCATGTTTTCTTTTTATTTCTCTCTCTCTGTGTTGCTGTAAGACGGCATACTTTTTATGGACCCCTCCCTCACAAACAAACAGTCTGAGGACAGCACAGCGCGTCCTTTTTAGTTACTCGAAACACTCAAACGGGAGGGGGGAGCCGCTTCAAGTCACTTTGCCATTTGTGGGGCGAGGGAGTCAAACCCGGGTCTCTGCTGAAACCAGAGAGAGCTGACCTTAAAAGAGTGTTTAAACATAAGGCTTACTCAACACTGGAAGCCAGGGGGGGGGGGGCTCCGATTGTTTGCTGTTGTAACACGGTCCGCTCTAGTGTTGCTAAAGGCTCAGATGCGCGGTCGGTCTGTGGAGCGCGAGGCTGACATTTCTCTGATTTTTGTCATGCCTTGAAATTGGATTGGAGGAGGTAACTCGTCAACCGCCGTGTGTATTAATCATACATTACATACAGGCTGTTCACAGGCCTTAAATGTATGTAGATGGTTCACTGAGAGGGATTTATCCCTATTGGTTGTTTCATCTTTGCCGTCTGTGGTGAGGGAGTACCGATGACACAAAACCAATTGATCAACAGCACGTTAATATACCCAGGTGTTCTTGGTCAGTAGTTCTCAACACACACTTTACAATACTGCACCGAGGGCCGGGCGATTGTGGAGAAAATCCAATATCACGATATTTTGGATGAAATACCTTGGTGCTTCCACCAAATATTTCCACAATTTCTCATAATCATCAGTGATGAGGCTATAATGACTAAGTAGGTAAATAATAGAGCAGTCTGGAAAGTTCAGAAAATGACATCACTTTACTGTAACACTTATATTTTATGATATCCAAAATCTAAGACGATATCTAGTCTCATATCACAATATCAATATAATATCCAGCTCTAGATGCACTGACCTGACTTTTTTCAGTCCTGATACCGATAGTGATACCCGGGTCGGTCGACATCGACAGATCAATGTAAAGCAAAATGTACCAAATAAATACATAGATATAGATATTTGTATAAATAATACTAATAAATTGTACACCAGCAACTTGGTAAAAGAAAAATCTTCAAAATGAATAGGAATTATAAGTTTAAGTGTAAATCTTTTTAATGGAGCAACAGATTGGTCAAAACGTAATATATATATATATATATATATATATATATATATATAGATATATATAGATATATATATCTATATATATCGTATATACCGACTACATCGGCCCGATCCAGCTGTTTGAGTCAGTATCGGCCCGGTATCGGTGCATCCACATTCCAAACATAAATGTATAAGTACACGTTCGACACCCACAGTAACATTTGCTGTCAGTTCTTGTGTCAAAACCCTCAATAAACTATCGATGGAAAAGAAATATTCATAAAGCGTGATGTTTAGGGCCTATTTAGTTTCAAAGAAGGGATTGTGCCCCGAGACGTTTCCGCCTTGGGGTCTTCAGTGACCTTGAGGAAAACCTGCGGGACGTCGATAACTCGTCTCTTTCTACTTCTATCCCGAGATATTTATAAAAAAAAAGGTGAACTGGAAATGAATGATTTACCTGCGGGCCCACATTAGTATTTAACAGATCGAAATGGCCGTCAGAAGCAATCTGAAGGATTACCACAGTTACTTGCTCCGTGACAACCCGACTTAGTGCTGCAATGCAGACCTTTACGGCGGCGGAGAGCAGACGGAATGAGTGAGAGGATTTATGGAAGTGTGTGTGTGTGTGAGTCTTTTGAAGACGTGTGTGGAGAGCGACGTGCTCTTCACAGTGTTGTTGTCATTCTTCGGCGACCCCCCTCGGAGGCCTGACTGATCTCAGACACCGTGTAGAGCCTGTGTGTGTTTCCGTGCGTGCGTGATAGAGTGTGCGTGTTTTGGTTCCGAGGAGACAGCGCCTCCCTGCTGCGAAGCAGAGAGTCAGAGGCAGCAGGTGCAGCTGACGCAGATAGGCTTTTTAGCAGGCAGGGGCCAGCTGGGGGAGGTGGTGGGGGGGGATAGGGGGGTTCAGAGCAGGGAGAGAATGAGTGAGAGAAGGAACGCCAGATCAGAAATCTGAGACTGGACAAATGAAGTATTCTAAGTCCTTGCATGGTGTGTGAGATCGAACGGAAACCGGACCTGACCGGCCAGAGCTTCAGTGGTGTACGTGAGTGTTTTTAACTTTATGCTTTCAAAGGCTACAAAGAACAACTTGAGGAGTTTGTGCAAGGCAGGTTTTTTTTGGGGTACATTTTTCCCAAAGTTGAAAAAACTATTAAAAAGATCATTTTCAGTCCGGAGTATTGCGCTGAAATCATAGTTTGCCAGAAAGCTCAAACAGAAAGCTGCCAGAAAGCTCAAACTCCAGTACAATAGAAAGGCTCGTTAATGTCTGAGGTCTTTGTGTGTGAGTGTGTGTGGGGGGGGGGGGGTCTCTCTCTGACGTGTGGATGGCAGCCAAACGACTGTTGAGATAGTGTGTGTGTGTGTGTGTGGCTAGGCTCATCTCATCACATGACTCTTGTGTAACTCGCACTGTAGCTCTCCTTCTTGAACATGCGTCTGCATATTAGATATCCACCAGAGTGACCGAGGGGAACGCCGGTGCTCGGAACACCCTTGATCCGTCGGCATGCCTTTTCTCTTTTCTCCAGGCCGCACGACACATCCACACGCAGCTCCGCGGCCATTGGCTGCCTCCTCTCCGTCCGCCGCTCGCCATTGGCTGGTGCGCGCCGTGAATGAGGATACTTCCCTTTTAAGAGGCAGTCTAGACTCAGCTGGCTGCGCTTCTCTCTCTGTCTCTCTCTCGCTCTCGCAACAGCACCACAACCTGCTGATATTCTCACCAAGCCTCTCTCTTTCTTCCTCTCCTCCTGTCATCAGCTGTTCTCTTCCACTCAGAATCCCCCCCCCCCCGTCACGTCACATGCTCCCCTCCTGGTTTTTATTCCCCTGGTCCATTTCATCTTTTTCTCTCTCTCTCCCCACCGTTTCTCCATCTCGTCTCTGACATGCACTCGTCTCCCACCACTTTCTCACCCTCCACTGAGGAGACATGAAGGTGAGTGGAGTTGATTTCCAGGCTTTTTTTTTCATCTCTCTGTTGTTTTTTAAACTTTCCGGTAGACGTGAGCATCCTGTGTCCTTGGAGGCACGCGCTGCGGTTGCGTACGCTTCAGATGTAACAATTAGTCAGTGCCAGTTTAGCGGTGCCGCCGTGAGTCATCATCTGACGCTGCCTGCGTGTTCTAGCTTTGTGCCCAGCTGATGAGAGGAGGAGGGGGGGGAATCCTGCGTGCGGATTGTGCAGCCATGTGTCAATGCAGACTGCAGCTCGTGACACAGTGTTTTCTGCACCGGCTGTGGTGCAGCGGCATCTCGGGCAGATTAGTGAGCGAGCAGCGACGGCAAACAATCGGTGATGGCAGTGATCAGTTTTATCGGTTCACGGCAGCACGACACGGCCAACGCTTCCCAGAGGTCAACGTTGTGACCCGGTAACGATGCTCTGCTCGGGTGGTGATGCGGCTGCATAGTTAAGATTGTCCAAAAAAGAGAATTTTTATATTCTCCACATGTACTGCACAATTCCCCTCATTAAAATCTTCGATGTGTCCTCTAGACATAGAGGTCTCAGCCTTTTTTTTTGTCTGTGCCCTCATTATGTTTTACCACCTGACACACACACACAGGAAGAAAATGAGTCTGCCAGAAATAATCCTCAAGAGCATGTTGCCTCAGAGAGTCTGTCAATTTCCAGTGTTTTTATTTGGGGTAGCTTTTTTAGAGGGCCGGTTTATTTCAAGCAGAGTATGAGATGGTGAACGGACTGCACTTACAGTACATAACAGTGCTCTTCCACTTTAGCGGAAAAAAAAATATCGATTTGCAGTTTGCCTCCCGCACACACACACACCACTGCCATGGCAAGGTGCTGGCCCGCCCTTTGAAAGCTACTTCGAGGACAGTGATGAGTTGCTCAAGTACACAAAGAGCGGGGCAATAAACCGGCAGTGATCAGTTAACTACCTGCTCTGAGCTACAGCCACCCCCAGAAAGTAAAGTTTGTATTCAACAAACAGTTACAGAAATTTACAAAATAAGAAAATCTCATAAAGCTGATTGCATAAGAAATGGTGAGAATAATGGGATATTCATAATGACTTCAAAACAATATCATAATAATTTATCACCTAAAATCCTGCCATACATGTCTGAAATTCACCTGGTGTGAACAACAGCGATCAACCTCGGACAGCTCCCACATCCCGGTGGTCTCGGGTTCAGCACCTTGGACAGCGGCAGTGGTTCTCATTGTGCAGAACGTTCTAAAAGATCCACCCGAGCTGAAAATGGGAAGCCGTTTGAGCGCTTCAACCTTTTTATTATAGCCGAACATGTTTTTTGTTGTGTGGTCCAGAATCCTCCAGATGGATAAAGTCCCGAAAAGAAAAGAAAGTCTTCGTGCAGGGCTCTATGACACAGTATCAGTGTTTTTAATTTCAACATGGTAAACTCTTATTTTGTTGTTTATTAGAAATTAAAATGAACCATGAAATTCCTTTTTAGTGCAGTTGTGAAAGCAGCCGGCGGGAAATATGTGCATGTCTGAATGATAACTCTATAAAAACTATTCAAGACATACTTTGTCCCCCTGTGAGTGGCTTGTAAATTATTTTATTGAGCAGACGAGTAATTCCTTCCCTCTGGCAAAGATCCCACTGCTGACATTTCTTTCTAATTCAGCATTTTTTTCTAATTACATTCAGCATTCTAGCAGCAGAGCAGCAGCATAATCGTGATGTACATTCTCACCCAGTTGAAAAGAGAACCTTCACGGCGGTTGCATAACATTTTGCGTAACTCTTTTTCTTTATTTATTTTACTCTTTGCTTTCAAAAGACTCTTAGACGTTTTCAAGGTCCCAGTGATTCATCCACTGGAGCCGTGCGAACGTTCACAAGTCACACGGCTTGATTGTGCAGCCAGAGATGGTGAGGACACCATCATATGGCCGATCTATTGGCAAGAAATCCATTTTTATATGAGCTCTGCTTGGCCTGCATCGCACACATGAATCTGAAACTGGATCCTGGCGCATACTCTGCTCTCTGAATGTAAAAATCGATGTATGTAGCTGTTGATTTGCTACTCAAGGTCAAAGCTGTGTGTTCCACGCTCAAACCGCGCTACACACATTTAGACGTGTACTCGTGTTCGAGGAGAGAGAAGGGGCCAAGACGGTAGTTTGTGCTGTTCTTTATTTATGTAACATGAACATACGTTTACATTATTTCATGCAGGAGCTTTGGTGTCCTGCCATCCCAGAAATCATACAATTTAAAGGAATTGTTTGACATCTTTGGGCAAACATTCCATTTGTTTCCCAGAGTTGGATGAGACGATGGATACCACTCGTCATGCCTGTATTTCCTATTTTTACCGACAGGCATTGAGTTAAAGCTACTACAAGGAACTTTCGTTTTGTGTTGACTTTGGCGGTCCCTGTGGACGAAAGTGGAAGTGTTTCCAAGCACCAGAGTCCCTTTAGAACAGTGGTTCTCAAACTGTGGGCCGCGCCCCTCTAGTGGGGCGCGGCGGTATTGCAGGTGGGGCGCAGGGGGAAATGCAGAATTTTTTTATTTCAAGAACTTTATTCATACCTGCAAACTTGTCGCTTTTCGGCGAAATTCGCCGTTTTAAATCAAAATATATCATCCACGTGAATCGTGTAGATCCGTAGAGGGTTTTTTTTTTGGGGGGGCGGTCAACTGGCCAGCCAGCGTTTCTCAGGTTGGAGTGAGACGAGGAGAAAAGGTGATGTCGTGATCTTCACAATAAAACATCTCTGATGTGACGTGTCGAGTCTTGGCCAATCAGCGTTAAGATGTCTACACCGTCTTTCCCTCCGTTACAGTTTAAGTTACGTTATGTCCCGTTACCGTTCAGACTTGCTGGGTTAAGTTAACGTCCACTGCATGCGGAACTTCGTGGACTGTTAACGTTCGTCATTATCACGATTTAGGAGGAAAAAACGTAACGTGACATGAAGCCCGTAACATGAAGCCCCCCCCCCCCGTGTTCCACTTCAGTTCACACGGTCACTCGTTAACGTTAAACCAGAACACCGGCGGATCTGGTTGCAGGTTGTTTGTTTTAACTCAAAGTAGAATGAAAGGCCCAGATACTGATGAGATGATGAGGTCAAAGAGCTTCAGGAAGAGGAGGCTGGTTGTGTAGCGCAGCTTGACGCAGGGCTGAGCTGTGAGTGGAGCTGGGCCTGGATAAAGGTGGAGCTGGGCCTGGATAAAGGTGGAGGTCTAAACAGACGTGAGTACAGCTTCCTGCTGTCACAGTGTTTTAAATACATTGATAAGGCAGGGTATGCTGAATGCAGCCTCTGCTCCAAGGAGATAAAGTACAGCAGCAAGGGCTCACATGCCCTCTCATCACACTGTACACACTGTTCACTGTGATGACCACAGCCAGTGTACTAACAGTCCCAACAGTCCCACGTGCTGTTAAATCACAGCTATTTTACTTTTAGAATGCACATTATTGTTGTTTTGAAAAGATATGCAGTGTAAAACTCAGTAAAACTCTTTATTGCCAAATATTTGAACTTGTTTTGTTTAGTTTTTCACAGGTTGCAGTTTATTGTTATTATCTTAGAAAGATATTCAGTGCAAAACAGGTGAATTGCAGCCACAATAAGCTATTTTTTGTGGGCGGTGGGGCATGAACATTTTTCTTCCTCCAAAGTGGGGCGTGACAGAAAAAGTTTGAGAACCACTGCTTTAGAAAACCTCTTATTTTACTGCAGCAGGTGTCTGCTACGTGCAGTCCTGGTTCCTGGTTCTGGTTCTCCCGCGCATCCCTTATCTCCAGCGGGCCCAGCAATGCGCCCTTGGTCTCCAGCAGCGATGTGTCGGGTACTGAGCGAAAAACCGTATTGATGTCCTCTACCAAGTGAGAAATATCCATCTAGAAATTGTATATCTTATCGGGGTGAAGGTCGACATGTACGACGTACGGCTCTCTGATTTGTCATTTTGGTTTCAGTCTACTACATCCTGTAACCCTGAAAAAGGCTGTTGAGGCAGGCTTTTGACTACTTGACATTTTACCTTCTTTTAGGACTGGGGAACCTTTTGAGTCTCCTGTAGCACAGCGGTCAATAAGAGGACTCCACAGGTTACCACTAAACTATTTCACTAAACTGCACTTAAAACTCACCTATTTAAATCTGCTTTTAACCTCTAAAGTCAGTCATGTATGTTTTCTTTCTCTTCGTGTTTATTTTTTCTTACTGTCATGTTGTAGATTTTGTTTTTATTATAAATGCTTTTATTGTTTCTGTTTTTACCATGTAAAGTGTCTTTGAGTGCCTTTTAAAGCACTATATAAATAAAATGTATTATTATTATTATTATTTCATCTCGGAGGAAATACTTCTTACGTGCACCACTGGGAGCGGCGGCGTGAGGTCTTCAGAATGGCCCGAGCATCAGCTGCAGCTGTCACGTTGAGTTTCCCTGTTTAGACAGTTGAAGACCCGATTAAAAAGGCCTGGTTAATGTGTCGGCGCCGACGCTCCAGTCACTCACCGTTCCTCGTCCACACACTCGTTCTGTGCTTTCTCCGGTGTCGTGTTTCCCCGTGTCCTCTGTGGAGTCTCTGGTTGTGCTTGGTGGAGGGCCATGATCGACTGTGTGGTTCTCTGGAGGCGGGTTAGACATTTACACAGTGTCTCGTGTTAGTCTGTTCCTGTCAATATATTGACTGTAAAACGTGTTATTTATATAGCACCCCTCAAAAGTGCTAGATAGGTTCAATTCAAATTAACATATTATAAATCAAGGTGTTATAAATATTCAGGGTATGTCTCAAAAACCTTCTTTTTTAGTTTCTGTTAGGCACTGGTGTTAGTATTACTTCTCATTTTTACTCTTGTTTTAATTTGCTATTTAGTTAATTTAGTTGACTTATTTTACTACATTTATCTTGCTATTCTATTTTGTACTGGTGTCAGTATTACTTTTTATACATATTTATTACTCTATTGTTTACATGTCTTTATAACCTTTGTTGTTTTTTCTTCTTCTGTTGTAATCTTTCATCGATCTCTGGCACAAGAATTTCCTTCTATCTTATGCCATCGTATGGTATGGTATCTTATGCTATCTTATCTTATGGTATCTTAT